>NC_071505.1:327754591-328057621 GCF_027887155.1 Malaclemys terrapin pileata
CCTGTACCCCAAACCCATGCTCCAGCTCAGAGCCCCTTCCTGCACCCCAAACTCCTCATCCCGGCCCCACCCCAGAGTCCACACCCCCAGCCAAACCCCTCACCCCCTCCCACATCCCTGCCTCAGCCAGGAGCCCCCTCCCGCAGCCTGAACCCCTCATTTCTGGCCCCAGCCCAAAGCCCATACTCCCCGCCCACACACACCAACTCTCTGCCTCAGCCCCAGCCCCACCCCAGAGCCTGCACCCCAGCCAGAGCTCTCACCCACTTCTGCACCCCCAAACTCCTGCCCCAGCCTGGGGTCCCCTCCCGCACCCTGAACCCCTCATTTCTGCCCCCACCCCAGAGCCTGCATCCCCAGCCAGAGCCCTCACCCCCTCCCGCACCTCAACCCCCTGCCCCATCCCAGGGAAAAATAAGTGAGTGAGTGAGGGTGGGGGAGAGCAAGGGAGGGAGGGAGTGGGGATGGAGGGAGTGGGGTGGGGCCTCAGGGAAGGGGTGGGGCAGGGGGTGGGGCAAGAGTGTTTGGTTTTCTGCTATTAGAAAGTTGGCAACCCTACCAGTGGCAGAAATTTAGGGGCCTTTTACAGTGAAAATGTAAGTGCTAGGGGACTTAGATGGCATATGAATGGTGGTTTTGTGAATGCCAATGGTGCCTAACGTGGGCGTTAGGTGCCTAACCCCTTTGTGACTCTGGTCCTAGAACATGAAAATTTGCTGCAGAAAACAAACACTGCAAAAAACTTTGTTTTCGTGAAAACCTAGTTTTCTGACTAACAGTTTCAATGGAAAGCATTCAAGCAACCCTGTGTGTGTGTGTGTGTGTGAAGACTATTATTCAGCATTCTAGGCTGTGTTTTTTAAAGGCTCCATACTGTTGTTCCACACAGTTGAGAAGTATGTTGCGCTGTTGAAACTTACTTAATGCTTTCTTGCTGTTCTTTTGTCCCTACATGCCAGTGCGGATAGCCGTTAAGTTTTTACTGTGTTTCAGATCTGCCGTCCAACAAGGATACTGAAGACAAAAGGAAAACTATAGATGTTGATGAGACAGGACTGCAGTTTATAAAGCTGTGGTGTCTTACACACAATACGTTCAAAGGTGATGAAAGAGGGATAAAGAGGGGGAGTTAATTAAGGGTCCTCTTCTCTTTGCCAGTATCAGAAATGATTATTCTGAGAATATTTATTTTTTAAATGAGAAGCTGTTTTCTGAATTTCCTGTAGCTTTGGGGGCATTACCATATAAGCAGAGTGAACCTTCCTAGTGTGTCAACAGCCAGTCTCCTTCTGCCTGTAACTTAACTCTTCAAAGAAGGGTGCATTAACTGTGACTGACAACACCAGGAGCTCAGTTAACTCTCTGGGGGTCAGAACATTGGGACAGTGTAAGGACAGGCAACAGCAGAAGAGTGGGGGATCAGTAGGTACTGCTGTCCCTAACTGAAGAGATTTTAAAAAGGGGAAGGAAAAAAGCAAGGAAGGGAGTGGGAGTGTGTTGGGGACAGAATGCTGGCATTGGAGCACTCCAGGCTCAAAGCGCTAAGTACCAGTAAGAAGGAGCTACAGGCTCTTTGCTTATCCCATAATGCCGTGCTGCATTGATTTCTTTTATGTGGGTGAGTTTATTGCTTATGACATATGGTAGGCTGACAGCTTTGTGAACTGAAGTCCATTATTTAGAGCACAGGCAGAAGCTGTGCATGCTTCCCCAGGCTGGCATAACAATGTGCTTCCACACACCCCCAAAGAGACCCCTCTAAGAATTCAGTTCCCACTTAATGCTTGGCCTTGCCATTGAGACTGCTATCAAAACAGAGCCATGCTTTTGTGCTGTGACATTGGACTAAAGCTGCCAGTTCTTTTTATATTGGCACAGTTAGTGGATGGAAATGACCTTCCAGCCTGGGCTGGGTTGGAATTGGAGACAGAGGTCTAGTGCTGTGAGGTATGGTGTACCCTTCCTTTGAGGTGCTGAATGCCATCAATTCCCCTGGACATCACAGCCCTTATATGGCTGTGCAGGGATGTAAGGACCCTCTTCATCTCCCCTGTTGCGATTGTGGCTCCAACCTTGGGGAAGAGACAGAGGCTACTCCTCTAATATTCCCCACTGCGAGCAAGAGGGCAGTAGGAGGCAGAGTGGGGCAGGGAGCAGAGGGGACCATGGCTCTATCCTGCTCCAGCTGACAGGGAGACTGCTGTCCAGGACTACATGGGGAGTAAGCGGTTGCATGAAAGGGGGTGAAACAATTTGCTCCTTCTCCAGTATGCAGGGAAGGAACTGGAATTCGACATTACAATTCAGTCTCTGGTCTGGTCCTGGGATTGGCTCAGTAACATGTGGCCCCTTACACTGTGGCTTGTAAGGTGATCATCTAGCCCAAGGGGGAGGGAGGTATTCAAAGCCAGCACCTCACAGGTACGTGAGGGGAAAGCTGCCATGAACTAGAGGGGAAAGCTGCCATGAACTCTGTTCTAAGTATTATTCAGATTGGAGGGGTATCTCCACTTGAAATACATTTGTGTGGATCTGATCTTCCTGCAAGTGAGCGATGAATAGGATTATCAAGAGCCAGTTGGCATATGAACAAGGGCTGTGCAACCCTCTTCCTAGAGCCCTCTCAATACAGGTGCAGAAGCTGTTTGGAAAGCCCCATGTCTCTCTCAGAAAGGAAGCTACAGGTTGTGCAGTGATGTATGATCAGGGCTAGGATGGTGGTAACAAGCTTCGTTTTGTAACTAAAGACATGATACCAATGTATGTGTCTTAGGGAAGCAGTTGCTGAAGTGGACTGAGACCTGGATTCTATTCCTGGTTCTGCTACTGACCTGCTGTGTGACGCTGGGCAAGTCTCTTTATTTCACTGTGCTACTATATCCCCTCCCACGTTTTGTCTATCTTAGCTCGTTAGATGGTAAACTCTACCAGGGCACTGAAGGTGTTTGTATTGTGTCTAGCCCAATGGGGCCTGATCTCAGTCAGGGCCTCCACTGTATTACCAAAAGTAATTTCTTTCTCAGTCCAGGGCTCCAGCGAGGTCCCCTTCCCCGCAGAAAACTGGTGCATGGTCTATGCACCATGTTTGGATCGGCCAGCACTGGCTCCCTGCTACTTGTACTCCACGGGGTAGTCTTTGCCCCTTAAAAAGGAACAAAATAATTTATATGTGCCATAATCAGCGAGACGAAAATCAGGAAAAAAACACTTCCATTTACTTGGTTTAGATGCATAGATCTTTAATTGTGTTGGTTCAAAGAATCAGCTCTTCTGGATATTTTTAGAAACTTATTTTCAAAAGCCAGGCATGGTATAATAGTAGGAGTGCAATGAGCAGTGACAAATTATTTGTATTATTTCCAAGGAAAACTGTTGGCATTAATTTGGTGCAGAGTCTTTGTTACTTTATGAATAAGAAGTGCAGTTAATATATTATACACCATGTGTCTTCCAACCCTACCCAGAACCTAATTACACTTTATGGAAAGTTAAGTAGGCAGTGAACTAAGTGGTATGGAAAGCACATACAGTAAAACTCCATTGGCTACAAACACTGAATGGTTGTTTTGTCCTTATACTTTGGAGAACTTCATAATTATACATTTAGTGCTACTGAGAGATCCACTGTGTAATTACACAGCTCAGCAATAATGGCACTGGTTACTGTGTGACTATAAGGAGCGACATGAGATTAAAATGAATGTAACACTTGTTATGTAGGAACAAGATGGGGGCTAATGCTGGTCCCAATTGCCATTCTTTTGGGAAAACCTCAGAGTTTTGTCCCCACTTGTTCTGTTGTGAGTGAGGGTAGGCTGGGGTTTGCCCCTACTCAGACCCTAATACTGGCCCAATGCCTCCAGAGAATCAAATAGTATTTGTGGATGAATAAATATTCCAGGTACTTATATTTTCCCCCATTACTATAGTATCTGAACAGTTCACAGTCTATTATAGTTATCCCCAAAACAACCCATTTTACAGATGGGAACTGAGGCACAGAGAGACTATGTGACTGGCTCAAGGTCACACAGGAAATCTGAGGCCCAGCAGAGAATGAAACCTGGGTTTTCTGTGTCATTGTAGGGTAGCACTCTAAGCATCGAGCTATCCTTCCTCAAGCAGCCAGCTCTCTATATGTGGTTGTTCCAGACACCTCCTTAAAGCAGTGGTCCCCAAACTTTTTCCATCATGCCCCCTTTTACCCATAATGGAACCTGTCCACACTTCTCCACCCGGGAGTGTAGACTGGGGTCAGAGAACCAATGTTGGAGCTGGGGTTGGGGCTGGGAGTTCGGGGCCAGGAGCGGAGCTGTGGCCTGGGCCTGAGCTACGGCTGGGGCTGAGGGTGGTGCCAGAGCAGAGCTTGGGGCATAGCAGGGCTTGGTGGTGCTCCCTCCCCCCGCTTGCCTTAAAGAAAGAGTCTCGAAGTCCTACTCACCACTGGCGTGCCCCCTTGTGGCTGCATCTGGGGAATAACTCTGCTCAGTTTGATGCCTCTTTCTGTCTCTTGTTCACGCTGTGGCACCTCTCGCACTCCAAGAATTGCAGTGTTTTCTTTTTATGACACAACCCTCTGGCCTGGTCACTATGTGGTTTCCCCCTTTTGGAGTATCAAAGTTTCACTGGACTAGCTGTCCAGGTATCAGGACCCAACAGTCCTCCAATTCAAGGCTATGCCACTTCATCAGTGGCTGGTAGGGGAACCCCGGGCCCGCTTACTACTCCGGGTTCCAACCCATGGACCCTATTGTCGACAGCTAACGTCTGCTCCATCCCCAAACTCTGCTGCCATTTCCCTGGGCTGCTTCCTATTTCACCATCCCTCTAGGTAAACCCTTCCTTCAGGGCCAGGATCCCAGGAAGTCTCCCACTCTGGGTTCCTTCCTTTCCCCTCTCTAAGCCTGGAGAGTGATGGTAGGCAATCACAGTGAGCCTCCTTCTGCCCTTGCTTCCTGGCCTTATACCAGCCCCACCTGCCCCTGCCCAGCTGGGCCCATCCTCAATAAGAGCTTGTCTGTCAAGCCTATCAGGTAACTTATCCCTTCTGAGCCAGAGTGTGGGCTGAACATCCCATCACAGGAGGATCCCCAATTAACTCAGGGGTGTGGGGTGGGAAGAGAGTGGAACATATTAGCTTCCCAGGGGAAACTCTGGTCAGTGCAGGAGAGGATGCCATACATCAGCCACCTCTTGCACTTCTCCAGCTCTGCACAGTCGCTGGAGGAGCTTGCCACATGATGTGTAATAAGATGTAATAAAGGAGACTGTTGCAGAGGTGGCTGGTTTCTTCGGCCTGCCAGCACCCTTCTACATTGCTCCTGTGCCTTTGTCATCTCTCTCCTTGATTTCTCCAGCTTATTCCTCCCTGTCTCTTCTGTAACCCCTTCCATTCGATCAGACAGGCTCTTACTAATATCCTTCTCTGATCTAATTTCTGAGTTCCTCGGCCTCTCCTTATACATAATTTACAGCTTAGTCCCCCCATGTTCCAGGCCTTGCACAAATTTGCTCTTGCCTTCCTCTCTCAGCCAGTCTTCTCACCTCCCACAAAGCTGCTCCTGGGTGTTGACTGTCAATGGGTGGCACGGGGACAGCGGGAAACACTTAGGCCTCGTCTAGACTTGGCGGGGGGGGGGGGGAATTGATCTAAGATACGCATCTTCAGCTATGAGAATAGCGTAGCTGAAGTTGACATATCTTAGATTGACTTAGATTGACTTACTTTGCGTCCTCGCAGCGCCCCTGTCGACTCCACTTCTGCCTCTTGCAGCAGTGGAGTTCCGGAGTCGACGGAGAGCGCATCCAGGGATCGATTTATCATGTCTAGACGAGACATGATAAATCAATCCCCGATAGATCGATCACTACCCGCCGATCCGGCGGGTAGTGTAGATGTACCCTTAAAGGGACAGAACACGCAAAAACTGTGATGGGGGAGCGGCCAGTGTGAATCTGTCTTGGTGTAGCTGCTCTTGTTGCAGTGCAATGGGGAGATACCTCAAAGGGTATGTCTACACAGCAATTAAACATCTGCACTGGCCTAGGTCAGCTACAAAGGCAAGCCAGCCACAGGTGTTTAATTGCTGTGTAGACATATCCAAAGGGACCAGAACCATATTACTGTGGGTCTCACCTGATGTTGAAGCATCTCTTTAACATCAGATACCCTTGGTGACTGGTTATGTAGCCTATGTCTTTCTCGACCCCTCTCACTCTGTATAATCCTGCATTGGCTTCATGCTACCTTTACTCTCTATACTTGAAACAACTCATTTCCCATGCACCAAGTGCTCTCCTTCCCCTCCGCACCCCCGATTCCTTCTCAAAACCTCCTCTTTTCCAAGCCTTGCTATGTGGCCCAGTGCACCTCCTGCCTAACTTCTTGTCCCATGTAACAAATTTGTCTAACAGACAAGTTTGAGGCAGGGACCCTGTCCTTCCTTTCAAGTCCTTTAGAGCATCATGCGTATTTGTGGCACTATATAAACCAAACTTTCCGGTTATGCCTTTTTATTCCATAAGATTAAAATTCCTTAGGGTTCAAGCCATCATTATGTGTTCAGCAAATGAAATAGCTTTATCCACATCTTCTACCCAAGACAGCTGTTACATCCTGAGATATATCATTAATTTAAATATATCTTTGTTGATGAGTAGGTTAAATGCAGGGCTGATGAATGACCATTAAAAATATTTAGCTTGTATTAGTATTATCCAATAAACATCTATAAATTCTCTATGTTCACTCTCTTTCAAAGTCCATATAAATGATCACTTTCATTAGACCCTGAAACCTAGGGAGAATGTGTGATTTAAACATTCCAGTGTTTTGTTTTTAATTGGTTTATGGAATTTTATGTACTAACTTAACATATTTATACATTCATTCTGCAAATTCCTTTTTTTCTAGTTTTTCTTGCAGGCGCTCAATAGATTGGAAACTGCTGTCTCTCAGCAACTGATTATTATGATTAATTTTAACAAAATTACTATGACACTTTCCTTGTATTCAGCTAGTTCATTGTAATAGAACTTTGAATGTACAGTGCCTTTCATCTGAAGATCATAATGTATCTTACATGCCTAAATCAATTAAGCTCTCAACACGCTGAATTTACCCGTCCTGTGCTGATGATTCAGTTGAAGTCAATTGGAGTCTGTCTGACTTCAATGGGAGTTTGACTGGGGAGACGGCTACATCATCGCATAAATCCTTTTCCCCCATCGACATTCCAGACCAAAGACTTCACCCCATTTTTGCATTATAAAAGAGACACTTTCACATCATACCCTTTACATTCTATTCACAAATAGTGAAACTAGTGGTAGATGAGACTATCAGACATACCCTCTCCACCTTCACTATAAAGGTTGTAATAAATACCCATGTACTCACCTTATTTACCCTTCTGATTTGGTCTGCCCCACAACGCATTGATCCCCTACTAGCTGCACACCCTAAGGTACTTCATTTTCAAAGACAGGCTAATGGCCTCACTTGGTTGGGAATATAGAAACCTGGGTTCTGTTCTCTGATGTGCCATTGAGTGACCATGAACTAGTCAACTGATCTCTCTGTGCTTCACTTCATCATCTGTGAAATGGGGCTACAGATCATCATCCAACTTTACAAGGTGCTTTGAGGTGCGCAGATGAAAAGCACTAGTTGGGGTGTATATTCAATTAAAGGGAGCTGACATTTGCTATTTGTTCATTGCTGATCATTTCAACATTTGAAAAGGTGTTGGAATACTTACCATAGCCTTTGCCAGAAGACCACAATTGGGACACTTACAATAACTTTAAGAATGAGGAAGAATGGATGAACTCAGGCTTATAATAGAAACCCCTGCACCACCTTAACTGGGGAGAAACCGTTTTCTTGCAATAATATACATTTTATAGATGGGGAAACTGAGGCACAGAGGTTAAATGACCTGCTCAGGGTCACACACGAAGTCACTTTCATAGCTAAGAGTCCTGCCTCTGTCTTACTCCCACAGAGCTATAATTACTACTTCCCCTCCCCAACTAGTTAGCAAATTCTTTAGTTTCAAACATGGGTATTGGTTCCTAGTCCTTCCTGGTGGCTATAGATTAGACCTCCCCCCTGGGAACTGAAAGTCTCCTAAAAAGTAATTTTTTTTTTTAACCAACACTGATGGGACTGATCCCAGCAATCAGCTGTTGAAAACTACAAGGGAGAAATTCAACCCAGTACCGAGAGCCCCCACAAGGCCCACACTCCATTGCAGCCCTCAAAATAGCTCTTTGGGAGTTTTTCAGTAAAAACAAAACTTAATGGAAAAGGGTCGATTTCAACAAAACCTTCATTGGGGGATAGGGAGGGGGCCCTCAGGTCCAAAATGAAATTTCTGATCAAACCCAAAGTACCACACCCTAGAATAATCAATAGCCTGGGAGCTAGGCTACTCAACCAAGCATACGGATGATCTAGGTTCACAGCCCCACTCTGCCTGAATTAGAGCATGTTCTTGAACATGGGTCTCCCATACCCAAGGTGACTAACCAGGCGATTGGTTATTCTGGGGTGAGCTGCTCTCTCAGTTTATGTGAAAATTGTAAAAGGGTCTCAGTGTTGTCCTGCTGCAAAATGGGGAAAAAACCTGAAATCTCAATTTTCATGGGATGGGAAAATGCCTGTCCAACTCTACTTACATGGGACATAAACGGATATAGGCTTTGTACTGGCCCTCTAAAACAGGGGTGAATTTCACCCTTAGGCCCTGATCTTGTAAACAAGTAGGTGCTTAACTTTTATTGTGCAAGAAGTCCCACTGAAGCCGAAGTTAAGCACATGCACCAGTGTTTACAGGATCAGACCCTAAGAGAGGAGAATTACATTTTGCAGTCTTTAGAACAGGTTTTCAGCTGCTTTCTAACTGTGGCAATTTTGTTTTTCCTGTTGGAGAACCATTAAGTTCTATGTTGGGAACCAGGTGCCATAAAAATAATCTAGAAAAGCAAATGCAGTAACAGGAACTTTGGAGAAGCTTGTGATTTTTTGGAGACATGATGTCTCTTAGCATCAGATTTTTCTGCAGTGCCTGCTTTGGAATTGACGAAATCTAATTGCCGTTGTGCCTTTTTTGTTTGTTTGTTTTTTGACAGTTAAAAACAAATGTGTGCTAATTTTGGTCTGAAAAGGGAGAAAATGGAGTCTAGGTAGTGGATTTTGGGTAAGGAGATTGATTTTTTTTTTTAATTATTATTTCCAGTTTGGCCACTGACTTGTTCTGTGACCTTTGGCAAGTCAGTGGTTGAACTGACCTGTGCCTTCAGTGTAAAATGGATATTTTGCAATGAACTTTTGAGATCCTTAGAAGAAAGGCAATATGTGCAGACTATTATTATAAATTCCATTTCTGCAGCTTTCCATGGGACAAACAGAAAACTAAAAGGAAATTAAAATGCATCAGGTATCATTTTAAAGGAGTAACTCTGTACATATGCTAAAGCAATGCTACATTCAGAATAAATGGGTCTGTGGAGACTGAAGTTTCAAGGCCAGTACGCTCACAGTCCTATAGTAGTGCTTCACATGAAGGATTGATAACCACATGGTATTACATTAGCTGAGTGCTGTTAATATATTTTGTAGTTATGTGACTGTTGTTGTGAACCAAAGCACCATTTTGTACCTCAGTTTAAAGAGGGGAAAAGTAAAAACTATAAAGCTTCTTGTAAAAGTCTGTTAAGAACTTGTTTGTTGTACAGACAACTGTGGAGAAGGAAAGGGAAAGTTGCAAATAATTCTCATTTTGTTTCTGTTGTCTCTTACCTATCATTCAGCTGTAAGAAGAACAAGATATGAACAGAGATGTAGATTAATTATTAATTCACCATCTCTTAGCTGCTTTGTTATGAGCAGTTTCCTTGTTTCACTCCTGAGTTTTTGTTGGCAAAACCTGAGCTATGGGCTTCCATAGTTTGCTGGGAAGAGGAACTGTAATAGTGTAGGGCCTGGAGCCAGGTAGTGCATTCAGGAGTGGTGCTGAATCGGTACATAGTCATGTTGGTGTTGGTTAGGGTACTAGCCTGGGAGCTGGCAAATGTAGGTTTAATTCCCAGCTCTACCACAGACTTCATGGGTGACTGTAGGTAAGCCGTTCCCTTTGTGCCAACATTTCCTCAGATGCAGGATGGGTATAACAATATTTCCCTACCTCAGAAGTGTTAGGCAGACAAATTCCTTAAAGATTAGGAGGGGTTCAGAAACTATGGAAGTGGGGGACCGTGTAAGTACCTTGGATATTCAGTGGAACCTCTCAGCAGCAGGAGTCCTATGGAGCTTTGGCTGTACTTTAAAGCTGCCCTTTCTGGCGCAAGATGATTCGAATTGTGCATCTCTGTGCGGTCTCTACATTTTGTAAACATACTGTTTGCTTACTAAATGAATGATTGCTGAGGAGAATCACTGAACTTTGGCCAACAGAGACTCCACCGCTTTTCTCTTCATTAATAAAATATTGTAGAAATGGCTGAATAGAAAGCACTCTCATGGCCCCTTTAGGGGTCAGGCTGAGGGGAGAATATTCAGCGTCATCTCCACTGTCCCTGCCCAAGTCAGCCTGCTAATGCATGGAGGTAGGATAATCTTTCCATTCTTTGGAAGCGAACAAGTTGAATTACTGCCCAAATGTAATATTGTGGGTGTATTTCTCTCCCCTACTTCTCTGGCACCTCTCCACCTGACATGCTTTCCAGGGCCCTGACTGCTGAATGGATTTAAGCATGTGCTTATGTGTTTTGCTGGATCAGCCCAGTGCTGCTCAAAAACAGCCCACAGAGGCTCATGCTAGCCCCAAAAACAGCCCACAGAGGCTCATGCTAGCCCCAAAAATACAGCAGCAGGCATTGCTCTGACAAGTGAACTTGAATTCGCTTTCTCCTTATTAAACTGTTGATGAGGCTTCAGTCTCCAGGATGGTTATGCTGTCATTATTCAAGAACACTAAATTTACAAGGAATTTTAAAAATCACCCCTGAACGGTGCAATATCCTATCATAAAAGAACAAAGGAACACTTGAATGTTTAATGAGGAGGCACTGGACTGGGAGTAAGGAGACCTAGGTGCTTCTACCTGTGACCTGTTCCATGACTAGGCTTAGCGGAATTTGATTTTCATTTATTTAAATAATTTTGATCAATACTATTGATGTTTACTCTCAAGTGTTTTTTCAGTTTTTATCAATTTAAATTTTCACAGTTGTGGGTACATATAGAGTGGTCAGATAATGGGATGGAGTCAGACAATAATTATATAATGACAGTAGATGCTGAGATTCAAACAGTTAAAGCTGTAGCCATTAAAGCACATATTGTCAGCAGCACATGTCAAAATATACACAGTAAATATCCTTAGATCAAACTCTAATATGTTCTCAAGCAGCATTTTTCTTTCTTTGCCTATCTGTAAATTTCAATGATTGATTGCAATATTTGTTGTTGATTTTTGTATATGGTGAAATTGACATTTAGTGATTAAAAATCTAATCCTTCCAAGTCTATATGGGTATGTCTACATTGCAATTAAAAACCTGCGGCTGGCCGGTGCCAGCTGATTTGGGCTAAGGGGCTGTTAAATTACAGTGTAGACATTCAGGCTCAGGCTGGAGCCCGGGCTCTAGGATCCTGTGAAGTGGAAGGATCCCAAAACTCAGGCTGTAGCTCGAGCTAGAACATCTACACCGCAATTAAACAGCCCGAGCCCCATGAACCTGAGTCAGCTGGCACGGGCCAGCGGCGGGTTTTTACTTGCAGTGTAGACATACCCTATAGGCAAGTCACTTCACCTTTTCTCTGTTTTCGCTTTGCCTGTCCTCATGGACAGAGTTCATGTTTAGACTGAAAGATCCTTGGAGCAGAAACTGCATCTCATTATATGTTTGTACAGTTCCTGGCACAACGAAGCCCTAATCTTGGTTGGTCTCTTTCGTGCTACGGTAGTACAGTGAAATAATCATTAAATGGTCAGTTGTACATTTAAAATAGGTTGCTTTATGCAGTGTAAAACCCTGGTGCAGGAAATTAAATGAAATAATGCAGTATTATTTTTTAAAAGCACTGCATAATTTCAGGACAATGAATACCTGAAGCTAAAATGTATTGTTCCTCTTCCCCTAGTTTCTATCTACTTCTGATTGTTTTAGCATCTGAGCTCCCCTGAGCAGGGACAGTGCCTTCCTGAATGACTGGATAGAACCTCAAACAGCATAGGCACTATGATAAGCCTGATTCAGATACCTTTACCTCAGTGCTGTAGTGGTAAAAAAAAAAAAGTGGGTAAAAAAAGAAGTGGGTAAACTAAACTCCATATTCCCCAAATGAGAAGTTGGTAAACTGCATTTACCCATGTTTACCCTCAACTACACTACTGCCTTACATTGAGTAATACATTAGTTCTTCACTAGCCCCATCAATTTCCATGGACTACTCATGGAGTAAGGTGCTATTCAGTCCTAAGACTAAACAATCTCATGTTTTGGGGCACAAGATAGTAACCTGAGTGGTTCAGGAACGAATCATATTTCCCATCTACTACATTGCACAATTGTTTAGATGCATTATGGGGCTTTTCCACCTTCCTCAGAAGCATCAGGTACCAGACGCTGCCAAAGTCAGAATAACAGGTTAGATGGTGTGATGGTAATAATTGTTTTGGAAATTCATGTGTACTGGTACTTGGAGATACAGATGTTCTGACTTGCAGAGATCTCAAACAGTGCTGCTCCTGGAGTTGTAGCTGCATTTTAATCCAGGTTAACAAGAAGGGAGTTAGTAAGAGTTTACTCAGATCATTCTCTCCAGCAGCTATTTTATACCATCAGGAGAGACTAAGCTAGAAAATCAAAGGGGTAATAAATTAGACTGGGTGAGACATATGTATTGTAGGCCTCATGAGGCCTGAGGAAGAGAGCTGTAAGGACCTCGCGATTTGAGCACAAGTTGTGATTGACTCTGATCTGGTTTACACTGGCGTAACTTCCCTGATTCGCACTGGCACAAGTGAGATTGTAATTAGGCCCGTGGATTTTTAGATGAAGACAAATGTTCCTGGTGACCCACACTTTTTCCTTAGGAATCATGATTTACACAAATAACTGTAATAAATGTGCTGGTACCTTTCAAATATTCAGAGAGAGTCTGAAAGCCAAATTCAGAATAGATTTACATCAGGGAGAATCTAGAGGGACATCAAGGTAAATGAAATTACTTTTAGATTCACATCCATGTGAATGAGATCAGAACCTGATCCTCCTTCTGTTGGGCTCTATTCCTGCTCCTGTTAAAATCAGTGGGAGCTTAGCCATTGAATTAATTGGAGCATGATTTGTCTCTAGTCTAGACTCTCCCTTTGCAGGAGGTGGCGGCACACAGGCTGGGAAGTTGAGTTCTTACTCCTACTTATTTCCTTGCACAGGTGCCTAGACCAAATCACAGTCTAGTCTGCAATGTAGGTAGATTATCTAGAGATCCAAGATCAACAGCACAGTGATGATGTCCTACTTGAAATGCATTTGAATACATTTCTCTTCCTGAAAAGAGAGGTAATAAATGACATTCTGATTGCTTGTAAATAATTATGATGTTACCATAGTGATGACTGCAACGTAGCTAAGAGTTCATAAAAACATACGGAAGAGGGAAGAAACACCCATTTTGTATATTTGAAAAAGTGAAGATAATGTTTCTTACTGTAGATATTTTACAGTATCTGAGATTTGTGGATGTTTGTTCTTGTCTGATACCCACTGTCTAAATAACAAATCCCCAAACAATGCATAATCCAATAATAATAATGGCAAAAACAACTGGGGGCATCAGGCTTTTACTCTTACTTTACATCTGGGAGCTAGTGGACGGAAGTTGGGAGAAAATTTAGCTACTGTAACAGTAACCATTGGATACAGTGGATCTTAACCCATCCCTTATGTATCTGAAGGAAGGTGATACAGTTCAATTTCTTGCCAGTACTCCTGCATGCTTAATATGGACCTCATCACTACAACATCCGAGTGCCTCTCAACTCTTTGTATTCACAACACTCCTGTGATTATAGCTCCCTAATTCACTACGTCTGTTATGTTCTGTGACAGACAAGATCCACTTTTTTTAAAAAAGGTGGTGTAGTTGCAAGTACATATCAGTTTATTCTTACACGCATTTATTTGCCTCCCATCACCATGGTATCTAGGCAACTTCTACATATTTCACGCTGTACAGCTAGCAGCATTGTACCCAGCCCTTGCTCAGAGGCTTATGCCCTTGCCTCCATCTTGTCGATGCTCACAGAGCAGGGCACCGTCTAACCCTTGGAGAAAGCTTTGTAAAAATGGCGCCTACAATGTTTTAAAACACCTTTGTGCATCTATGCTGAAAACCAGTTCTTTAAAATGGCACAGTGCGCCTCCATGTTTGTTTTGTCTCTCCGTGACTCCAGATCCATTCTGCTCAATTTAAAAGTTCAGAGATTTGTTTGTCTAACAGCCAATCATACAGACCCGTTCTGGAACCTGGAGTTCTAACTCGCATTTCACTCACAGTGAAGACGCTGATGTACAAATTTAGTTAGAGTATGGTATGCGAGCCAAAATGGTGTCCCAGCTGCTTAATATAGACCTCATCACTGCAACATCCGAGTGTCTCCCAACTCTTTATATTCACAACACTCCTGTGATATAGTGTTATACTCATTGTACAGATAAGGCACAACTTGGATGACTTGCCCAAGGTCACCCAGGAAGTCCATAGCAGAGACAAAAATTGGATCCTCAGGGTGCTGCTCCATTGCCCTAACCACAAGACCATGTTTCCCCACTAACCCCTTTCTACTACAATTTTGCAGGCTCTTCATGCTAACAGAAACAAAGAGTAATAGGAAAGAGCAAAAGGAGAAGTATGGCCTTGTGATTAGGGAACTGGAGAGGCACCAGCTGCCATTGTTGATATGGTTTAGTAATCAGATTTTCATGAACGGAATTAGATTAAATTGTAGGAGGGTATCCATTTGTTTCAATAATTAGCTGAAATCAGTACCTGAATGAAGGGCAGCTGGCTGCATTTGAAGCCAGGCAAGACTGTGGTAATTCCAGTGGGAGGGCAGAAGAACTATGAAGAACTGGCTCTTTCTATAATACCCCTACTATTGAGGTCAACTTGATTGTTGAGTCAGTCCTCTGACTTTGGGTCCCATTGGGTCCTCAGTTCTAATGGTTGCTAGATAACCATGCTCGGGAAAAATGCTGACTTCCACCTGCAACTGGCCAGAAGATTGTGTCCCATCCTTGCAGACAAACCTGTCTATGTTGACTCACATATTCATGACCTTCCAGATTGATTATTGCAACTCATAATGAAGCCTGAAGCCACACACCCGGAAAAAGCTTCACCTTGTACAAATGCAGCAACCCAGGCTGCCATGAACACATCACCCTGCTGCTCCACTCTGTGTAGTGCCTCTCTGTTTAATATAGAATCTAGTTCAAGGTCTTTGTCCTGATACTCAGAGCCAGTCTTAGCTACCTGACATTTCACGCTTCTCCCGCTGCAACTATGACCTTCTGCATAGTATTCCAACAGCTGCATTCTACTGGAACTATGAAGCTGTCGATCACTATGAAGAGCCCATTGGCATACAATATGGGAAATAGACCTAAACTGTGGAACTCACACCCAGAAGAGGTAACAAAGACCATGGACTTCTGTGTTCAGAACTAAAAGCAAAACTCGTTCCCACACTCTGCTTTCCCTGTGCAGAGTACATTTAGAAACACAGTTATTAAAATGCCCCAACCTTGTCTACAGAACAGTCGCTGCCATTCCAGCACCAGTAGAGAACTAGGATTCTTAAAGTTTTGCCAGGGCAGACAAAGTTTGGGAGAAAAGGGATTGTTGTCCAGGATCACCTGATTCCCAGTCCTATGCTCTGCTTGCCTGTGTTGTGGTGTTAACTAGATGGCTTATCATGTAATATATTTATTACTCATGTACATATTTACTACAGGGTGCTGGAACAATTTTTATAGTACTGAGAGACATTGAACCAAACTGTAAGCCCTGTGTATAATGGAAACCTCTTCAAGTCTGGGGGTGCAGCAGCACCCCCCGCACTCCTAGTTCCAGCACCTATGTTGCTACTTCTCCTTTGTCTGTACAACTGGATTTCTTACAACTCATACTTTTGTCACCTGAAAAAGCAGAGCTAGAAATGCGATCCATTGATCATTTGTGTAATTGTAACCATGGCTTCAAATTAGCTGCCCATCTTTGCACACCAAGAAACAAATTATTAATTCATGGGGGAGGAGGCCCAAGAAGTGAATTATTACTATATGTCTAACTTCTAATGCAGTATTTTCTGCTGATCGCCCAGCATGGTGCCTTTTTCATTTTAAACAAGAGAAATGACATTGGGGTTCAAAACATTGTTCCAGCCTTTCTAGATCGTCTAGCCACATAGAATTTCAGGCCATCAGAACATCAAAGTTCCTTGACACAATGTGTCTGAGTCTTGCCTGATGAGATCAATCCTTTGTATGGTCGGTCTTGGCCCTGTGTGGCAGGAAGCTTTTGCTTAGCACCCCACACCTACATCACCCGATCACCCACTCATGTGCAGGTCAAATGCATTGCATGGGGATGAAGGTAACAGACAGTGATGGTTCATGCTACTTCCTCCCAAAGCTATTTGGGGGTGATCTTTTCTCAGGCAGCAATTGGTTGTTTAGGTAGATTATGGCTTGAACTACACAAAGTATTAATCCCCCCTCCTTTACACCACTATATGGCCTACCCAGACTTTTGGGTCTGAGCACACAGGAGAATTCACTTACTTATTCACCTTTAGCAGGTGGGCAGGGACTGGGCAGAGCCTTGACTCCAATCCCCACACTTGCTAGCCAACTTTGCTGAATGTGAATGGGAGAAGTCATAATTGTGTCATATTGGTGCGTCATAATTGAGTGCTGACATAGGGAAGAGGTTGGTGAATTGCATTTAATTTATTCCTTTGCCTATATTTTATTGTATTCCCTGGCAGAAGTCCCACAGCACTGTATGTTCCAGTCAAGGAGGATGGCAGAAGAATGATATTGATTTGGGGCCACTAGACTTATTACTTGTTACAATAAGTGCTGGGGGTGCACTTTTTGAACAATTTACATGGCAGCTAAGCTCACCCTTGAATTATAAGACTTGATTTGGGTTAGAGGCGGGGCTGCAAAATAATTTAAAAAGAGAAATTAAAGGACCTCAAAGAGAGAATCATGCAGGGACTGGGTTGACACTGCTCCACTCATCTGCAATGTCACCAAGCCAGAAAGGAACAAGCACCAGAAAAAGCATCCCAATTTCTGACAGAGAAAGCTCAGGGCCGAGAGAATGATTTTCACAGATATGCGTGTCCTTCCTTGATACTAGCTTCATATGTTATACTAATATTGCTGATTATACAAAAACAGGGTATCCTACAGGGATATAATTGGTGAGCTTTTGGCTGCCAGCAACAATGAATTCTCCCTTTTGTCTTTGTTTCAATGGTATTTTGCTAAGGCTCTGGCATGGATTCTGTGTAGCCCTTCCTTTCTTCTCAAGGGGTACTTTTTCTTTTCCCTAATAAGGCATTGTGTAAGGCTGTGATGTGGGACTCAGGAGACCTGGATTTAGCTCCCAATTCTGCCATAGATTCCCCAGGTGAGCTTGGGCCAGTTGCATAAAGAGTTCAATTCTGGATGCTTTGGGAGTAGCCCCACTGAAACCAACAACTGTTTGCAGAGTAAGGTTGGGGATAAAATAGATTGAAACAGCATGAGGAGCTCTTGGCCTACCCTGCCAGACTTGATTACCCATTTGTGGAACAATCTCTTTCTCTCGATGGACTTTTGCCTCTCTTCTTTTGTATTGCCCTTACACTCCATTCTGGTCAGAAATAAGTTGTGTACTGGCTGCTTGTCTGACAACTTTTGGTGCCTCCTAGACAATTTTGGTACATCCTCTGAATAGTTGTTATACCATTTTAGGCTCTGCGATTGTGTATTTTAACTTAGATAACCAGTTACCCCTTCAGATAGTTTTCACTTCCCAGGTTGTGGCTCAGCAGGAGAACCACATTTGTATTCCTGGTCCTTGCAACAAGGCTGGTCAAAATGACTCTTAAGGAGACATTTCAAAGTTGGGAAATGCCAATGGAAGAGAGGGGCTGGAGGAAGGGGGGCATGAGGGAATGCAGAATTCTAGGTCAATAAGCCTTATCCCTCTGTTTTGTAGTGATAGCTGCTCAGTCCTAGGTTTGAAAAGTCACCTTGAGGAAGTACGCTGGGTGACCCACACAAAGCGTGCTGCCCCAAAATCACAACTACCACAAGATTCAGGGCTCCAGCTTTGGCCATGAATGTTTCAAAATCCACTGAAAAGTGCTTTACAATTACAGAACTGATTGTTAAAATACGGCTTGCATTTGGGGGTTCAGATTGACAGCCAGGCACTTCAAACTGGTATCTGGCCGTCTATATGCCCATTTGAGGACTTAACATCTCTGTTCAGTGAGCTGCTGAGCATCCTCGACTCTCGCTGACTTCCTTGCTGTAAAGCCAGAGGAAAGAGATTAGTGGTTTAAGCACCACATAGCAGGGACTTCATTTATTATGCATTTGCCTAGGTCCTGATTCTGTACCACTAACATCAATGGGAGCTTTGCCATTGGCTTCAATGAATGTGGAGGTCAAGCCTGTAGTGTCTAGTACATTGGAGCTCAACCTGGTGATGGCCTTTATGTGCTATCACAATGTAAATGTTAACTAAAAACCAAACCACCAGTCTACCATCACCTTGAATACTTATCTTGTTTAGTGTATCCCTGTCCCCCGATCCACAACCTATTGCTGTCTTTGTCTTTATAGATTGTAAGATCTCCTGAGCAGTGGCTGTGTGTTCCCACTGGTACATGTCTGTCCCGTGCCTAGCACATTTTAGGTGACAATATAATATAGATAATAGAAAATTAGTAGATACCATTCCGGAGATGGCCACATTTCAGTTGTGTTGTAAAATGCTTTGTGATCTTTAAAACTGAAAGATATTATATAAAGTCAATAGTTCTTAATTGTTTGTATTATGGTAATGCTTAGAATCGCCAGACTTGGACCATCAACCCGATTCTGCTGTGTTTGAACATAAGAATGGCCAAACTGGGGCAGACAAATGGTCTTCCTGCCCAGTATCCTGTCTTCCAATAGTACTCAGTGCCAGGTGCTTCTGCAGGAATGAACAGAACAGGCAATGATCAAGTGATCCATCCACTGTCATCCATTCCCTGCTTCTGGCAATCAGAGGCTAGGGACATCCAGAGCATGGGGTTGAATCCCTGCCCATCCTGGCTAATAGCCATTGATGGACCTATCCTCCATGAACTTATCTAGTTCATTTTTGAACTCCAGTATAGCTTTGGCCTTCACAAAATCCCCTGGCAATGAGTTCCACAGGTTGACTGTGTGTTGTACAAACACAGAATAAAGAGGTGGTCTCTGGCCTAAAGAGCTTACAATTTAAGTGTCAGTCAAGAGACAACTGGCGGGTACAGACGGGGAGCACAAGTAAACAACGAGACAAGTTCTAATCTTCTCCAAAGTGGGCTGCAGTTCCGGGTGCAGGCCCCACACAGAGAGTATTGCATAGTGCCCCTTTTAGAAAGGCATCAGTGCAAGTGTGCTCCCTGCTTCCCTAGGGCATTGCTTCTGCTTGAGGCTTCTTGTACGCTTGATTAAATGGGTATCCCAGCTAAGTCAAGTGTATTGTACTATATACAGTAATGGAAACATTATAAATGTTGCAATTTTTTCCTTATCCTGCCAAATTTGCTAGGTGCTTTGGAGAGGAGTCTAAAGACCAGGACGATGACTCAAAGAGTTTACAATGTAAAGAGGTGCCATACTGATGAGGGATGGGATTATGGGTGCCTTAAAAAGCAAAGGGATTGAATATGGAGTTTATTATTAATCATCAGGATCATTATTAATTACTTGTATTATAGTAATGCCTGGAGGGCACAACTAAGATCGGGGTCCCACTGTGCTACCCCCATGTCCTATTATCATACCCACAATTGGGGTATAATTTTTACTTTTTAAATAATTTTTGAGCTGTTAAAAAACAGGAAAAACATTCACTACCCTTTAGCTGACATCCCCCCACCCCAGTTCCAGAAATTTCTTTGTCAAATGTTGGTATTTTGATGGACAGTTTTAATTAATATCTCAATTTCATAATTTTCAACATTCCTTCATAATTTTGACTTTGATCTATTCATTAGCCCTCCTTTGTAGGCTTATAGTCCTTTAAAAAACAACTTGAAGAAGAAGAGTGTGTGTTTGTGGGTGGTAATCACAGACAGGGTCAAGAAGGGGACTGTAGGCTTGGAGTGGCTTTCTAGTGGGCCAAGTTGTGATTAAAAAACAAAACACAACCGGGAATGTTGTGGTTTGGTACATTTAACAGTAAGGATTAGTTAACCATTGGAACAACTTGCCAAGGGTCATGGTGGATTCTCTATCATTTGAATCAAGATTAGATATTTTTCTAAAAAAATAAAGTCTAGGAATTGAGTTGGGAAAGTTCTATGGCCAGTGTTGTTCAGGAGGTTAGGATACATGGTCATAATGGTTCCTTGCGGCCTTGGAATCTATGAATTTAAAATCTCAAGCACATGAAGGCCTGATTGAGTCTGTAAATATTTAAAGCCTGTGTTTCCCTTTAAACACACGACAATGTCAACTGTAGTCAATTAGACTACTCACATCCTAAAAATTAAGCACATGAGTAAGTGTTTGCATGATTGAGGTCGAATTCCACATGTTGCATTAGATGCTATTTAAAAGCTGCTGTTTCTTACTAAGAGTAAATTCAAGTCAGGTAAGTGACCAATTTGATTTTAAAAGCAATTAAAACTTTATACATGTTAAATAATTGGTAAAATGGAGCCACTTAGTGCCCTGGAGTGAATGGAAAAAGAGAGAGACATTGCCTGTCACTGAATATCAGGGAGGGAACCGCTAAAAAACTTGCCTGAAAGGCAGAGACAGTGGGTTGTATATTACTAAATCTTTGAAGCTGGTTATAAAATATCTTGAATGGCAACCAGGCTGCCTTTATTTTCGACTCCACGGGGATCTGCTATGAACAGCTGCAAGACACCACCTCCCGCCAGGCAGAACAAGGCAGGTAATGATGAGGACACATGTGAGAATAATTATACAAAACACGGTTTTAAAGCTACAACTGGAGAAAATATCAGAAGACGTTATAGAGATAAAGGGGTGGATTCGGAGCTCAGTGAGTAACTGTGCTGAGTTCCTGTGCCGTCAGTGGAGTTGTTTAGGATTCACACCAGTGAAAGTAAGAGCAGAATCTGGCCCAAAGACTATCCTCCAAAGGCTACAGATCCAAACAAAGAGATGTCTACTGCAGGATAGGAGGCAGGAAGTACTGAAGTGCTAACTGAATATTAAAGTGCTGATAGTTAGGGAGAATGGCTGGCATAGTGGATAGGTAATAGGGCACAGGACCTATTAGTAATAAGCTATATAGTAGGAAAAGCCTGATTCTCTATTGTCCTGCACCTTGTGTATTCGTTTACACCAGTGCAAAGTGGATATAAATCAGAACAGTAGAGTTTTACACCCACTTTTCACTGGTGTACATGATTACGCAAGGTGCAGTCCAACAGTGAACCAGGATCTCTGTCTGTGTTTTGTATGGAGCCCAGGAAGGTAATGCCAGAAAGCTGTTGCCATCTGATAGTTGTTTGGAGATCTCTGTGATATCAGTGTCTCAGCCTAGGTCGTAGAAGAGAGGTGCCTACTTAAGGTGTGAAAACTTCCCGTGTATCAGTGAGCGTTAAAAGATGCTATGTGATTTAAAAGGGAATACCCCTCAACATCCCCCTTGCAACACTCTCTCTCTCTCTCTCTCACTCACTCACTCTTTCTTCACATTACAAAAATGAACTACAGGACACACAGAAGAAAACTCTGATGAACTGAAAAGATAGATGGATCTGGAGGAAAGAGGAAGAAGAAATTATAGGAAGGATTCTCCAGTGGTTAGGGCACAAGCCTAGGACTTGAGAGCCCTGTTTAGATTTTTTGCACTGCCACCAATGTGATGTGAGATTAATCAATTAGCCTTTCTGTGCTTCTGTTTCTCTTCTGTAAAACTGCCTTACCTCGCAGAGGTGTTTTAAGGATAAATACACTACATACTGAGAGGCATTTAGGTACAATGGAAATGAAGGCCATAGGAATAATTCAGTGACAGGACCTGGCCAAGGTTTTTTTTAAAAAAGAGCTGCCTAAAGCTAGACTCCTAATTCCTTGTTTTAGGCTCCTAAATCATAAGTCTGATCAACCTGCAGTTTCCACTGATTTGATCCCTGATTCACCACTGCAGTACACCAGTGCCTATATCGGCCTTTTCATTCATGGATCTCAGTGTGCTTTTCAAAGAGGAATAAGTATCATTAGCCCATTTTAGGTATGGATGCATAGACAGGTGGAAGTGACTTGCAAAAGGACACACAGTAGGTCGGTGAAAAGAATAGAAATCCATTTTAGTGCCCTGTCTACTGATCTATGTTGCCTCCCTAAGAATAATAGACTTGGGTCTACCAAGCTCTGATAAATGGTTCATGTGTTTTTTCAATCTGATAGACTCCAATGTTTTAATTAAATGTAATGGTCACTTTAGCTACTGTGTGATATTTTAATCATATAGGAGGAGAGGGATATAAGCAGTTATGCAATAATCCCACTTCTCACTAGGGCTGCTAGAAAAAAGGGATTAAAACAAAACCCCTTTGCTTTCAGAAAGCTGAACCTCTTCTTATTTGTGCTTCTAATTAACATACTAGTATTAAATAACTGATTTGGCATGATGCATGGGGATTTAGCAGCACAATTCCAGTCAACATCAAAACCACACGCTGCACTGAAAAGGTATCCCATGGTGTTTAGATGCTAGCTTAACATGTGAACTGGGGCAATAGCTGTGGTTTAAATAATCAGTTTATAGAAAAAACATGATGTGCAGTACATTCTCTTTGGCCAGAACCAATGCATTTTGCTGACACGAAACCAAGCATTTGTGTTTGGCTTATTCTGCACAGTATGTTATGGATCTCAAGCATATATAAAAATCCATTTTAAATAACAGCCCAGATAATGATTCCTAATTTATGCCATTAGGATTTAAATCAAATGGTCCATGTACATGTATGAATGCATGGTGTCCATAAAACATACTTGTTTAAATTATGTTCCTAGAGGAAACATCTTTATGTGATAGTGAGCAATCTCAAAACAGTGGAAACGATCCTAAAAGATATAGAGGTTATCAGCTGAAAATTGATAAAAGACCCAAAATGGAAAGCAGATCTGAAATTCCTTTATACTTGAAACTTAGGAACACTCAAACCTAGATCTGAACTTCATATCTCAGTCCTATCTCTATAATTGACCCAAATCAGAAAAACAAATACCCGAGGCTTATTATAGAAAGTGTGCTGGATGCGTGGGTGGTGCAGATCAGGTGGGGTGACAGTGAAGGATTGCATGGCAGTGGGAAATTGACTGGAAGCCTTAGGGTGGGTCTACACTTACCCGGTAGTTCGGCGGCAAGCAAATCGAACTTCTGGGTTCGACTTATCGCGTCTTGTCTGGACGAGATAAGTCGAACCCGGAAGTGCTCACCGTTGACTGCGGTACTCCAGCTCGGCGAGAGGAGTATGCGAAGTCGACGGGGGAGCCTGCCTGCTGCGTCTCGACCAAGGTAAGTTCGAACTAAGGTACTTCGAACTTCAGCTACGTTATTCACGTAGCTGAAGTTGCGTACCTTAGTTCGAATTGGGGGGGTTAGTGTAGACCTGCCCTTAGTGTAAAGGTGTGGCAGCATCCTCTCGTGAATCTATCCTGTTAGTAGGTGGTGGTGATCCTGCCAGGAGATGTTTAGTGTTGACTTACTAATAGAGCTGGAAATGCAAATGGATTTTTTTTTTGCCAAAAAACTGAAGATTTGGGGTGACCAAAACTGTTCATGAATTTGGGTCAACTGGCAAATAGTTTCAGTTAAACAAATTCATAAATGTTAAAATTGTTTGTTTTGTTGTTTCTGAAATTAAACATTTTGTTTTGGAATTTCCCTGAATTTCAGTTTAAAACCAATTAAAAAAAAAAAGCCAACCCAGAACATAAACATTTCATGTCAGGCTGAAATATTGTATTCAACCCAAATCTAATTTTTCAGAATTTTTGTTTGTCCAAGAAATTTGAACTTTTTTTGTGTGGTTCGATCCAAAATAATTTTTATTTTCTTTTTTGGTTTAGTTTCCAAATTGAAAAATTGGTTATTTGCCCAGTTCTGTTTACTAGTATAGGTAGCCTGTAACCTACCTCTTGTTATCTGAATATTAGGGAAGTGGGAGTGGCTCATTAGAGGTTAAGAAAATCATGGGTGTGGGACCAGCAGTGCTGAAGTAGAAAAGTTAAGGGTGGATAAAAGGTTTGATTGTTGTTAATTTCTTTATTTAATAAAGCCAATCCTCTAGAATGGGTGAGTTTTGAATGTATGTGCTGTGTGAGGTATGTTTTATAGCATGTGTTCATTCTTAGCAAGAAGCAGGAATTCTAATGCTGAACGGTAGATTTTTTTTAAACACTTTCCTGATGTAGGTAGCATTAATTTTCAAGCCATATTAAGCTGAACTTTTTTTTTAGTGATGTGTGATATTGGAATTCTCTAATTCACACTCCCCTTCTCTCGTTGTGGACAATAGAGAAGGCTTTGCTCATTTGGTTTTCCAATAATCAATTGCAAAACATGCATTTTGCAGTAACTAAATTCTAATCACACTGAGTTTCCACACATACACGTACAGCTAAATGAACTGAGTTCACTAAAGGACAATGTATGATCACAGGCCAGTATGTTCCAAGGTGAAAAATAAGCAGTGATGATACAATTTGCGCTGCTAAAGGAAGACTTCCAGGACACCAGAAAGATAATAGAATGTAGTTTGTAGAAATAAAGATAATATTGGGGGGTGAGGGGGGAATTGTTAGCAATTACCTTCATTAGTCCTTTCTATGACTTTGGTAGTCTGTAAAACTTAATACAAATAATTATTTACAAAAATAAGATTATACTGAATTATATTCTTGTTAATTAGGCGATCTCATTTTGAAAAAAACCCCAAAGACCTAGATCCTGATCCTACAATTTGCTTCATGTGGATCTCTGCTTCTGCAGAGAACACCACTGAGGCTCCAAACACATGAATTAATTACACAATAGAAGCCTTAATAAAATACTGATATCAGTGGGAATACTCATATGGTTAAAGTTATGTCTGTGCTTTGCATATTTTACTGGATCACGGCCTGTCCTGGGGTCCACTCATCACTGGTGGCACCTCCTGCTGGCCATCCTGGGAATTAGTTCTGTCAGGCTTGTGTTCCTCCTCTGGTGGTGTCTTGCCCCATCCTATATCAATGTGCAGCCCCTCTCACTCCAGAAACTGCAGTCTCCACTTCGTGGTGTGGCCCTTAAGCCAGGTCACTAAGGTCCTCCCCTTCTGAGGAATTCACAGTCTTTCCAGACCTGCTGATTGGCTGGCATCTCTAATGCCCTACCCACTTCTCCAGTGGCTGGTAGGGGAACCCACGGCCACCCTCTACACTGGATTCCAGCCCAGGGACTCTGTAACAAGCAGCCAATGTCTCTGTACCATCCTACCCTTTGCTGCTGTTTCTCTGGGCTTTTTCCTACCTAACTGGCTTCCCTCCTTTCTAGGTTTGATAGCCTGCCAACTCCCTCCACTCAGGGAGTGACTGCAGCACCTGTCTGCAGTCAGCTACCTGGCTTTATACAGGCCCCGCGTGTTCCTGCACAGGTGAACCTGTTCCTTTGGGAACAGGGTGTGGTAGGTAATAGGCACCTGTATAAGACAAAGCACCGAATATTGGGATTGTCCCTATAAAATGGGATATCTGTCACCCTACTAACGACTGAGTAGGTGCATATATATAGGTGCCCCTCTCACTTTCTTCCTGCTGATAGTGTTATGTAAATAGCCCTTAAGTATTGTGAATATTTGTTTGCATCTGTATGGATTATTTTTCACGTTTTAGTGAAAGTTCTGTGTTCTTGAATTTCCAGCAGCTACAGTGAAGGTTTTCTGACTGCAATGTTCCTGTTTCATTTTAAAAAAATAAAAACATAATTAAATACACACATGGAAATTAATGACTTTGGACTCTTAGAATAGAAAATTTGGCTGCTACTTTGTAGCCTTGTAGATATGAGAGACCACAAATGGAAAATAAGTATGTTGTTTTTCTTTATATGTGTCTTTTGCCTTCCTCAGAAATTCATTAATTTTATTATGACAGAACGAATATGGGTATAACACATCTTGAGAAACTTTAATATTAATCAATATAACGTACTACATATGTTTACTGTTTCAGTCAGAAAATATAGCTTCTCAGTCTGTCTTCTCAATTCCTTTATTAGTTATATATAATTTTGTTTAACTACTAATGGTCAAAAATTGGAAGGGATATAAAACCTCATGCTTCCAGTCTCAAACTGTTAGGGATCAGGATTAGATCTCCCTGAGGGACAGATTATTCCACAACCACCTAATATGGGGGATAGATTATCCCACAACTGCCTACTTTGGGTTTCTTATTACTTCCTTTGGGCATCTAGGGCCTGATGTTTTGCCATTGACTGCAATGAGCACAGGATGAGCCCCTGGTTCTGGTCAGTTTTGGAGACAGGATACTGGACCAGAAAGGCTGTGGGTCTGAAGAAGTACGGCAATTCCTATGTTCCTAGTCGTTTCTATGTTATAAAACTTATTGACAATAAATATATCAAAAAAGACACATTGGCTACTTTTTCCACTAATCCCCCCCAACCTCAAACTAACCCATTAAAAAATTAGAAAGA
Organism: Malaclemys terrapin pileata; assembly: GCF_027887155.1. NCBI lineage: Eukaryota > Metazoa > Chordata > Testudines > Emydidae > Malaclemys > Malaclemys terrapin. Next base: position 327,781,620 of record NC_071505.1, read on the forward strand.
CTGAACAAGAATACTTAAAGGATGTAACCATTTTCTTCATGCTATATATTGCTGTGTCTCTTACTATCAGCCAAGGCAAGTAAGGAAGAACTTTTATAGTAGGTAAGTTTTAATGTATTTTCTAGGTGATAGGTAGAGTTCACTGGTACACACGTTCAACCTTAACTAGATCCTAAGGAAGTTATTGTTTAATTAATAGAGTTCTATTTGGATCCTAGCTTCAAAGCCTGCACTGATTTCAGATAGAGAAAATTTTTATATCCTAAAGTCTTTTTCAAAAGATTAAAAAAATCAGATATAACGTGTATATCAAGGGAGACAATACATTTAACATCATTTTCCAGTGGATAAAATTAATTTTGCTGAGGTTTTCTATGTCTGATGATTTCAGTTTGGAAATTTTGCTTGCGGTGGAAAGGCAGGGATATGATGTGAGACAAGATTCAGCATGAGCCTTTTTAATTAAATCACTCATTCTGTAAAACACAAACACTTTATATAGAAATAAGTTAATCTACTACACCTAATTAAGCATTATATATTGAAGCCATGCATCAGTGATTGGAGTTATAGCAATGGACCATTTCATTTATCAAGGCTGACAATCCAAGTTCTTAACTACAATGATAAATGACTTCCCTTCAAGGGAATGATATTTCACCTTGGCAATTCCCTTTCTTTGTTAATGCTTAGAATCAGCTCAGAGTGAGCAGTTCATAAACATATTTAACAGGCATTCTTCCATTTGGTCACTCTTCATAGTCTGTTTCTCTTGTTAGAGTCCTCAGAGTTATCTGGAGGTTACTATACTTACCTTTATAGTTTAATTATTACCATAAACATGGTTAGAGTATTCTAGTACATTTCTCTACTTCACATCTTTTACTTTCCAGAGTAGCTTCAGAGACAAAGGCCAAATTTTGCTCTAAGATACAGACATGTGGCTCCATTTGATGCTGATAGGTGCACACATCTAAGGATAGAAGGGGACCCATTGGCGCCATTAAACAGTACTAAAGAAAATTCCCTTTCTTCTTTCAGTTCACTCATTAATATCCTGGAAGCACCTCGTTCTGTTTGAATTTGATCTAAATGAAATGAAACACAAATCTCCTTGATAAAAAATAACACACACTGCTTTAGTTAAACAGGTCGTTAGGGCCTGATGTAACAGAGCACAAGTACATTGTTAACTTGGCGAGTAGTCCCATAGTGCCACCAACTGCTCTTGTGTGTAAGGCTAAGCACATGCGTCAATAACTTAAAAAATACTGTACACCGAAGACAAAGGATTACTGATTTCCACAGACATAGGGCTGGTGAAAATGTTTTTCATTGCTGACAGAAGATTGGGTTTTGACTTAGCAAAATTTTTCACAAAAGGTCTATGCCTTCCAGGGATTAAAAAAAAAATCTTTTGGAAATGCTTCTGGGGTGTCTTATGGAGATATATATTGGTTTCTTCATGTTTGCATTCTCCTCTATGGGCCAGGCTCCCTGGCCAGACTACATCTCCCATGACGTACTACCTCCCCAAGTATACATTCTTTCCTTTATGTCTTTTCCAGACTAGCTAGTTTGCTCAGACACTGAACAGCGCAGTTCGGTTTCAGAGAAACAACCAATTTTCCAATTCTGTAAGTGATTCCTCAGGCTTCTGTTGTCATTGAAAACAGTTTTATCCTCTTCCAGCTCAGATTCATCTCATATTAGTGCTGATTTATGAAAAATTAAGACCTCTGGGCTTGCTTGTGTGAGTGCCTTATGTGTATTTTTTTCTTTAGAGTGAGCTTTGTATTATTTAAAGTGTGTTGACAGAAAATGCCACTAAACCTCAGATTTGCAAACAAAGTCTGCATTTTTTAGTTTTGCTTAACAGCTCTTGCCTTGCTCTAATTAAACTGTCCTCTTGATCCTCTGAAAGATCTTGAGATATTAATAAAAGAAAAATGATCCTCTAGCACACTGCTTGTGCATTTATTAAACAACTTGCTGGCCCTATCTCCACAAGACTATCAGAACTGCAAGAGAAAACTATGCTTCGTGTCTTATTTATATAAGAGAACAAGACATCCAGGTACTTTAGGAAGGGCCGAGGTACCATCAATCATCAAGGCTGCAGGCTCAAGCATAACATTTTTCAGTATTGTTAGAAATCAAAACTGAATTCCTGTGTAGTGCATAGAGCTGGAAATAGACATCAGATGTTATATATTGATAGCAATACTTATTTTACAATCTCTTAATTTGCTTTGATTTTAATGGGAGAAGAGAATACTCAGTGACTTACAGGACTGGGGTTGTAAGGGTTGATCCCTTCTTGAGATTTAGGAGCTCATTCTGGCCCCTGCCTCCTAAGCTGCTCCAGCAGAATATAAAGACCATAAAGTGTCAGTAAACAGACGGGAAGAGAATTCCTCTAGTGTAGGAGCAGTGTAGGCCAGGGGTGGCCAACCTGAGCCTGAGAAGGAGCCAGAATTTACCAAGGTACATTGCCAAAGAGCCACAGTAATACGTCAGCAGCCCCCCATCAGCTCCCCCTCTCTCCCCGCACCTCCCGATCAGCTGTTTCGTGGAATGCAGGAGGCGGGGAGGGGGGGAAGAGGAAGGAGCGTGGGCACAGCAGACTCAGGGGAGGGAGTGGGAAGGGGTGGAGTGGGGGCAGGGCCTGTGGCAGAGCCAGGGGTTGAGCAGCAAGCACCCCTGGCACATTAGAAAGTTGGCACCTCTAGCTCCCTGGTGTAGGACTAGTTGGCCATCCCTCATGTACGACTAACTTAAGTAGCCTGTGTTACCGCCCTACAACCACTACAGGCCTTGGCCTAGGAAGCATGCGGGGGGGTGACAGGACATGGTCCTAGCACTCCGTCGTGTGGTGATTCTTGGCTATAGTGCAGGCCATAGGCAGCTGTGGAAAGGTGGTTTTAAGTCAGAGCAGCCCCAGGGCTGTTCTAACATATATTAGAACACTTTGACAGGGCCGCTGGCAAATGGATTTACAGCATTTGGGCAGAATTCTTTGAATGGAGTGGGTGGAATAAAGAAACAGCCTACCTTATTTAATAAGGGATGAGTTAAAGATGTGAGTAGCATAGATATGCTACCAGAAAATCCTATATGTACAGCAGAGATTACAGCTGATGCCAACAGAATACACAGGCATACCATCCAATTGAGAACAATGGCACATGCGCGCGCACACAAAAGAACATAAGAACGGCCATACTGGGTCAGACCAAAGGTCCATCTAGCCCAGTATCCTGTCTTCCGACAGTGGCCATGCCAGGTGCCCCAGAGAGAGTGAACCTAACAGGTAATGATCAAGTGATCTCTCTCCTGCCATCCATCTCCACCCTCTAACGAACAGAGGCTAGGGACACCATTCCTTACCCATCGTGGCTAATAGCCATTAATGGACTTAACCTCCATGAATTTATCCAGTCCTCTTTTAAATGCTGTTATAGTCCTAGGCTTCACAACCTTCTCAGGTAAGGAGTTCCACAAGTTGACTGTGCGCTGTGTGAAGAAGAATTTCCTTTTATTTGTTTTAAACCTGCTGCCTATTAATTTCATTTGGTGACCCCTAGTTCTTGTATTATGGGAATAAGTAAATAACTTTTCCTTATCCACTTTCTCCACATCACTCATAATTTTATATACCTCTATCATATCCCCCTTTAGTCTCCTCTTTTCCGAGCTCTTTTATACACACACACAAGCTAGTGCCATTACTACCTGGAGGATCTCCTAAGACTTGTTATCTCAGGTATGGACATGCATACCAGACATGATTGAGAGGTATCTGATATGTGTGAAATTTGCAGCCTGCACGATCTAGGGGGAAAAGAAAACAGACAAATTAAGCTCTGTTGGCCTGTCCAGACTGGTTAGTTTGTGCTGTCATTGAAAAGTACAGCTGGATGTTTGCATGCAGCTCTCCTGTTGTTTTACATGACCACATTAGATATTTCTGCCTCTTCCCCTTGACACTTCCTTGGAGTGATCAGTTGTAATTAATTTATATTAGCAAAGACCCTATGCATTTGCTATGACAATTCCCTGATTCCTTCAGGCTTCTTAAATATTAGTAAATGCCGTAAATACAGTGCATTGCTGGACTCCACTCCTGTATTTAACTTTTTAATGGTCTCTAAATATATATGGTAATGCATGTTTAATAAAGGGGAATTCAAACAGCCCACCAGTCCTGACCCATATTTCTAATGCGACTCTTTGGCTTCAGTGGGATTTTTGCCTGTAGTGACATGCCATTGCACAGATTATAATAGGTTATCTTCAGAGATATAGCCATGTTCTTGCTGGGAAGATTAAAGGGGGAGTTTATTAGCTTCCCAGCTGGATGGATGCATCCATCCATCTTTTCACAAAAAATTACTAACAGAAAATCATGTTTTGTCCCCTTGACTAGTCAAGTCCAATGAATAGTGTCCGAATATGTCCAGTCAGATGCTGGAATCATTTTGTTTTGCATAATTGCTCTATTGCTCATAGCTTATCTTTCATAGCTAATAACTGGGACCTTGTCAGCAGAAAAGAAGAGGAAAAATAGAAACCATTCATTGGAAATGTGTGGTGTTGGTCTCAGGAGAATAATAAAGCCCAGCATTTAAATGGTTATTTCTCAGCTATGCAAGCTTTGCATGCATAGAATCACAGAGCATAAATCACACACTTCTTGCTCCCCACCTTTGGTATTTATTTGTTGCCATTTTAATTTCCAAGAACTATCCTGCAAACGTGATCGCTGTTTGGTGGCCTATGTGAAATGAGTTTGATGGTCTGTCATTCTACTTCCAGGCAGACAAGTTTCCACATCACAAAAAAACCAACAACAACAAAAACCAATCACAAAACATTGCAACAATTGGCACTGAGAGGCAGCCCTGTTGGCAGTCACATAGCAGAGGCTATGCATGGAATGGGATACGGAGAGAGACATTTTCCCAGGTCAAGGTAGGAGCACATTGTGGAGGAAGTGTGCGCTGCTGTTGCCTATGCTTCATCTCTCTGTATACACAGAACAAGTCTTCAGTCATTTCACAAGCACTAAATTCATCCACACATCTAATGAGGTCTGTGGCTACAGGGAAGTGTCTGAAGGCACTTCCTAGCCAACTGTTTCCCACCAACTCCTCATAGCCCTGGTGAACTGGCAGCTGTTCAGTGCAGTGAGGGTCTCAGGGACTGCCTTAACTGCTCAGTCAACCTGCTTCTAACAGCGAGAATGTCTGCATGTATGAATGATAGAGGGAGAGCCTAAAAATGTGTGTGTGTGATGGAATACAGATATGAGTGGATGGAGAGAGCACACTTGTGTGTTGGGGGGCAGAGAGAGCATGTGTGTGTATGTGTCTGCTGTGGAAGGAGAGAAAGTGTGAACACATGTGAGTTGGCTGGGGAGAGAGGGAGAATGTGTGTGTGATGGGAAGAGAATGAGAGAGTGTGAGTGTGTGTGATGGGTCAACTCTATCTGGGGGAAGAACCCCTGGACCTTTCATTGTCATGTACCTCCTTAAAAGCCTTCCCCATCTGTTTGGCTAACTTTGACATGTTCAATTTATAAATAATAATTAATAATAAAAAGACATACTGAAAACGTATTTGTTTCCAAAGCTAAGAGACAGCCAATTTATAACATATGCATGTATGAGTGATGTAAGAATGTTCTGTGATGGGTTCCCCCAGGGGTGCCACCTTGAACTGGGGTACCACTGAGCCCTCTGACCCACCAGCCTGGGCTCCCTCTCACACTATGCTGCTGTGACAAGCTGCAGACCACTACCAGTCATACGCTCCCACCAGCATTCACACAGGCAGGGACACACTGAGCTGCAGTTACATGCAGGCTGACCAGCTACTGCATGAAACAACAATAGAAAGGCTACAGCGAAGGTAACTCCCAGATCCCCAGGCATGCACCCCCAGTGGAGCATAAACCCAAAATTATACCATGTTGCGCTGCACAGGGACCTGTACAATGTAAGCTCGGAGTTCACCCCTCCTTCAAGGTGAAGAGGAAATACAATGAGTCTGTGTTAAATGAAGCTGAGATTTTTCCTCAGACATTTCACTTAAAGGCACACTGGGTATAATTTAAAAAATAAAACAGGTTCATTAAATATAAAAGATAGATTTTAAGTGAATATAAGTAAGGCTGCGATTTAGAACTCCGTGACTTCAGCCAGCCCCGGCTGGGAGCTGCAGGGTTCCCTGTCACCACAGGCAGCAGGGGGGAACCTCACAGCTCACCGCCTCCATGGGCAGCGAGGGAATGATCCCTGCAGCTCTCCGCCTCCGCGGGTAGCAGGGGAGATCCCTGGGGCCCCTTGCCACTCCCCACTGCCCCAGGCAGCATGGGGACCCCACCCTGTGTGGCACATGGACCCCCACAGTTGTCTGCCTTTGCCAGTGGCAGGAGGGACCACTGCAGCTCTCTGGCAGGAGGGACCCCAGGAGCTCCCAGCCTCTGTAGTGGCAAGGGGAACCCCCGGAATTCAGAGCCACCAGTGGAGTGGGACGCTGAAGCTCCCTGCCCACCTGCAGCTGCCCAGGCTCCTCATTTTATCATGAATATTTTTAGTAACAATCTGGGACAAGTCAGGGGCGTCCGTGAATTTTTCATTATTCCCCATGACCTGTCCGTGACTTTTACTAAAAATATCCGTGATAAAACCTTAATGATAAGTGATAGCAAACAGATCACAGCAGATTACCTAGTAAATAAACAAAAACGCAAACTAAGCTTAACATACTAGATAAACTGATAATTTATATCCAATCTCTCAACCTGAGAGATGATACAAGCAGGCTGCAGATTCTTAAAGAACAAGCTGCACTTGCTTTACAGCTTGGAATCCCCAGGTCTTTCAGACACAGGCTAGACATCCCTTTAGCCTGGGTCCAGCACTTCCCCCAGTTCAGTCTTCGTTCCTCAGTGTTTCCAGGAGTCTTCTTATGTGGGGGGTGAAGAACAGCTGATGATGTCACTCCCTGTCTTATATAGCTTTTGCATATGGTGGGAACCCTTTGTCCCAAACCTCAATTTGTTAGAAATCACTGACATCCCAAGATGGAGTCCAGAGTCACGTGGCCTGGTCACAGCCCCTTGCATACCTTGCTGAGTCATAGCACCCATTACTTACAGGCTGTCTGAAGCATTCTCAGGAAGGTTCACCAGGTGGGAGATAAGCTTCTCCTAAGACCTATTGTTTTCCCTAATGGCTCATTACCCTGAATAGGCCCTTCCCCACCCACAATCTAGACTGAAAGCATCTTGCTTAGTGGGTGTCACCCAGGTGTAAACTACATTTGAAATTCACATACATAGTCAATATTCATAACTTCAGATACAAAAATGATACATGCATTTCATTAGGATAATCATATTCAGCAAATCATAACTTTTCCAATGACAACTCACATGACCCATCTTGCATAAAATTAATCATAATGATGATATACTCATATCATAATCATATCACTATGAAGAATATGGGGTGCAGTGTCATTTAGTCCCTTTCCTTTATACGATGGTGTAATGAGGACCCTGGTGTTAGAAGATATCGGATAATTCCATAGGTTTCTCTTGAATGCCATTTTTTTTTAGGAATTATGTATTCGACTCAGAAAACTATCCACCAAAGCAAGAGCTGATACATTTAATGAAGAAATCACAGCTCGTGCTCATCAACTAATTCATCCTCTGCAATGGCAAGACTATGCTCACAAGAATAAACTCTTTGACTTCAGTGGGACTATTTATGTGAGTAGGATTTAGGGTGACCAGACAGCAAATGTGAAAAATTGGCATGAGGGTGGGGGATAATAGGAGCCTATATAAGAAAAAGACCCCAAAATTGGGACTGTCCCTATAAAATCGGGACATCTGGTCACCCTAATAGGATTTGTCCTACATTTATAGTTTTTCTTATTATTCCAGCACTCAAATTTGGTAAGCATCTCTTAAAACAAGTGATGGTCCCTGCTTTGAAAAACATCAGTGTTGCCCAACCCAAAAATTCAAATATCATACATCAGTCTGCAAATAATCATGAGACTGACTTAAAAATCATGATATATTTTTTAAAAAATTAAACACGTAGAGGTTCTTTTTATTGCCTTATGGCTTTTGAGCATCCAGAGCACATTTGGGTCACAGTTTCAAGCTTTTCTCTGCAAAGAAGGCTAGACTGTTCACAGGATTTTTTTTTAAATGGAAGCTGAGATTCTCACATAATCATTCTTGACGGGTGCTGAGGCTTTAAGTAAAATACCAGATATCATGAGACTCATGACAAAATCATGGAGTTGGCAACATAGAAGCATACAAACTAAATGTAACAAAGGAGAAGAATTAAGGGTCCCAAGTGGACAAAAGGGATTGCAGGCAGGGAGAAGAAAGAGAAGGGTGTCAAGAAAATAACACAGTTACTCAATAAGGTATTTACACCTCTTCCCTGGCCTTCCCATGCCTGATCCCTCCTGGCCCTGCATGTTGCCAGGCCAAGTTTTTTGACGGATGGTTGACACAGAACACTTGATGCAGTATGGCCAACTCTTGTGATTTTACCATGCATATTTTTATTAAAGTCCCAGTTCCCAGAATCATGTAATTACATGAGAATCTCAGCTTTCATTAGGGGAAAAAAAAATAAGAAGGGAAAAAAACATTTCTAGCCCTCTTGTTTGCACAGAAGAAATTGGAAACATGACCCAAGATTTAAGAAAAACACAAGGCAGTTAAAAATCACTGCAAAAGCATTGAATTAAAATCCCATATTTTTAAGACAATCTCAGGATTTTTGTACGCATAGGAATGACAATACTGCAACAGGTATCAATTCACCAAAGGGCAAATCCAGCCCCCTCCTCTACCATAGTTCCTCTAGGCAGCAGTACCTTTTGCTGAGCAAGCGGTAGGGCTATCGGTGGCAAAGGTCTCTGCAACAAACTGCACTTTCTCATGCTGAATCGAAGGGTGAATTTGTGAAATTCTCAGCTCACGAATGCAGCGTGGCATTACTATATGAAACTGACCCTACTTCATTCCCCTCTCCCCCCCCATCATGGCAGGGTGAATACCCACAACCAAGGCTTAATTGCATTCGCGCGGGGGGGAAGGGGGCAGGAGAAAGCTGAGCTCTGTGCTGAGTAGAGGGGTACACACACATACTCTGGTACAGTAGAACTGCAAGGAGACCCCATGGACCGAATTTTATGTTTTACTGCATGTGATATTCCTGGATCAATGGGAAAGAATCCCACAATTCACTATGTTAGGTGACCCTATTTGAGGGACAAACAAATCTCTCTCTGGGCCAAATCCTGGCCTCACTGAAGTCAATGGGAGTTTTGCCATTAACTTCAAAAGGGGCTAGGATTTCACCCATACTGTTTCTACTTAGTTTTTGTCTGTGACTGTTCCAATTTCTGATGAGCTGGAATTATAAACTCCAGAAGGACCGGCATGAAACGTGTGTTCTCCCAAAGACAGACTGCCCTGCTGAAACTAGTGAGTGACCTCTCTACCTCATTAGAGCAACACTGCAGATCAGTTTTATTGTTCCTCTCTTTCTACAATTAGAATTCTTCAATCCTACAAAACATATTCCTCCGAGAGGGTCAGTGCAGTAGCTACTTTGGAATTTATTTCACTTTCTCCTGGCTTTCTGTTTCCCCCTCTCTCAAGATGTAGCAGGTAAGTGACTAATAAAGGGACATAGCCTTTGTGTTGTATGTGTAAGGCCATTAATTTGAGTCCCAAAGATGGATGGCTTTCCAGTCCATTTTCCTTTGTTCTGTTGCATTCACAATTACCCTGGAGAATACAAAGAATGAAAAAATAGCTTCCTCTCCTATCTTCTTTATTACTGCAAGCACAGTGTATTATTTTCAAGCTTAAAGTTGATATAAGGGGAGCCCTTAGGTTAGGCTGAGAACAACTGGTAAAAAAAAGTATAAGGTTTCTTTTTCCTCCTGTAATATTGTTGACAAGGTTTAGCTCATATTATTTACCCGCTTTGCAGCAGCAAGTCTGGCTTCCACTGCTTGAAGCATTTAAGAGTGAATACTTAATAGTCATCAGAAAAGAGCAATTTTAATAGAGCCCAACTCATGTCTTGGGTCAAGGAGATACAATAATAGACACCTTTTCCTACTCTATTCTCATACACACATGTATTAGTTCCCTACCTTGCTATTATGTAAAGTGATGAGTTAGAAAATTACAGCACATTAATGGCAAGGCAATAAACATTCAATAGAAGGACAGCTTGCGGCAATGTCGTATTTTTTTATTTTCAATGTATTGCTAATTTTGTGTTCATTCTTGGCTCCCCTTTGCTGTAACTGGGGGATAGACTGGGTGGTTTCTGCTCTTGCTGTGACTAAAAGAAGGACTTGGCCAGATTACCCTTTTGCCTGGTGACATCTACAAGGGGGCAGGCAAACATAGGGGCAGGCAAACCCAGGGACACGAACCTTACTAAGCTTCCTACCTGGCAAGGGGGAAGGGGGCTAAGAGGGTTAGCAGAGAATGAGGTCCTTCAACCTCATGGATTATGATACTCTGTGGGAAAGTGCCTATAGTGACAGGAGACTCCTGCACTAATAACCTCATTATTAGTCCTCTTGTCCCCCACTACGCCTGCCAGGATGGCTCCAGCAGGAGCCTCGCTGCCACCTAATGGGGCCTGTTGCAGCTGCTGGGGAGGGGCCTAGAAGGAAGCAGCATTAACATCCACTCAGACATTGGCAGGCTCTGTGGAGGGAGTACAGCAGAGTTCAGTTAGCTCCCTACCCAGTTGGTGTCAACCCTGTTCCAAAGCTCCATGGAGACGCATCCCAAGAGCAGAGGAGCATCTGCAGCGTTCCTGAGGTAAAGGGGTGGTGACATTGTTACGAAAGAGAGGTAGCACTCCCTTTTCTCCCATATTGGCAGAGAGAGACCCACGCATGGAAGCTTGTTTCTTAAGGACAGATAATAGGAGATGCTGCTAAATGATACCGCCAACATCCTCTCCCAAGAAAGGATAATAAAGTCATTTCAGAAGCTCTGCAATAGGAGACCAAAACTGGTGGCCTTCTGCTCCTCACACAACATTGGACCTCTTTGCTTAAATGCCTTCTTTTAACATGATCCTTTTTCTTATTTTTGTAAGAAAATGTGACCCACTTTATACCTGATCCTACATTCAGCACACACCGTGAATACTCGGAGGGAATTGGGGGTGTCCAAGGAAAGCAGGACATGACCTTTTCTGTTTCCCGTAGTCAAACTGGTTGTGGGGCAGCCTCTCTGTTGTTTGGAAATTGGGTTTTCATTGTTTCATGGGATTTACATGTTTTCTAAAGGCAACAAAATCTTGGTCTTTCCAGATGTCCTGCAGCATTTGATGTTTAAGTCAGCAGTGAGTAAATCTGTTTTTTAATCATTCCCTACATTAGGGTAACACAATGCCTCACTTCTCTCTCTCCCTCCCTTGCATGTCTACTCTTCTCTTACATTTTCAGTACAGCATGATCCCATCCCCTTCCCTTACTCCTCTGCCCTTACCCCCTCAGGCAGTCTGTCACAGTCTGTATGAGTGACTGTGAATAACTAAAAATAATGTGGGTTGTAAAATAGGACTAACTTTCTGACTGATAACTGAACTGGCAAAAATCTTCTCCCTTTACAAAACTACGGTTTTCATCATCCCTTTTTGTCATGATTCCTGAGGGGAGGGTGAGATTTCCTCACCATTGTTGCTTTTGATTCTACAACTGCTTTTTTAAAAGAGTAGCCTATCCTAGTGGCTCCCGCTCTCTTGGGGTTTGTGGCCTGTGAAGTGGCCAAAAAAACACAACAATCATCCCATGACCTACCCTATCCCAGAATCCTTTGCAGCTGCCAAGGAGTATGGCAGGTAAGGAAGCAGCAATGGGTGGGCTCAGGGCATTGTGGAGTGGTGAGGGGTTTTGAATGTGAGCAGAGGGTTAAAGGGCTGTGTCGCTGGATGAATGACTGGGTTCGGGAAGCTGGTGATGGGTGGTGGCACTGCTTGGGTACAGTGGATAGGCTTCGATTTTTTTTGTAAAGAATGAGGCATATTCTGGATGTAGAATTATTATATCTAAACTGAATGACTGCTGTGCACAGAATGTTCTTTGCAGCAAATTTAAGTCCTGTGCTGTTCTTTTGTTTCTATTTATTGGCCTAACTTCTTCGCAGAGGGTAACCCACATGCCGGATTCAGCTGGAAAAAGCAGTAATATAAAAATGTACAACCAAAAGCTGTTGCTCTTTTGAAATGGAATCTTGAAATATTTAACGCAAAGGGAACCACTGAAAACCAGCTGCTGGGGCCTCACCTGCATTATACCCAAACTATCTCCCAACCAGGTAATCTTACAGTCTCTATACAGCTGATAAAAAGAACAGGAGAGCGGCACAGATAGGCATAGGCTATAAAATAGCAGCAAAATACTGCTGCAATTGTTATCTATTCATTTATGGCCTGATTCTGCCTGTCCTATGAATTTACTTCTCAAATACTCCCATTACTTTCAGCACATTCCCGGGCAAGGGGTGATGTGTAATCCACTCCATCTAAGGCAGGCATTGATCTTAGAGCATCATTAACTCCCCAAGCTCGTCCTGTGAATCCCATCTGAGAGGTCACAGATTGTAGCTGTGGCACACGAGTGACCCAGCTGAGTGGGTTGCCAGTGGTGGTGGGAGGGGGAAGTGGAGAAGGGACAGGATGAGGCTGGAGAGCTGGGATGTGGGCCAGGGTTTCCTAAGGATCTATCTTCTCAGGCCACATGCCCTACCCCTAATTATATGCTGCTAGTCTGGCAGTGCAGGGGGGAGGAGGAGTCTTTACAGCTGCTGTAGAAAAGCCATGGTGATTTAAAAGCTGCTTTCTCACTCTCTGCACGTTTTGGGGCAGGAGTGGAAGAGAAAAAGGCCTACGTTATTCCTTTTCTATATTCCATTAAATGAATGTTGTCTCAAAACAGGAAGGGATCTGAAATGGCAATCCTGACCCCACCAATATCAACGGAGTTTTCTGGTGCAGAGAAATAACCACAAGGCTCCTAAAACATAGTTCTGTGGGATTGGACGGCTCAGGGAAGGTGGAATACCAGGCACCAGTGGGTTACCAATTGAAACATCCAGTCCAGACCAATAATAACCAAAACCATTACAATCTGGGGCTTTTATGTGGTCTCATTTCATTTCCTGGTGGATACACATTCACAACGCTGGCGCCATCATTCGCAGTCTCAGCAGAAGTGATATGGAGACTGAACTATTCCCTCCTCCTTCAGCTGGTGGTTGAAGTGCATGTATATCTGCGTGGGGTGAAGCTTCAGTACATATGCTTTTGTTGTACTCGTTCTGCAGACACAGAGAGAACATCGGTGTCTAGTGCTTGGTACCTTCCCCGAGTGCTACATTCACACTGTTTGCTTCTGAATGTTGATTTTAGCATCACTTGGCATCTTTTATGTCACTTTTATAGTGATCCTGATAATTAGGCAGGTGAAATAATAATGGAAGATGTCTGTAACAGGTGCTTAGAAATAAAGAAATGCCAGCGGTTCAAAATTCTCTAGCAAGAGATGTTTTTCCTCCAGGAGATGGGGCAAACCCTTCTAATTTTCATGTCTGTGGACAGGGAGAGTTATTAAATATTTATCACTTCCATCATCATCAAGGCAAATCCCAAAGGGATGTAGCCTCCTTGCAGATCGAGTGCCACCTTGATTGATTTCTAGTTAGGTCCTTAAGATGGTCTGGCTGGATATTCAGTCTATGTCCATCACTGGCAATCTTATGCCACTAAAGCTTTTGGCTTCCTCATGATCACTGGACATGAAATCTCATTCCTGGATAAACATGCTTCATAATTAGTTGGTCTTCCATCCTAATAGTATGTTTGTACCAAGAAAGCCATGGAAATCAAACCAGTGATGATGGAGGCAATTGCTGGATTTGGCTGTATGAATATCCTTATTGCTGATCTTGTCCCACCACTTAATATGGAGCAGCTGACAAAGACAACAAGAATAAAAAACAATCTGCCACTCTGCAGCCTTCCTCCATGCCCACATTTCACTCCCATACTATAGAAGTGGTATCACCATAGCTCTATCGATGTGCAGCTCTGTAGCAAGCCTGATGTCCCAACATCGCCACAGAGGCTGCTGAAGGGCGTGGAGCATTGCAGCAGCTACAGCTATATGAGCAGACATCTTTTTAAATATCCTCCACCAAAGTCTTTGATACTTCCCAAGCACTTGACAGTTGACAGCTGCTCAATATCAGGTCTGGACAGGTTATCACCTCCAGGCTGCCTAATGTTTTAGCTAAGCAGAGGAGGAGTTGGTGGGAAGACCCTTGCTTGCTTCCCAAACCCATTCCAGCACAATGTTAAGGACATAAGAGTTGCCCTATTGGGTCTGACCAAAGGTCCATCTAGCCCAGTATCCTGTCTTCTGACAGTGGCCAATGGCAGGTGCCCCAGAGGGAATGAACAGAACACGTAATCATCAAGTGATCCATCCCATCACCCACTCCCAGCTTCTGGCAAACAGAGGCTAGGGACACCATCCCTGCCCATCCTGGCTAATAGCCATTGAACTTCCTTTGGTTTGTTTTAAACCTGCTACCTATTATGTTAATGTAAGAGAGTAGGTCAGCAGCACAGAAGAAACTTCCTAATGGATTTGACTGTGATCACTGTAAGCATGAGACAGCCTATTTCTTAGTAAACATGGAGGGAGAAGTTCCTTCTTCAGGCCAAATCCTCAAGGCAAAGACCTACAGAATTTAGTAGAGACATATAATATGGTGGGTGCCACCCAAGTACCCCCTTGTGGTCAAAGGTCACTCTGTGGCACCCTGACTCTGTTTTCTCTCTCTTCACTGGGAAGCAAAGATATACCTCACTCTCTCTTGGGACAAGGGCCAATTGAAGTGCCTGCATTCTCCACCATAAGTAACAAGGCTGGGCTTCTCCCCAGTGTAACAAGCACTCACTCTCATGACCAGTTGTCTGAAAGTAGGTTTATTTGTCCAAATGTAAGCACATAACAGTCAAAAAATCATTCTTCAGCTCACCTTTTGTCCTAGGGTTTCATAGCCTCTCCTCCCAGGGGTCTCCAATAATCCCACTTGGAGCTTCCCAGTCCCAGCCAGCAACCTTCTCACAGCCAGTTCTGTTCCCCTTCTGGGACACTAGTCTGAGGGCTACCTCCCTAAGCACCTAGGCCCTTGATCCAGAACCCACCACCAGAGTTAGCTCCATTCCTGTATAGTTCTTCTCCCCCAGCCCCGCCTACCCCAATTACTCCTTCTCTTCCTGATATCTGACAGGAGGTTTATTTCCTTAACAGAGGTTAACAAACAAACAGAAAAAGAGCTTTAACTCATTCCTTAGCCTCAGGCTTCAGGGCTACCCTTCCCAAGGGTCTGTGGCACTCCTGCTTCTGCAGTTTCCCAGTCTCAGTCAGTTCTGCTCCCTTCTTGGAGCAACAGCCCCAAGGCTGCTTCTGTGAGCCCCTTGTTTCAGGGACCCACCACAGGAGCTAACTCCACTCCGGTGTGGCTTTCTCTTCCCAGGGTACAGCTTATCTCAGTCAATTGCCTCCAACTGCCCACTAGCAGCCTTTGAGAGGCCCAGGTGTAGCCCAGCCCTCTTTAATAAGATGGATTGGGCTCACCTGCTCTGGTCCAGGGAGCAGGGACTAGCTATCCATAGCCTCAAAAATAGCCCTTTATTTGGCTCAGTTGGGCCCATCTGCTCTGACACAGGGGAACTGGGCCTGGTCTGCTCACAGGAACCAGGTACCCAGTGACAAGATGAAATAGGGTTCTATGGAAATTTAGGAGTCTATAGAAAATATTCTAAAAATCCTAATCTCATTGAAGTCAGTGGCAAAACTCCACTTGACTTCCATGGGGCCAGGATTTCACCTCTATAGATTTAATAGTGAACTATTTCTATAAAGATTTTATGACAGACTATCAGTTCTCTTGCAGGGATATGATTTTCTCTCTTATTGTACAGGATAGTCAAACAAACAAACCAAACTCAAAAAAACCCAACAACAACAAAAAAGCCCCAAACCCTATAGAAAAGTCATGTATTTTTTTATTAACTTTTATAGGCTTGGCAGCACTGAGTACAGAATACATCTCCGAGATAAAGCAATTATAAGTTCGACAATGTCTGGATGGCTTTTGTAATAATTAAAGTCTAAATCTAAGGTTTGTAAGGTGGAATGCGCGAAAGGAGCTGGGCTCCAAATTTCTGTTGGGGAGCTTAACTTCCATAAAAGGAGAAGGTAGTATCCTAACTCCTTTTGAGCATTTCAACATTAGTCTTAGATGTATAAGACTCGGTTTGTAAATGTATAGATGTTAAGACCCCAAAGGACCATTTATGATGATCTGGTCTGATTTTATGCATAATGCAGGCCATAGAATTTTACCCAGCAATTCTGCAATGATCCTTCCCTTCTGAATTGTGTTACTTGGGCCAAATTCCTACTGAAGTCAATTAGTTTTGCCTGAGTAAAGAAGACTAAGTAAAAAAACAAGAAAGGGCTTTGGCCCAATACAGTATTACAGATGAAGACACAGAACTCAGTTTGAAGTTTTGGAAGTTCACACTGGTTGTGGTATACAGTGGCTGTGCCAGCTTTGACTTTACTATCGTACAAAAACCACTGGGAAAAAGAATACACCAAAAGTATACTGAAGGCATTAAAAACACATTCCCCATTAAAGGCACCTCAGAGATTATTTTATGTGACAACCGATTAATCGAGTTTCACTGGAGACAGAGTCAGCACGCCTCCAAGGGAAACATGGATGCCATTATAAACCAATTCTCTGAGGTGTGTACTGTCAAAGCTCCAATTGCAAGGTGCATAAATAAATTATATTCAAATTTAAGTTATCCTGAACCATAGTCCGTGGCTTTCTTTTAAACCCTTGGACCAATAAATAACACACCTCACAAAGTAGCTATAAAGATAAGGTCCAGGAATTATTTTGGCGAAGTTCTATGGGCTGTGTTATACAGGAAGTCAGACTAGATGCTCATAATGGTCCCTTCTGGCCTTAGAATCTATGACTCTATAAACAATGTAAGTATGATGGGAGGCTGGGTTTGCTAAGGAGGAAGAGTTAAGGTTATTTGGGTACTCTCACTGTAACTGTTATACAAGGGATAGCTCAGTGGTTTGAGCTTTGGCCTGCTAAATCCATGGTTCTGAGTTCAATCCTTAAGGGGGCCATTTAGGGATCTGGGGTGAAAAAAAACACCACTTGGTCCTGCTAGTGAAGGCTGGGGGCTGGACTGGCTGGTCTCTTCCAGTTCTATGAGATAGATATATCTCCATATATTATATTAAAAGAACCCCAAACATATGAAAGTAATTCTATCAATTTCTTGGATTTCTACCGTTTAAAACATATTTTTCTAACACTGAAAACACTCTGATAGGTGCCTGCACTCTTCACCTGACTGCTAAAATGTTTTTTTTGGGGGGGGGGGGGGGGAAAGGAAGAAGGTCATAGTTTTTCAGCTCCTTTAATAATACAATAATCTTAAATTGTCTGTTGTATTGTTTTATTCTGCTTCGCACTTCTTCCGCTTGATATATGGTAGTAGTGAGTGAAAGGTCAAACTGTGATCAGGAGGAGCCTAAGAGACTCACACATCACTATACATTTTGTTTTGCTTGACAAATGATCATCATTCATCCTCAACAGTCCCTGCATCACATGGCCCCTTTTGACCTTGTGGTCAATAAATAATGCATTCTCACTAAAGTAATTGAACTACCCCATTTTGCTGAGAAGTCACTTATACCAAAAAAGGTGATGCAGGAGAAGGTGAAAGCTTGCATTGTGAAGAGATGCCAGTCTTGCTATATCTTAAGGTTGAAGATAGGTTCCCATTAGATTACCTCATAACTTTATCTAAACAATTGGAAATTTCTCATGCCAGACCTCAGTCTATGATACATTGTTATTGTGAAAGATTGGGGTAATTTGGATGCGGGACAGAGGACATCACAAATGAGACATTATGAAAAATGTTCAAATCCTTTTTTAGTTTTTTTATTGCTACAAAATGGCTTGGTCTGGAAACTCCAAATTCATTTTATTGTATTGGGCCCAGTGGAGAGTGAGTTCCTTTGACTGAGGTTTTGCTAGGGATGGGTATTGAATGTTAGCAGTAGTTTACAGGCACACAATAAAATCCACATTGCCTGTTCACACTTTCAAAGATACATGCATTATAATGCTCCCAGGCAGTTTCTAAGAAAGGAAGGAACACATTGGGAGCTGGGGCGTCTGCAGAACCACTATATGTTGAATAAGCTGTTCTAGTTTATAAGCTCAATGATGGGATGAACCTGCATGATGGATGAGTTGAAACTGTTTCAGCGTTTCTGGCTGTTTTCAAGGGGCTTGCTCCAGCATCATTCAAGTCAATGGGAACTTTTTCATTGACTTGAATAGTTGCAGGATGAAGCCCAAGGGGAAGCTACAAAAGCTGAATTTAGGTTGTTTGGATGACACAATCTCCAGTATTTTGGATTTTTTTTGTAAAATGGAAACTTAGTTTTGAAATTCCAGGCTAAAATGCATGTTCTTTTGAGAAACCCACAGCATTCTCTAAAGGGATCCTTGGGTTTAGATTCTTTCAGCCTTAACTGCAGTATTTTGCCTGGGAACAACACATTATTTTGCTTACAGCACCGTATCAAGTAGCCCAACAACACATACATCATACGAAAATAGACAGTGATGCAATCATGTAGTATTCTTTCATGACAGACCATTCTGTTGTAACTGATCATTCCCACCGGCCCTGGCGCACGCATGGGGATGAGGCAAATACCATTTGTCTTTGCTTTCTACACTTTTTGTTCCCTTCCTTTTTTCTAACAGAAACTGTAGCTGAAAAGTGCTAAAACTTGAAGCCTTCAGGAAATTGCCCTGAAACTGAAAACCTCCAGGAAATGGACTGAATACATCGCACACAACAACCAAGGTATTGCTTCAAGAATGGTTCGGTTTCTTTAGACGCGGTGCTGGTGATTTTTATAAGTACAGTAGAATACATGAGCATAGATATCTTCTTTGAATCTGTGGTACTGGCCAGCCCACAGAACAATAATAACCTTATTTCTCTAACAGGAGGGCTGCTTTTTTTTAGGGGAGAGGGGAATTTCTCTCCACAGCAAGTCTACTGTTGAAGAATGCCTTTTAGGGGAAACCATTGCAACCGTCTTCTATGGAATGGCTATAGACAGAACGTCTGTCTATAAATATCCTACTGATATTATCTAAAGATGTTTTAATTAGAGAGACATTTTCTATTCATCTCCATACAGCTATTTATAGGGAGCCAAATCCTGCTGTCTTGCCGCCCAGTGTCCTGAATGGCCATTTTCAGTCGACAAGGATGGCAAGGTTTGCAACAGAGTTTCTATAAAACTGTATAGGCATTATATTATTTCCTGCCCCCTACAGTTTACAAAAATGTACGAGAGATATCCTAAGAGTAGTACTTAATGTTATTTTTTACTACATTCATCAATATTTTTAGCACAGCTCTGTCAGTCCCCTTCAGAGACACAGAAAACTACAACCTCCAATTATTTCCCTTTTCACCCTAAGAGGATCAGTTCAATCTTTCTGCAAGACTTAGATCCTAAACTTTGGAAACTTCTCTTGGTTGTCCTATTTGCACTGGTTCTGAGCTAGTGATACCTTCCAGATGGAATTTGCTTCACCGGTTCTTTATAGTATATCATAAAATCACATAATTGAGTTTATTTTACATTCCTCTGCTTTTGCAATCTACTGCCTTGCTTGCTTTCTTTTACTATACTTATGGGTGCAAAGCTCTTTCTACAGTAATCCCCAAATCTTCCTTCTCAGTAGGCAATATAAAGATTTAAATATGACGAAACATTACTATAATATCACTCAGTGGGTCTTACTGAAAGTGACATTATATCCATATTTGGCGAAAGGCAGGGAAGAGCTGTATTTTAACATCTGTATTATATATCAGTGTGAATGCTGTGGATAGCACCCGACTCCTGGCACCTTTGCTGGGAATGTACAACACATATCAGGTGTTGCTTGCTGCTCTCAGAGGTATGGGAATGGGAAACAGACATTCTATCCAGAGGTGATGCAGAAGCCCTGAGTGTCATGAGATACTTTATGTTCAAGTGAGGTTAAAGAGCAGTAGGGGAAAGGATCGCTGTGATGCCTTGTCCTTGAATGAGGCTATAGGCATGCGGCAAGATTTTCCAACCCCCCCTGTAGGGCTGGTTGGGGAAACCAGAATTTTTCCCATGGAATTTTCCAGAGGGAAAAAAAAATCCCCTTTGACATTTTCCTATCAGAAAATATTATTTTTCTGCTGGGCATTTTGAAATGGAAAAAAAAATGTTTCATTTAGACATGTGAATATGAAACTAAATGACAGGAATTTTTTGGTTCTGTTTCAGAATGTCAATTCCAAACAAAATGAAAATTGTTGTTTTGTTTTGACTTAAAATACCAGTTCAGTTTTTGTGGAAACTGAAAAATTTCAGTTTTCCACTTTGGTTTGGGAATGATCAGGGCTTTCTCCTGCTTTTATTTTTTCCATCTTCCCACCTCCCCGCCCCCCCCCCCCCCCTTACTGGAATGCTGTGGGTGTGGAGGGGAAGTTAAAAAATGTGCAAAAGTGAGAGGAAGCCCACTATACCTCACACTCTTTTAACTTATTCTTATTTTAAAAGTTAGAAAGGGGGGAAAGAAGGAAGAGGAATGGAGTGAGAACACAATGTTCCACATTTGCTTTGCTTTTATGAACTAGAAAAATGAAAAAGTAAAATAATTAAAACAAAAATCTTCCTTCTTCTTCCCAGTAGAAACGTAAAAAAAAGGGAGGGAAAAATATGAAAAAATCCCCAAACCAAAGTGGAAAACTAAAATTTTTGGTTTTCAAAAACTAAAGCAAAATGACCTTTGGATCAAAATGAAACAAATTTTTGTTTCAAAAATGGAGAAAGCCCTTTGAAAATATCAGCCAGAGATATTATAAATGAATGCTGCAGCTGGGCAAATAATTTGGAATGAAAAATTTATTCAGATGACTCTAACCTGTTTTTCTGCCTATGGATTGTCTGCAAACAGAATGTGATTTCCTCTGAGGTATTACCCTTAAGTGAAGGCTATGAATTGACCCCTCCTGTCCCTCCCTATATTTTTGGTTCAGATCTTAAGGTCCTTGTTTTTACTCAGCTTGTATTCAGTCATCAAATATGCAAACTCCAACTGCAATAAGAACTTGGTTAAAAAAAAATAAAATAAAAAGATTTGACCCACTATAACTACTTTGGGGACCAGTTCACTCCTTTCAATGGGTTTTCTTCTGAATAATGTCTGAGTATGGACTGAGAAAGGGCCTTGGGATTCAGTCCCGTATGTATTTTTGATGTAACAAACCTTCTCTCTAAATGATATTACAATCCAAAATAATGACACAACAGATTATTACATTTTAGATATCGACAGTCTGACAAATCAGTCCTGTTTTATAAATGCATGTCTTTTTGTCTTCAGCAACACTTAAACATAAGAATGTGACACTAGAAAGATGAGTTATACAGAAGTTATTTATATAGCACAATATGCCCACATCATAAGGCTCCTACTCCCTATAATATACACCTCAGCTTGAAAACTGTCAGAATCTACAAGAGCTGATATGTGAAAAAAAATGTGATACCTGCTGCTCAAACATTGTTGCCTCATTAATACAACTTCACTGAACAGCGTTGCTAATTTATTCTTCTGAAAAAATTAGCATCTGCCAGACCTACTTTTGCTAAATTCCAGCCATCAAAGGGATATAGATTGGCTTACATGTGCTTTGAATCCAGTACAAGTGAATGGCAGTCTTCAGATTTCTCAAACTTGCAGACAGTTGCCTCTGTTTACATGATCATATTAGGATGGAGAGTTGCTGTGTGAATTAATAGTGGCATGGCATTCACAACCTACAGTGGGATTATTACATTTTATTCATAAGATTTTATTTTATTTTTTCATCGTCTTTATTATTCAGTTAGATCATTTCCAATACCAAAGCAGTAAATGGTGAAACATATTGCACCCGATGCAAATTTAAATCAAATCACATTAATTTTGAACTCCAAAAACCAATATCTCGACAAAGCTGTTTTTCCCCAGGGAAGAAGATAAAAGATTTAGTTAATATAGGATAGAAATGACCCATTATAGGCAAAAGGGATCTATCTATACACACACATATATACACACGTACACGTACACACACACACAGATTCACTCAGGAATACTTGTCCATTGGTCAGTGAAAGCAGATAGCAATGTAGAACTGGGGATGATAAGCCACCAGCATGCTGCACTATTATTCCAGGGCGGGATTCGAGAAATGATCTAGGAAACATAGTTGGTAGTAGAGATGGTACGGGAGAGGAGTTAATAGCAAACTACACAATATGGTGGCTTTCAAAATATCCTCAATAACCAGCTCTTCACCTGTTGTAAAGGATTGTAGCTCTATTGACTTCAATGCCAGTGCAATTTTTGCCATAATAGTACCATTATCTTTATAGAGTCATGATAAAAGAGGACAGTACATAAAACCTCCCAACTCAGTTTCTCAGTTGCAGGGAAGGAGAGAGAGAGGGAGAGAGATGACACGAAAAACACCTTTATTCACATAAAATCACATCAAAAACTATTAAAAAGGTTATGAAATTACAATATATACAAAAATATGAATAAAATAAAGCAAAACCCTTCTTAAGTGAACATGAAACATGGATCACTAAAGCATCACTGTTGCCAAGTTTGCTCAAAGTATTGTTAACCCACCAATTTAACTGAAAAATGTCCAGGTTAGAAATCAATTAGTAAAAGGTGTAATCAATCTGCAGCCAGGCCACAATCAGTGCACGAACCAGCCCCACATTGCTCTACTCTAGCCATTCTATTCTGGTGAGGTTTCATAGACTATTAGGGTTGGAAGAGACCTCAGGAGGTCATCTAGTCCAACCCCCTGCTCAAAGCAGGACCAATTCCCAACTAAATCATCCCAGCCAGGGCTTTCAAAATGGCTAGTTTTGCCTGACCCAGCCAAAAGTAAGCCAGGAAGAAAACCGGTCTAAAGTGAGCACTGTATTTCACTCCAAGAACAAACAGGGGCTTGGAGAAAAGCAGACTCAAACTGCTGAAAAGCTGCTGCAAAAAAACAAAAAGAGGAATCAGTCAGGAGCAAAGTAGGAAAAAATGAAACACCATATCTGAAGCCAGACAGAAGGGGCACGGCACAGACACCTCCAGGGTAATACGGTGCACAGAACAACTGGATGCTATGATGCTATGCAGGACCCTCCACTGCAAGTCACTGGAGCACTTAGGAAAAGGAGGTTTGTACAATGTCCTCCAAAACCAAGGACATAGAGTCACCCAGTGATGGGGTATTCTCCAAGCTGGATCAGAGAGGGTGGCATAATGCTGCACCTTGACACACAGGCCATAGAGCTGCTTCTTGGTCATGGTTGTAAAAGAAACATTCACCAAACCCTTCCAGGACAACCAGGGCCGGCTTTAGGAAGTGCGGGGCCTAATTCGAACATTTTTGGCGGGGCCCCAAAAAAAACATGTAAAAAAAAGCCTTTCATTTCTTCCATGTATTATTTACTTTCCATAACTATATAAATAATAAAATTATATATTATGTATATTGCATCATATATGCTGTTGATCAGTTATTAATGAGCTCCGTTGCACGTGTGTGGGTCCCCTCCACTCCCTGGGCATGTGCTAGGGTGACCAGATGTCCCGATTTTATAGGGACAGTTCTGATTTTGGGGTCTTTTTCTTATATAGGCTCCTATTACCCCCCACCCCCTGTCCTGATTTTTCACACTTGCTGTCTGGTCACCCGGTGTGCACATGTGTGGGTCCCAGCTGCTCCCTGCCCCCCTCATTGAAGCAGGTGTGCAGGGTTACTGCCCTGGGAACTGCAGGGCACCAGTGGACATGGGGCTGGCTGGAGGCAGGGCAGGGGCTGCGGCATGGGTTGGCAGGGCTGGAGACAGAGGAGTGCGGGACTGGCTGGCTTCAGGCAGCGGGGGTGCGGCAGGGGTTGGCTGCAGGCAGGGCAGAGGGTGCGGGGCTGGCTGGAGACAGGGACTGGCTGCGGGCATGGCAGGGGGTGTAGGGCTGGCTAGAGACGGGCTGGCTGCGGGCAGGGCAGGTGGTGCGGGGCTGGTGCGGGCAGGAATGTGTGTGGGGCTGGCTGGCTTTGGGCAGGGCCGCAGGGGGGTGCAGCAGGGGTTGGCTGGAGGCAGGGCAGGGGGTGCGGCAGGGGCTGGCTGTGGGCAGGGGGTGCAGGGCTGGCTGCAGGCAGGGCGGGGGGGGGTGGGGCTGGTGTGGGCAGGGCAGGGGGTGCAGGTCTGATGCAGGAAGGGCTGGCAGCTGGCTGGAGACAGAGGCTGGCTGCAGGCAGGCAGGGGGTGCGGGGCTGGTGTGGGCAGGGGGTGCAGCAGAAGCAGCTGGAGCCCCGGCCCTTTAAATAGCCCCCGGAGCCCCCCGCTATACCAGGGCTTTGGGGGCTATTTAAAGGGCCTGGGGCTCCCCTGCTTCCACCGCCCCAGCCCTTTCAATAGCTGCGGGAGCCCTGGGGAAGCGGCGGGGCTCCAGCGGCTATTTAAAGGGCCAGGGCAGTAGAAGCAATGGGAGCCCATGCTGGGAGCCCCAGGCCCTTTAAATTGCCCCCTGGGGAAGCCGGGCCACCCCGGTATGGCACACTGGCTCTTGCCGGTATGCTGTGCCGGGACTTGGGCGCGGGGCCCTCTTAGGCGCGGGGCCCGATTCAGGGGAATTGGTTGAATTGGCCTAAAGCCGACCCTGAGGACAACAATCTGCACAAAAATCTCACCCACAGAAAGGGAGGGAACTACTGAGGGGAACACAGGATTTGCCCTCACCCCCCTCCTCTGGAAAAACAATCCCTGCAAAACTTTCTGAAAATACTGAGCAACCTGTTGAGGACGCACCACCTGGAATTTGGAGAGGATCTTATCTAAGAAATGTAAAGATTCTGGTCTGAACAGCGAGAGCAGCCGCCAACTTCCAGCTTGACCAACTAGGAACAATCTAGTGGGAAGCTGGGTCAACCCAGCCTGAGTAAAGGCAGAAAACAGGGTCCTGAGGAGAGAGATTCAGCAAAGAAAAGGGGTTTAAAAACCAGTGAGTCTTCCAAGAGCCATAAACTGGGAAATGCTTTGTCTGATAGCACACTTCGCAGAAGTCGTTAGGCATTAAAAAGACCATGATAGAATGAAGGTGAATCTAGACTCTGTAACTGACCGGGTGCCAACAACAACACCACCAAAAATAGGAGAGAGTCAAAGCCCATCGCCCCAGCATGATGGAGGAGAGACAAAGCAAGGGAATTCCAGGCCCATGGGGAGACAGAGTATAGCAACCGCTGAATAGACCGCAAGTGAAAGGCCGCACCCTGTCAACTAAATCAATGAGCCCCTGGCACCCTTCACCAAACGCCAGGAACAACAAAGAAGGATGCAGCCAGTGTTAACTATTTAAAAAATAGTTAATATGCCTCTGAATCTGGTCCAAAAGGCCTGAGGGAGGGTCCAGATACACTAGCCAGTGCCACAACATTGACGCCAATCAAAACCGGTCCCTGACAAGAGAACCTAGGAAGGAGCCAACACTGTTTCTGTAGGTGGCCTTGTGTGACGCCGACAGACCCCGCTCGCTGGCAGACAGGATCAAACCTGGGACCGCTGGAGCTTAGGGCATGAGCCGATACCGCACGAGCTAAAAGCCACCTGGCTGTTAGCTCAGGCTGTAGAGCAAACTCATTTTAATTCTCTCTGTAAGTGGTCTCGGTGCCACTAGATGGGACAGAGCACCACACCCAGAAGGTGTGTGGGTTACACTTGCCCCTTCTCCTCAGCCCCATCTCAGCTCCTTAACATATGTTCAGATCAGAAAAAGACCCCCAAAACCTTAATCCCAGAGGTGCCCCGTTGCAAGTATTGGGGCAACAAAGTGGGACTGCTAGACCGCCGCTAGCCCAGTAAGATCAAATAGTTCTCAGCCCAGTTACTGCAGGCAGAAGGTGCCTGTCCATACACTTGTAAACCAGCACAAAGTGCCTGCGTGTCACTGTCAGATGTGATGAAAACTAAGATATCATCAGCATAGGCTGACAGAGGAACCAGGAAAGCCTCTGGAACCCTGGGCATGGAAAGGCTTGTGAGAGGTGCAGGAATGGCTCCAAACTATGAGGATGCAGCACCCCAGACAAAGGACACCCCTGATGAATGCCTCTGAACCAGGAAGCAGTGGCAAAGAACCCCTTTAATCTTTAGGAAACTAAAAATGCTCTGGTATAATAAAGAAATCTATGAAGAGAACACAGGCCCAATCCTGAAAGCTTCTAAAATGTTATAAGATAGCTATTGTTAACTCTATCAAAGGCCTTCTCCTGGTCCATTGAAACAATCCGCACATCCAGATTACAAAGTTTGCTAACATTAAAAACATCATGAAATAAAAACAAATTATTAAAATACAGAGGTTAGGAATCCAATATGTTTGATCAGGGTGTATCAAAGAATCCAGACAGTCCTTCAGTCAGTTGGCTAAAGCCCTGGATAAAATCTTATAGCCAGAACAGAGAAGAGCAATAGGAGTCTAGTACCGTAAGTCACAGAGGTCCCCTTTTCTGTGCAGTGGGGTGATCACTGCCCTGCAGCAACTGAGGGGCAGCGCTGTCTCCTGGATGCACTCCAGCTACACTAGAAAAAAGTCAGGACCGATCAGATGCCAGAAACACTTGTAAAATTCAGATTGCAGCTCATCAGTGCCTGAGGCTTGGCCTGAAGGGAACTGCTGGACTGTAACAGAGAGCTCCTGCAGTGACAGCGGGGCGTTCAGACACTGCTGTTCCTCACCAGTCAGATGGGGTAACCCCAGGTGCGGCTCCTCCATTGCCAGCACACCACGGGTCTCAGGTGAGTACACAGTACTGTAAAAAGAAACAGCTGCTTTCCGGATCTCAGCAGGGTCAGGCATCAGACGACCATCTGGCAGCTGTAGGCAAAAAATCTGCTGAATCTTTTTCAACCTCAAAAAAAAAACCTTGTGGGAGAGTCAGTTTCATGAAGCAGAGTAAAACTGCCCCGAACTAGTCACCTTCTCTTCCAACAAGCCTCTCAGGAGCTGGTACCTGTTCATTAAGGTTTAGTGAATCTGCACCGGGATTCCCACATCAAGGTAGCCATGAAGGCCCAGGATGTCTTGTTGTAGGGCACTCATGTCCTGATGCAAGGACCACGTGGCAGCCTGGGTATCCTGGCAGAACAGTTGGCTCTGGACCTTTCCAACATCCCACCATTGCCTCAAGGTCTCATACTGTCATACTCATGCTGTCGCCAATGCTCCCAAAACACAGCAAATCTCTGGGTGAAATTCAAGTCCTGTAACAATTTGGTGTTAGAGCCCCAATCGGAAGCACAGGCAGGAAGAGGGAGAGACACACTAACAGAGATATAATAATAATCAGACAAGTGAGTGGGAGACATAGAAGACTCAAACAAACATATTCACACTGGCCTTCAAGGTATCAAAGCGATCCAGTCTAGCCCTGAGACCTGATTGGGAGTAGCCTTCAGCCAAGAGTACTGCCTAACAGTGGGGTGAGAGAATCTCCAGACATCTACTAGCCCAAAGGTCTGCAGGGGACAATGCAGTTCCCTGGCTGACTCTGAAGGTGGTTCCTGCTTAAAACATAATCTGCACTGCAGCTGAAATCCCCTATCAGGACAATAAGAGTATCCGGGTCACAGCCAAGCATAGCACAGGCAAGTGTCTGCAGAAAGTAGACCTGATGTCGCCCCAGAGTAGAGGCTCACTGTCAGGAATCAGGGCCTGCAGTGGAGCTAGTCTTCAGGCATGCTCATCGATACAGCTGGCATGTGGCAGGATCCCTGATTAGCCACGCCACCTGGTTAGCTGCAGATTCCAGCTGGAGGGCTCTGAAGCCAGCAGCAACTCGCTGGCTTCTCACTACTCCTGCCCACCACTGTGCCTACTCCTGCGTTACCTTGTTCCTGCTGCCCCTGCCTTGCCTCTGTCCTGCCTGGGTCTTGAACCCCCTCCTTGCCTGATACCCTGCTTGCTCCAGTTCCTGCCCTCTGGTTTGATCTTTGGCTCCTGACTCTGGCTCTGACCCTAGCCCTTGGGCTTTGATGCCCACTTCATTCCCTAGACTATCTATTTTCCCCAGAGGGGTAGGCAGTGCAGCCCCAGGCTGGGACCCAGTGTCATCACTGGAGCATGCAGGATCAGGATTGAGGAATCACCATGTAGGGGAAGATAGTACCCCGCTGGGAGCTCCAGGCCTGGAACTACCACCCAACGCAATGTTATTCTCCTCAGGGTGCAAGGATCCATCCTCAGACATGGACAGCAGCTCAAGAGCCTCCAAAGTCCTTTTAGAAATAGTCCTGCATCAGTCTGTTCTTCACCCCCATCTCTAGAACCTGTCTCTGCTTCTTCTGCAGTGAGGTGTTCCTCACTCTCCAGGACTCACTTCTGTCCAGGCACAAGTGATGGGGTCACAACAGAGGGTTCCTCTGAGGGGCTGCTCCCTGGACTACAGAAAACCACATTTAGTGAGGGAGGAAGATAGAATCTGGCAGTGCAGAGGCAGGCTCTGCCTCCTGCTGGTCCCTTGATGTCCCACATTCTTACGAGGATCCCCGAGCCAGCAGTACCTGGGCAGGATCTCCTCAAATGACCAGCAACACCACAGAAGAAAACATTTCATGATTTCACGGATAGCAAACACTGTGTAATCCGCCCCATCTATGTGGTGCTTGAAAACCAGGTTCAAGGGCTGTTGAGGGTTATTTAGAACCACATAAACCTGGTGCCAGAACGACATAACATGCCTCACATCTGGGTTCTTGCAGCCTAACAGAATCATCCTAGTGGGAGACATCAGACATTAGTGTCTCATTGTGAAGGAAATGTGTCGGGGTAGGGGGAACATGGGAAAAAACTTGAAGAAAAAAGACTCCTTGACCCAGAGTCCCTCCTGTACCAAACAATTCCCAAATTGCTCCTGGGTAAGAAAAATCACTACAGATTTGCTTGAGAGGCAGATTTTATATTAGCACAGCCAATAACCTTACTTAGTTCTGGCCTACACTGGGGGGAGAGGGGGTCGATGTAAAATACACAACATACTTATTCTGACTTACCTCCCGTCCTCACGGCGCGGGATCGAGGGCCGCGGCTCCCCCGTCGACTCCGCTACCGCCGCTTGCTCCAGTGGAGTTCCGGAGTTGACGGGGATCCCCGATAAATCGATTGCCCCTACACTCAGTAACACATCCTCCACAGTGCAGGAGACAGCAGGCATGCCCTGAGCCCCATGCTTGTGGGTCAAACTGCTAAGCCCAACAGAAGTGGACCTCATGAAGAAAACACCCCACCCACCCCAAGGGAAAGGGGGGGGGAGAACCACCAACACCCCTATAACAAAGAAACAGCAAATAACAAAACAAAAACCAACATAGACCAAGCTAGTGCACACAGCACCTAATAGTGTCACTCTCAGCTCCAATGTTCCCAAGAAAACGAGCGAGAGCATTATCATTTTTCAACTTGTGGGAGGGGCTCGGCTACAGTGGGGATAAGTGATAGGAGAGGTAAATAGGATTGGAAGAAGAGGCCAATTGATACCAGCTAAAGATCTGGCCTATTGTGTTCAGAGTTTTCAGAACTAAGCAACCCCGCACATTTTTCAGTCTAAGCCCCACTCCTGTTTCTAAATCAAACATTTGCAACAGGAATAGTTTCACCCTTGCAAACTTAATGGCAAATACGTTATTTTCAGAAATAGTATTTAAAACTTTCAGCCTTGCACTTGACAGAATATAACTGCTGATCTTGTTAAAGAATCATTGCAACAAACAAGTTAAATTAATGTTCACAGATTTGCTAACATTTTTAAAAAGTTCCATTAACACTCTTCACACTTTGCAGTGTGAACCAGATACAGCAAATATTCACTGAAGATGCAATATGAAAATACACTGAGTGGTGGGAAAGCAGAATGATGGAACATAAAGTGAAATGCAGCATATGCAGAGATGAACTGTTGTGATCTTTAATGGTGTTGAAAGATACAAAGCAAGAAAATTAGCACAACTGGATGGGATTCTGGCTCAATCATTCCGAGCTGAATAATAATGAGACTTATGACCTTCCAATGATCCACTCTGTGTCTGCATGCAGAGAAGGATTCCTCAGTTAGAAAAATTAGCACACGTAATACCAGACTTGAACTGCATCAGCTTGTGGTTATTATAGTGCACCATGACAAAAATCAAAAAAGGTAAGTGTGGAAGAGAGAGCCTTATAAAAGAAGAAGGAGTATCAACTTTAATTCTGAACGTCCATGTTCTTTGGTTCAGATTACAACACTATTAATTTTATTTTGGCTTTCTTGAAAGACAAATCAGCAACCCTTTGTTGTCATAGTTGTAACAGAGTGGGTTAGTGGCTGGAGTGCCATGGTTTGCAATTAAGGACACTGCAAATGTGCAATGTAATAGAGAAGCAGGTGTACATAAATACAGAACACAGAGGGTGCGGAAAGGCAGTTAATAAAGAGAACAGCCCAGGGTGAATGCAGAACTCTGGAACCTAGGAAATACATACTCCAACTTTACTTTTTTATTCTTCAGGCGTTGCTTCATCAGTTCTCACACGTGTTCCTCTTTTAGAGAGGTAGGCTGAACTGTGTTTGCAAAGTCCCAAAGGAGTATTTGGGAATGGGCACTGTGATGAACCCTTATACATTTTGCATGTTCAAATGATCGGGTGGTGGCTATAAATTTTGT
The DNA here is from genome assembly GCF_027887155.1 of Malaclemys terrapin pileata. Classification (NCBI taxonomy): domain Eukaryota; kingdom Metazoa; phylum Chordata; order Testudines; family Emydidae; genus Malaclemys; species Malaclemys terrapin. Next base: position 327,812,655 of record NC_071505.1, read on the forward strand.
GGAGCTAAATTAGGCATCTAATTATGGGAACATGGCTTGTGTTTCACACTGCAACAAGTCATTCACAGACATTGGCCTACTATTTAAGGTCCCAATTCAGCAAAGCATTAAAGCGCATGTTTTTAAGTCTGTCCCTCTTCAGCGAAGCACTTAAGCAAGTGCTTCCAGGGGGGCTTTTCAAAAGGATTCAGCATTGGCCTGTAATTCTGCTCCCACTGAGGTCAATGATAAAACACCCACTGACTTACATGGGAGCAGAGTTGGGCCAATACTGAGAGCTTCTGAAAATTCCATTCAAAGAGCTTTGGTGAATAGGGATAGATTTAACCATGTACATAAGTGTTTTGCTGAATCAGGGCCTATAGTAAAATATGGGGAATTACAAATTATCCTGTAAATATGTATCTAGATTATTTAGGTAATAGACCTTAATACTCCATTGTGGTCAAGAAAGCAGATCTTGTGTGCATGGCTTAAAACAAGTATTAGGAAAGTGAAGTTTATTTTAATAGACTCGTAATTAACAGTTTGAAAAAAAGCCAGAGACAGGGATTAAAACGAAATACCAATCTGTGTCAGACTGGGTCTGAGCCTATGAACTGGCATTGACTTCAATAGGAAATCGTATGGACCGTTGGATCAGTCCCACTGAGTAGACAGAAAAGAAGGACTGAATTTGGTCCCCAGGATCCAGATATTGGGAGTTCCAGTGGGCACAGCTGCACAGTTGGAGTTTAACTCTGCTGTACACAGAATGGCAAATTCAGGGCATCTCATTCATTACATCTGAGGAGTGACGAAGGAGCTATGAGGAGAGAGACCATCTGACAGACAATTTGAAGAATAAATAATAGCAGAAAAATATTAAAATGGAATGAAACACAGGGAAATTAAATATCATTATTCTTCATTGTCATTGTTAATACAGGGCTGGGGGACACTGGAAGTTTCTAGGAATTGAAGAGGAGGTCTTTGCCCCTTGGCATTTACAATCTAAATAGATATTTGTGTTTAATAAAGATCTCCTGCTATGTGACTATGAAATCTTAGCAAGGCTCAGTTGTGGTAATCTGAAACGATCAGGCAGACAGTGTTATCCAGCATATACCATTGTTTTTAAATTCAGAGAATTGTGGACATGTAGGCTGGACCCTTGGTCCAGCCCATCTTTTCTTAGACCTGGGTTGAAGGTGGAAAACGGTAGCTATAAGCCACTTTACACTCTTCTGATCCTCAGCCTGATCATTGGCTAAGCCAGTCCTCACTATAATTTACAGCAGCCTAAGTGCTGCTCTAAGTTACACCAGCTAATGTGGCCACCTTAGGATTCCAGCCATTCCTACCCCTGGCCCACCTTATGCCTGTGGCAGCTAGTGAGAGAGCTAGTTAGACAAACTATGTCATCCCAAGAAACAGCAGGGGAATCCTCAGCTGCCATTTAGGGGCAGCTCTCTGTCCCCTGGGCACCATCGAGGTGGCACAGAAGGAATGCAGCCTGCCTTAGGTCACCTAGTCCATTGCCTCCCAGCACAAGATTGTTCCCCAGAATGTGTATATATATATTAGACCTGTCTATCTTTAGAGGATGTTGAAGAGAACTGGCAATAAAAATATCTCTATGAAGGATTTTTTTTCTAATAAAACATTCATTTGGAAGTAGACGTAAAGCCAGTGGGCCTCTAGTTGAAAGGAAATGGCCCTTCCCGCATTGGAGTCTATCCAGTTCACAAATCTCCATCTGCTAATTGGACCTAATCCACAGAAAAAGACTACACGGAACATGGAAAATCCTAAAGGGATACACCGATACGTTTTCATGTTTCGGGACAAAAATAGATCACTTTAACCCAGAGAAATAGCTGATGGAATGAGGTTTTTTACCGACAAAAGCTTATGCCCAAATAAATCTGTTAGTCTTTAAGGTACCACCGGACTCCTCGTTGTTACCTTTAAAAACATAAATCAAGGATTTAATAGGGAATTTAAAATCAAATGGCAGGACCAGGAATCAGATTGTTAAATAGTAAAAAATTTGGCTCAGCAAATGCACACAATGTAAAATAATCAAACACAGTCCTCCCCAAGCACTGAGAGCTGGGAAAAGAATGACACCATTAATACGTTTTCCATGCATTGCCACTCTGCAGTCAATGCCTTTCTACTTCAGAGAAGTCCTTAAACATGAACACAAGCTGCCCTTTCAAAACCCCTCAGGTTCCCAGCATGGAAAAAAAAAACAGATAAAAACAAAACATAAAAAACCTCTTCATCGCCTTTTAAGCCATAAGGAAAGTTGCTGCTTGTCCAGCTTCAGATTTTTCCACTCAGTTTCTTTTCCTACAAGACCCAACTTCATCAATAAACACGGAATGATAATAACACATTAGTCAAGACACTTCTGTTCAAAACCTCTCCCATTAACACCCTAAACTTCCCTCCCACGGAATTAAAAGATTAAAAATAAACTAATTACCCAGAATTTAGCATCCTAAGCAACTGATTCTAGCCACCTGGCTCACAGCTGCTATGGAAACTGCTCAATTAATCAAAATACGTTTTTCAGATTATTTAAGGGGGAAAAAAACCCACACACGCAGCAGGAACAACCTGGTATCCCCCCTGAAATATTCAATACAAATATTCATAATTCCAAAATGTTAACACGTTAATGTTGTTATTGTGGAGATGCTGGAACTTAAAATAAAGACACTGAAATATCTCTTTTCTCATCACCATTCTCATTGGTACCACACTCAGGGAAATACCAATAATTTCAATGAGATTTAGGTACCTAAGTACCTTCTGAATCTGGGCTTTGGTACAATACATGGTAAACATCGTGATGAGCAAATGACTATTCCAGCCTTCTTTTGCTCAGCTTCATCAAATTGTGTGTGTATGTTGAATTAGACCTTTTCTAGGTAATTTTCCAGCCATCCACAAACATTCCTCCCATTCCCTCATATTGCGTGCATGAGTTTTGCATGTGCAAAGCATTGTCTAAGCATACGAGGCAAGTGTGCACAAAGATTCTGAAGCATGTTTTGCATGCACGGCTATTTGTGAGTGCAGTTTCAGAAGGCCAGCATCAACAATTTGATTCTTAAATCATATAGATTGGGGTGCTTAAAGGAGTCTAAGGGACTTTGGCACCCAACTTGCATTAGCTGCTTTGGAAATTCTAGCCACAGTGTTTTTAGTAAAGCAAGTTTGATAACTTTACTATTAAAAGTGATCTGTAGATCTGTAGATATTGGGCCAAATACTGGCCTTGGTTTAGATGGTACTATGGGGTTTGGTCTTGTGTGGCCATAACAGCATCCCACTGCAAGAGGGCAAGGGGCTCACTGGTATCTGGTAGTAAGTTTCAGCTGGCCTGACCAGTTCAGTGTACCCCAATTAGTTAATGTCATAAACTGTATCCGATATGAATCATATAAAGTAAAGTAATAACATTAATCATTAATGTTCTTGCATGGTGTGTGCAGGGCTGACTCTAGCTTTTTTGCTGCCCCATGCAAACTAAATAAATAAATAAATAAAGGGGTAGCCGGACTGCTGAAGCAAAAAGAACCCGGCAGCTGGAGGGAGTGCGTGGAGGGTGGTCAAGGCGGCTTGCAGGGGGGTGAAGGGCAGCGCCCGCCCACTCCTTCTGCCTGTGGGCAGCCAGGCGTTGCAGCCCGCTCGCAGCTGTGCGAGAGGGGCTCCCCCCTCTGGCCTTGGGGTGCCTCTCCCAGCCGGGCAGGCAGAGCCCCCGGGGGCTGCAGGAGGTGCTGGCTCAGCCGCTCCTTTAAAGACAGCTCGGTCGGGCTCAGAGCGGTGCGGGAGGCGGAGGCTGGTGCAGGCGGCGGGGAGTGGCACGTCCCAGGGAGCCCAGCGGCACGGGGAGCGGCAGGGATCGCTAGTTCCTGCCTCCCTGGGCCGGGGTCCGTGCCCCTGAAGGGCTGGGCTGGGACTGGCGGAGCATGGGAAGCCGGCCGGGAGCTCCAGAGCTGCGGACCGGGCTGCCAAAGCAAAAAAAGAACCATGGCAGCACGGCCGGAATGTGCCGCTCCAAGATTGGCCGGAATGCTGCCCCTTACAATGTGCTGCCCCAGGCACGTGCTTTCTCGTCTGGTGCCTGGAGCCGGCCCTGGGTGTGTTTATGGTAAACACGTAAGGGATCATACAAATATGAAGGAAATATGGAACTAAAATCTGTTTACCAGACAAGTCTGGGGAGTGAGTAAACAGACAAAGGACAAGCCAACTCCTCCAGCCAGTTGTCATAGAATCAATTAGCATCACATGGTAAGTGGCCATTAATTTGCCTTGGAAAGGGCAGGAACAGATCTATTTGCATTTTACCACACACCAGCATGGGACGAAACCACCCTGGAACTTCCTTCAGCATCAGATCCTATGTGTCCTTCCTCACAGCTTGAATGAACTTTATTTGGGGGCTGGGGTAACCTTCAGAAGAATCCATTTCAAAGGGTCACTGGACTATAAAATGGATAGGCAAAGAACCCCATGTTATCTTGTCACCAAGGAAGACAAAGGAACTGAGCTCTTTATCTTTGGGGAGAGCTTCTGACTGAGAGGCCATCAGCCATACTGGGTAAAGTGTGATTGGTGAGAAAAACCATCTTAACAATCTTGCTAGAGAACGTTGTAGATTTTTAGATGCATGTTTTTCACTTTTATTTGCTTGTAACCGTCTCTACCTTTATTTCTTTTCCTTGGTATCACTTAATCCATGTCCTGTTGATAATAAACTTGTTTTATTTTAATCTAAACCAACCCCTGCTGTGTGAGAATTGAAATGATTGCTAATTCCAATTCATGTGGCAAGCTGCAGGATACTGACTCTTTGAAGGAGCAAACTAAATTTATTATTCCTCTGAATGGTCCAGAAAAAGGCTGGGCATCGCAGAGCACATGATTTTGGGAAAATTCAGAACTGGGAGTGTGTTGGAGTCACGTGGCTAGAAGTAACCAACGCTAGTGGATACCAGAGGCTGCTGGAAATCAGAATTGCTGAGTCAGAGCTGCTTAACACAGAGACACTCAGCGCATGCTTGTCTGATGGCTGTCTGTGACCAGACTGTGCACCAAAGCAGCAGAACATTTAAGGCACCCAGGGCTACAGGACATGTGGTGACACAACTACTCCCTGGATTGCACCCCTGAATGTGACACTTGGACAGCCAGCTATATTGGGCTGACTTGTCCTCGGGACAGTTGGTCTAAGGAATGCAGTAAAATGGCAAGGAAACCATATACTGCCCTACCCCCAAGCAGACCCCTATTGCCTCAGTGGTGGGATCCTTAAAAGTAGATAGAGAGAAAACCGGGAATATGGGTTTGCTTGTAGGTGTCATATCACAGTTTATATTTTTGGTTAGCTTGTGAGCAGTTGGTGACAGTGTCCGGACATCCAGGCTGATTATTTTGGGTGTCACTGATATTGACACAAAGGAGTTAAAAAGGTGAAACAGGACCACATCACTGCACTCACTTCAATTCCAACGCATTGTTAGAGTTTAACCATCTGGCCAAGAAATATTAGGATGAGACGTGCTCACTGAACATGCACCATACAATAGCATCTTTTAAAATATTTATGTTTCAATCTTATTAAGGCTTTTTTTCCCTCAAAAAAATATCAAACAGCACAAGTCCACATTAAAGAGAGACTTTTATGCTGGTGAAAATGTTCAAATCTATCAGACTGAAAACTTAAATGCATTTACCTTTCAGATTATTCTGTCATTTTCATAACTAACGTCCTACTGGGAGTTCTGCATGAGCAGGCTGCTGGTGGGAAATGGCCCCACAAATGTATGTTTTGTTTTCTTCAAATAAATATAAGTATAAAATAATTCATTCATTTTTAATATCATTCTGGAGGAAATTCACTCATTGGCTGGGAATGTTGAGTTTCATTCTGTCATTATTATTATTGTTTGCAGTGTTGTTGTAGCCATATTGGTCCCAGGAAGAGGCACCATTTATAACTCTGACCACTACATACAACTCCAAGTACGCTGAACAGCTCTGCAGAAGGACTTCAGAAAAAAATGAGGAGCAATCTCCTGAACCTCTCTTACTCCAAAAGGGACCACCTTAAACAAGAAATTATCATATACTCCCCAAATCAGGAAACCTACCCAGAATCGTGGAAGAAACCCAAAACAACTATGTACAAAAAATGATGACAGCCATCCAACACGAAAACAAAAAGTGATCCAGCTACAACTCCACAACCCACAGAACTGCATCTCCAGGAGAAACCATGACAACTGGCCCCAGCACATGGCAACTACATGACACCCAATATCATCAACTTATCAAAAAAAAGTTGGTCCAATACAAGATATTACCTCATCCACCTTGTCTCATTATTATTATTAATTATCTGTATTATGGTAGCACCTAAAGGTCCCAGTGTGCTAAACAGAGTGAGAGATAGCCTCTGCCCCAGAGATCTTACAATCTAAATGGAAAAGAGAGATGAAGGATGGGAGGAAGAACAGAGAGGTGAATTGATTTGTCCAAGATAACATAGCATATCAGTGGCAGAGCTGGGAAAGAAGACACGTATTTTAACTCCCACTCCTGTGCCCTACCCATTGGGCCACACTACTGAGAATTATTTTATATGGGACTTACTTCATGCCTTCATTGGTTATAAATAGAGACAATCAAGTCAGATAATCAGCTAGTGTAAATCAGTGTAACTCCACTGAAGTCAACAGTTACATTGATTTACACCAGCTCAGCATCTGGGCCAAATACAGCTAGTAGTTTGTTGACATGTGTCATAACTATAAAGGGAAGGGTAATAGCTGTCCTGTGTACAGTACTATAAAACCCCTCCTGGCCAGAGACTCCAAAATCCTTTTCCCTGTAAAGGGTTAAAAAGCTCAGGTAACCTGGCTGGCATCTGACCTAAAGGACCAATAAGGGGACAAGATACTTTCAAATCTTGGGGGGGGGAAGGCTGTTGTTTTGTGTTCTTTGTTTGGGAGTGTGTTCGTTCTCGGGACTGAGAGGGACCAGACATCAATCCAGGTTCTCCACATCTTTCTAAACAAGTCTCTCCTATTTCAAACTTGTAAGTAAATAGCCAGGCAAGGCGTGTTAGTTTTCCTTTGTTTTTCTCAACTTGTAAATGTACCTTTTACTAGAGTGTTTATCTTTGTTTCCTGTACTTTGAACCTAAGACTAGAAGGGAGTCCTCTGAGCTCTTTAAGTTTGATTACCCTGTAAGGTTAATTTCCATACTGATTTTACAGAGATGATTTTTACCTTTTTCTTTAATTAAAAACCTTCTTTTTAAGAACCTGATTGATTTTTCCTTGTTTTAAGATCCAAGGGGTTTGGATCTTGATTCACCAGGAGTTGGTGGGAGGAAGGAGGGGGGATGGTTAATTTCTCCCTGTTGTAGATCCCAGGGGGGTTGGAACTGTATTCACCAGGAGTTGGTGGGAGGAAGGAGGGGGAATGGTTAATTTCTCCTTGTTTTAAGATCCAAGGGGTTTGGATTTGTATTCACCAGGGATTTGGTTAAGGTTTTTCAAGGTTTCCCAGGAATGGAATCCATTGAAATGGTGGCAGCCGAACCAGAGCTAAGCTGGTAGTTAAGCTTAGAAGTTTTCATGCAGGCCCCTACATTTGTACCCTAAAGTTCAAAGTGGGGATCCAGCCTTGACAACATGATTGTTGAACTGAGGTATTAAAATGTTGAATTAATATGAATAATTTTAAAAATGATTTCTCAGAGTGGGTGGGGCAAAAAGAGGAGATACTTTAAATGTCTAAAGTAACTTGTGACCATTGTTACGTTTTTGAGCAACCGCCCAGTTGAGTCTTCTATCAGTGACTGCTCACCTCCTTGCTGAATACAGGGAGATCAGCCCTGCCAGATGTGACTTATCTCCTAGATTCCATAAGATACTTATCAAAAACAATTTTGTTTCCTTCAGAATGTACCTAACACCAAAAGATGAGTATTTTTAATTGCTCAGGGACTCCTTGAACCCTCTTACAAGATTTTCACTCCACCCTGAATTCTGGCTATGCAAGTTGGGTGCTTTTCTAACTAGCAATATACTTAGTGTGTTTCAGGATCAAAGTATAAATGGCAGGGTGCTAGTCCAACGTCCTCTCTCTAACAATGGTCCGTGCAAGATGCTTGAGAGGAAGCTGCAAGAAACCCTATAGTGGACAGTTATGGAATAACCTTCCGTAAAGGAAGTTTCTTCCCAACTCAGTCAGTGACTGACCCAAGCCCTGAAGCCAGAAAGTTTATTTCCCTTATTAAAAAAAAAAAATTCTTGTGCACCTTTTGGTGTTGCTGGCCTTTTGAACATAAGAAAGGATTTTGCTTAAATGCAAAACAGAGGAACAGATTTTGCGCTGTCTAAGCCATCATTTCTATAAGCAAAAGCATCCTTGGTACATGGGGTTTATTTATGGTCAAGGGGGGAAATGTTTTGGAGTTCCAGATTGAAATATGCACAGCTCATCATTGTTAGTGGCTGTTTAAATGAGAAATTCATAAAAAGCTGTGATGGAAAAGACAATCTAGTCTAGGGGCTCTCAATCTTTTTCTTTTTGAGGCCCCCTCAACACGCTATAAAAACTCCTCAGACCACCTGTGCCACAATAACTGGTTTTCTGCATGTAAAAGCCAGGGCTGGTGTTAGGGGGCAGTAAACAGGGCAATTGCCTGGGGCCCCATGCCACAGGGACCCCTGCAAAGCTACATTGCTCAGGCTTCAGCTTTAGCCCCGAGTGATGGGGCTCAGGGCCCTGGACTTCAGCCCCAGGCGATGGGGCTTCGGCTTTCTGCCCTGGGCATCAGGAAGTCTAATGCTGGCCCTGCTTGGTGTCCCCCTGAAACCTGCTCATGGCCCCCCAGGGGGGCCCTGGACCCCTGGTTGAGAACCACTAATCTATTCTATCTCTCTGCCAATGTAGCATTGTCACATTTTATTTTCTAGTGTTTTGCCCAGTCTGCTTTTAAACTGATGGGGCTTCCACTATTTCTCCTGAGACTTAGTCCACAGCCTAATGGATTTCACAGTGTCGAATGCTACAGCACGAGGTTGTGTTTTCTAGTTTACATAACTTTGCATCATGCTAATACAGCAAGAGATGACAATAAAGGAAAGGACTGTGATACTTCAGTATAAATACAGCACACGCAATATGCACATTACCTTCATCTTTGTAGAGTTGAAAGGGAATGTCAATGACAATCCTATACTTAACCCTAATATTGGGAGGCAGAAAACTCCCTCATGGTCCTCTGCCAACTCTGGCTCCTTTGTAGTATTGGACCTTGAGAAAAGTTGACAGCTGCAGACGGTGGGGAAGGAAAACCACCTTGCAACACATTTTGTCAAGTTGCCGTCTCTGGCATTGGCCCAGGGCCGGTATTGCTGGAGACATGATGAAGTGTGAAAAGTACTGGCAGGCATTTTAGACAAATAAAAGATGGGAGGCAAGGGAAAATCAGGACCAAAAGAGATTAATATTTGTGAGGTTTATAGCAGAAGAGGGAAAGCAATAGGAAGTAATGAACTCCCCAGGGGGCGTTTCTTGCAACAGCAGCAGATTAGGAACAGGATGGGCCTGAAGAGGAAGCTTATTTTTCCAGCTGGACCCTTAGAATCATAGAATGTCAGGGTTGGAAGGGACCTCAGGAGGTCATCTAGGCCAACCCCCTGCTCAAAGCAGGACCAATCCCCACCAGAGACTTGAGGTCAATTTGTGAGCACTGGTCAGAGAAAAGTAAATGGGTAAGAATGACAGAATTTAGAGTCTACAGGAAAGAAAAAAACTAAGAGAGGGTGTGGGAGACAGGAAAGCAGAGAGAGGCAGAGTGTAACATTTTCATAGGCAGGGCAATGGAAAAGATAAGGAGGGCAAGACATTGTATTATTATACCTGTACAAACAGAGGTTGCAGCGTGTTCCCAGCACATTCAGAATCAGTACTTCCACAACCACTTGGTCATAACCTGCATCAGGAAGTTGGGTTTTATTTGTATGCTGTGAATGCTTTGGTGTGTGTGTGTGTTGGGTGGGGGGAGTTGAGGGGGAGGGAACAAACCAGGCTGAGGCAAGATAAATTCATTTAAATAAGTAAATAAATAACTAGAAGGTAAAGCCTGCCAAGTGGGGAGCTTAGGGACAATGGACTTCTCAAATCTCAAAATTCAGACAAAATACAAGTAATTCTTTTTGGCTCCTGGCATATGGTAGGTTCCTGGATTTTCCCTGATGGGCAGAGTTCTGGAGAGTTCTCCTATCCAATTTACATTCGAGATTTGAATCCTGGGATGTTTTCAACCTAGAGCTAAAGTTTGCTGCTCACTGGCCAGTAACGGGCTGGTATTTTATTAATAATTTGCTAGAATTAAGCTTTGTCATTCAAATGACACCAAGGAACAAGGTTTCACAGTTATATTTTTGATGATTTTTCCAAATTGCGTGGTACGTAAATGGCGTACCATAGAGTAACACAGCATATGGAGAGCGCTATAGAAGAGCTAGCTCTTCAGAAGCGATAAGCATCTGCAGCTGAAATCAATGAAAACCATCATCTAAATGATTTGTCAGAGGTTGCCCAGCAATACTATAGCCGATCCAGGAGTTTCTATATGAACTAGAGAGAAATTTTCCAAAGAAGGGGGTGAAATAATTGCAAAATCAACAGAAGAAGGTTGCTTATGTGGCAGGCAAATTAAGAAGTCAAGGACACTGTTGTTTTGAAAAGAAGGAGTCATTTTGCAATGAAAAGGGAGTCGTCAGATACTATAGTGATGACTGCAGACTTAGAAGTCAGATAGAGAGAACCAAATTGGTAAATTATTACAAATGATTATGAACCAGGAGAAATGGCTACTATTGAGAGAGGAAGGTAGATCAGGGGTTAGCCTGCTAACTGGAGAGGTGAGTTTAATTCTCTGTTTTGCCACAGACTACCTAAGTGATCTTGGGTAAGTCACTTGGTCTCTCCGTGCCTCAGTTTCCCATCTGTACTTGTATTTCCCTACCTTACAGGAGTGTTATGAGGACATTAAAGATTGTTAGGTGATGAGATGTGATAGTAACGGGGGCTGTATAATTAGAGAGACACTCCCCAGCCTCCTTCAGGGCCATGGCTTGTGTGGAAATGGAGTGGTCTGCAGGCACACAGTGGGTGTGTCTACACTGCAATTAGACACCAGCGGCTAGCCCGTGCCAGCTGACTCAGGGGTTCGGGCTGTGGGGCTGTTTCATTGCGGTGTAGACATTCCGGACAAGGCTGCAACCGGAGCGCTGGGACCCTCCCACCTCGCAGGATCCTGGAACCTGGGCTCCAGCCTGAGCCCACACGTCTACACTGCAATTAAACAGCCCCACAGATTGAACCCTCCGAGCCTGAGTCAGCTGGCATAAGCCAGCTGCGGGTTTTTAATTGCACTGCAGACATACCCAGTATCAAGAAGGATTCAGAAGTTGAGGATAAATGTTTATTTCCCTGGGTGCTGATTGCTTTCCCTTGCCATACATTCATATTCCAATACATTTGATAATAAAATATTTGTTTTAAAAATGACAGGTGACTATCGTCCTTTTCATCCTATGGCAGCCACACACACTGAATGCTTCACAACCATGGGAAACACAAAACCAAAATAATCCCTGGTGGAACACCAGTGGAAGCCAACTGAAGCCAGTTGAGTTACACCAGAGATTAATTCAGGCCATTAATTAATTAATTATTTTTATATAGGAAAAAAAACTAAAAAGCACCCATACACATGGTCGAGAAAAGCTAGTCAGCAAATGTTATTGTTCCTCTGAAAGCTTTCAAGGAAACACAAGTTTTCATTTTTGTCAACCTTTTCCTTCAAAGGTTTCAGATTTTGTCAACAAAGCAACATTTTTCAGTTATTTGGGGCCCCAAATTGTTAGCTGGCAGGTATTCCATGAATATTTGAAAAATCTTATCAAAAAGGTACATTTCTGACAGAAATGATGAAAAAGCTATTTTTTGTGCTGAATTTTTTTTTTTTAATGAGCACATTTTGGCCACTGGCTCTGAATGCCCTGGCAATGATTTATAATTACAGAACCATAAGCATAGTTCAATCAGCTCCCCAGGGCTACCAAGCAGCAGCTCATAGTAAAGACTAATGTTCTCATACATTAGCCTGACCCTCAGTCTCTTCAAATACCAGGTAAAGCAAATGGTCCTGAAGTTTCCACATTTGAATGTTTCGGACAAGTGTCAGGAGACCATGTCCCAGAGTACTGGGGCATTTATGGAGAATATCCTGCCAGCCAGCCTGTGTTTCAGCATTGCGTACAGAGTGGGTTTCTATGGGTTGAAGTTCCTTTTGGGCAGCTAGAATTCAACCTATTTCCACTCTCGAGATCTCTCCCCACTCCCCTTCTTCCCTCCGTTTTTCCTTCCCCTTCCCACTAATCCTCACTTGTGCCTTTCCATCTGTGCTTCATACCCCAATCTCTGAGGGCTGTCTGGCTTCAGAAACACTGCTGACACACATCCCCTCTTTCAGCCCAGTTTCTCTGCTGCTATTATGGCTGGGGAGATTTGATCTCTGGCTGGGTGTCCAGGGTAGGAGACGGGACAAGGTATAATCAATGGAGGACAGGGAAGTTGTTTGGGAGGCAGAGGATGGTTTGGGAAGCAGAAGAAAGGTGATTAGATGTGGGGTTGGTTCTACTGGGAAAGTGATCTCTGGCTTGAGGTGGAGTGGTATTTTTTGGGTGGAGGCACAGGGGTAAGGTATTCCAGGAATTTAAGCTGTAACACAGATTCTTTTTGTTGGCTTGAAGTGCATGGATGGCGGGGTGGATTTTAAACAGAGATCTGAGATTTAACCTCCCTTTAGGTATTGTTGACTGCTCTAAAGGATTTCTCACAGTAAGCTTTCCCTGGTATTTTAATTGCTATATTGTGCAATGTGCTTCAGTCTCGAGTGCCCCTGGCATGAAAAAGCCATTTGTTAATAGGATATTGTTGAGGTTGCAGAAGGATGAGGACTCTTGAGCTCAACTGCGAAGAGCTTGCTCAAAGGCTAAGCCTCTTTAGAATGAAAAGGTGAACTCGGACCTTTTTTCAACCATCAGTCAAGGCATTAGTGCTAGAGCAGAAAAGGCAGCTTTAGGAACTGGGTTAAGCGGATGCCATGTGTTCTATCTTTTCAGTGAGGGAAAAGCTAGAATTTTCTTTCTAATCTTCCTTATTCAATATCTGAATTAACACTGTGGTTCCAAAGCCATATATGGCTCTCAAGGTGACATAGATTGAGTCAGAGCTCCTCTCACTCCAGCTAATCTCCAGTGGAGCGCAGATCACAGGTGCGTCCCTCATGCAGCCTGTCATACGTGAAGCAGCACAGGGGGATTGCAGATACTGCAATCATCCCCTCACACCCTCCTCTGAACCCACCCTGAAGCCAGTGGGCAGGGAAAGCAAGAGCAACTATATAAGAAAAGAACCTCTCTCCCTCCTAGCTGCCAGAGAAGAGAAACAATTCTCCCATTTCCTCCCAGCAGCCAGAAGGAAGGAAAGTACCCTACCAGTAGTAGTGGGGAGGAGAGATAATGAAGGCGAGTTGAAATGAGTGACAGAGAACAGTGGTGTAATCCCAATCCCATATCTGAACATTGCTTTGTTAATTATTTTTTTTTATGTGTATCTCACTCTAGTGCCCAGAAGCCTTAAACAGGATCAGGATCATGGCCCCACTGTGCTGGATGAATGTACAAGTCATCACAGTCCTTGCCCTAAATAGATTTCCATCTCATGCCTCCTTCCTACAAGCATCTGTCATGTGGGGAGACCCTCATCCCTGTGTGGAATCCCACTGAAGTTAGTGGGGTTCTACAAAGGCATTCAGTTCTGCCCATTGGGATCAACTTGCAGGGTCAGGGCCTACGCATCTATCTTTGTGTCATGGTAGGTGCAACAGTATGTAATGATGTTGGGTGTTAATGACATTGCAGTAGTTCCTAGAGGTCCCAACTAAAATCAGGAGCCCATTGTGGGAGGAAAGATTGTTCAACGGCAAGGCTCTAGCCTGGGACTTGGTATTCTGTCCCTACTCTGTCCCAGCCTTCTTGTGTGACCTTGAGCACATCCCTTAGCACCTTTGTGCCTCAGTTCCTCTGGTGTAAAATGGGGATGATGCTAATACTTCCCTATCTCACAAGGGTGTTGTGAGGATAATTACATCAAAAGGTGACAAGGTGCTCAGATGCCATGGTTACGGAGGCCACGTAAAGTTATAGTCAGAAGCTTCAGGGTGGGAGGAGGTCTCTGCTTCCTCTGTTGATGGAAAGGGAGCAGAACGGCTATGGAGTCTCATTTACATATTTTACATACCCATGATTCTGCCAATCACACCTGGAAATCACCTGAACTGTACTAGACTTAGACAGGGAGGAGATGTTTGAACTCAGAAGAGAGAGGGGGAAAGCGCTTTCTCCTTGTTATGAGAAGCTCATCTCCCAGTAGCAAGGGCTCTGTCCCAGGGTCCTAGATGCTCTTGGCTTCCCCCTACTGAGGACTCTACAGGGGAGAGAAAGTTCTTCAATAGAGATTAGCACAGAGAGGCCTTCTTAGCAGAGCCTGGAGGGGCAGTAGCAGAACAAAGGTGGCTTCAGCCAGATTCCCTCTACCCACCACTGAAATTGAGCTGAATCACAATGCTCGGTCAGGTTTTGACAACTCAAGGTGGGACTCGGCGAACAGCTTCAATAGAGCCACATCTGCAGAGAGCAGCACCCTTACACACCCAGACTGCTATTATTCTGTGACTTGAACTGTGAGTGGCGCTTGTGGTGGGTGCAGTGATGTGGCCTGGGATCTTTGCTGTTAGCCATTCACACAGACTTGTGGAGCGGAGTTGAAGACTACTGTAGATTGACTGAGTGCTTTAATCTTTATTGGAACACTGGAGTAATGCTGAGATTTCCCAGAATCTATATCTCCCCTGCCACCTAACAACTATTCCCCTATTTTGAATATAGACTCAAAGTGCCTGCAGGGGCAGCACATTTTGCCTATCCAGGGTAACCTGAGGAAGATTTACTTATTTTTCCCATAATTTTGGGTGGGAGTTCAATCCAGTTTTTTTATTCTTCAAGAGGCACCCTAGACATATTGAACTCAGCCCTTATTGCTGCTTGTTGACCACCTGGCAGAAGTATAACTATATAAAAAATCAATCAATCACATCCCTAGTTGGCATAATTACACTGTGTATAGACCAGGCCTTGGGCACATTTAGAACAGAAGCTCTTTTAGAGAGGAAGGATGGTCTTGTGGTTAAGGGACCAGATCAGGACTCAGATTTGGGTATAATTCCCAGCTCTGCCACAGATTCCCTGTGGGTCATTGGGCACATCCCTTCATCTCTTTGTGCATTATTTGCCCTTCTGTAAAATTGCAACACTTCTTCCTTTCTCCCACCCTTTGTCTATTTGGACTGTAACCTCTTCCATACAAGCGCTGTCTTACTGTGTGTTTATGCAGTAAGTGTACCACTGAGGGCCTCACATCTCAGGACTTGTCTTCATGGTGGGGTAATGCGCATGATGGGGGTGGGATTTCTAAAGCACACTCATATGTTGCACATTAATTGGTCTGTTGTGGTCCCTAGTGGTGCATTTAACACAGTGCTGTTTAAAACAGTACTACATTGAAGCACACTAGGAAACCTTTAGTGCACATCAGCAGGATCTACATGTACCAATTAATATGCAACACATAAGTGCACTTTAGAAATCAGACACCCCATAGTGCGGAATACTCCATATGTGTCACAAACCATGAGACCACCAGAGCTAAACTAAGGATACGTCTACACTACCTGCTGGATTGGCAGGTGGTGATCGATCTAACGGGAATCGATTTATCGCTTCTAGTGTAGACTCGGATAAATCAATCCCCAATCGCTCTGCCGTTGACTCCGGAACGCCACAATGGTGAGAGGCAGAAGCGGAGTCGACGGCGGAGTGGCGGCCATCGATCCCACGCTGCGAGGATGCGAAGTAAGTGATTCTAAGTCGATCTAAGATACGTCGACTTCAGCTACTCTATTCTCGTAGCTGAAGTTGCGTATCTTAAATCGATCCCACTCTCCGCCCCCCCCAGTGTAGACCAGGCCTAAGACAAGCCCACAGTTAAGGTGGAACTGCAGTACAAGTAATAATAACAAGAGAATTATGAAGTTACTGGAAGAGAGTTAGCTCCCAGATGGGGTGGTAGGAAATATTCACTCAGGTTTTCTGAGACAGTTTGTAGTTTGCTACATTTGAGGAACTAGAACATAAACTAAGATATATACAGATAATTAAACTAGAGATTCTGCATGCGGCCATTGTAAGAACATGCCTAAATGACAATTCTGCTTTGTATTTGCAGACAGATCCTTTAGTTTACTCCGGAAGGAAAAGCAAGTCGTGACCAGCAGTAGCACATTTAACTTCGGCTTTGAGCTTAGTATATTCTCTTTTAAGTGTGTTTTTGAATATGTACTGGAAAAAGTGAAGTTTCTATCAGTCAGTTTGAGATTCATCTCAAAGCTCTTCTTATCAAAGTATACAGTAAAAATCAAATGCATACGCCCTTTAAAACCTCCCCCGTGCACACACCTTTGTTCAAATCTCTGTTTAGAGACAATCAAATCATTTCATATTTCCTAGACTGACGTGCCATAAAAATGACTGGATCGCAACTGTTCATATCATTCACATCAAATGCTATTATGTGACAGTGAGGAATTTGAAAGGATACAGTGTTTTGACAAATATAGTTTGAAAAAAGTGGTTTTCCCCAATATGAAAAGCCTGAAAATGATGTGAGTGCTGGTGAATATTCAGTGATTTCTATTTAACTAGCCCTCTGGGTAACTTTAAATATCTGCCCCTTTTGCCTATGAATTGTTTCAATGATTCAGGGTTGTTTCTGTCTATCTAGGTCATTATGTGGTTCTCGTCAATGTCATATCAGAGAACCTGTCAATCACTACTGGATTTTATCCTTGCAACTCCCACATGAGATAAGGAAGCATTATCCCATTTTACAGATGGGGAACTGAGGCACAAGGTAGATTAAGTCAGTGGTTCTCAACTTTTCCAGACTACTGTACCCTTTTCAGGAGTCTGATTTGTCTTGCACACCCCAAGTTTTACCTCACTTAAAAACTATTTGTTTACAAAATCAGACATAAAAATACAAAAGTGTCCCAGCACACTGTTACTGACAAATTGCTTCTTTTCTCATTTTTACAATATAATTATAAAATAAATCGATTGGAATATAAATATTGTATTTACATTTCAGTATGATACCTGAACCTGTTTTTCACTTGTGAGCCTTGTCTGAACCTCGAGCCCCAGGCAGTGGGGCTGAAGCATGTAACTTAGCTTCGCAAGGCCCTCTGTGGCTTGAAACCCTGGGCAATTGCCCTGCTTGTCACCTCTTAATGCTTGTCCTGCACGTGTGACTCTCTAAACCCATCCCGTGACCCCCCCTGGGGGCTGCAACCCCCAGGTTGAGAAACACTGATCTAGATGAGTTGAGTACCTCCTGGAAGACCTCTGACTATCCCCAGGGATACCTGTACCCCTGGTTGAGAACCACTGGATTAAGTAACCCAAGGTCAAAAAGGAAGTCTGCGTGGCTGAGTTGGAACCTGAAGCCAAGTCTCCTGAGTCCAGTGTTCTATCTTCTACACCACACTTCCTTTCATGATGGTTCTATTCTTTTTTAATAGAGAAAAGGGGTTATTAAATATCTCTCTTTACCTGCCTGTGGGTTAAGAGCAGAGATGGATCCAAACTGGAACATTGGATCCAGACCAGTGAAAGAAGCTGTGGGAACCCGAAAGGGAAGGAAAAGAGAAATCTGGCAAGCGAGCTTCTTTATTTTCAGAAAATCATCTTGAGCCTTGATAAACTCAGAGTTAACAGCAAGTGAGAAAATTAGAGCGATTTGAGCTGGGAGTATTGGAAAGCCCACCTAGCGGGCAAGCTCTGTCTTTGGGGATTATTCCAATCTCCTCTTAATGTGTGATGATTCATGCACATGGCTCTCATTAGCAGGTTAAGGATGCATCTCTGCTTAAAATGAGTTAAAGCTTGAGTTTTTGTACATTTTCTCACGTTTCAACTGCAGGTCTAGGAGCTGCTGGACTGTTTTGCTTGCTAGTTGCTTTTTGTTGATGATAGTAACTCACCTCCAATACTGTCTCATTTTATAGGTTTTAGAACCAGAAAAGACTAGAGGTGATTGGGAATTGTCCAGCGGAATAGTTTTCTCCCAGAAACCCTTTTCTGCTGGAAAATTTCAATTTTGCCAGAATTTCAGTTTTGCATCATGAAAATTGAAATTACAGTTCCCCCGCTGCCTACCTGGAAGGCCCTTCTCAAGGCTCCTCTCTTTCTGCCTCCTGGGAGGAAGCAAAATTGAGATGAATTTTCCAAGCAGGCAGCTGCCAAGCCAAAATATTCCATTTCGGCTTTCCCCAAAGGAAATTTTTCTGGAGATTCCCTTCCTGTGAAAAATGTTGCATTTGACTTTTTGTCTCAATTTAGGATGGTAAATTTCAATAACATGAAATTATTTAGGGGACGAGATTTTCATTTTCTGGCTCCAGGCACCAGCCAAGCAAGCTTGTGCTTGGGGTGGCAGATTCTAAGGGGCGGCATTCCGTCCAATCTTAGGGCGACATGGCTGCCCTATTTTTTTTTCTTTGCTTTGCCTCGGGGTCCGGTCGCCCTGCACCCAGGGTTTTGGGGGTTTTTTTTGCTTTGTCTCCGGGTCCGGCCGCCCTGCACCCTGTTGGTTTTTTTTTGCTTGAGGCGGCAAAAAAGTCAGAGACGGCCCTGCCCACAATACTCCGTCCCCTGCCTATGAAAGATTGCTCTCAATTTTGTCAAACCATGTTTTGTCCATTTCCGTTTTGTGTGCTGAGTGATGGGAATTTCTTTGATGACCATTTATTTTTCCAAGGGTATCTATGATGCTCTTCACTCAAGCCAATTGTCATCTCTCCATTCTAACTTAGGCTATGTCTACACTAGACAGCGTACAGTGGCACAGCTGTACCAATGCAGCTGCATAGCTATAAGATCTCTCATGTAGTCGCTCTATGCTGATGGAAGAGAGCTCTCCTGTCGACATAATTAAACCACCCCCAATGAGTGTCGGTTGCTCTGTCGGCTGGAGAAGCTCTCCCACTAACATAGCGCTGTGCACACTACCACTTATGCCAGTGAAACTGATGTCGCTCATGGAGGTGGAATATTCACACACCTGAGTGACATAAGTTTCGCCAATATAAGTGGCAGTGTAGGCATAGCTTAAGTTCCTTTCTTCCAGAGGAATACCAAGAACATAATAACTGCCATACTGGGTTAGACCAGTGGTCCATCTCCCCCAGTATCCTGTCACCAGCAGTGGCCAGTACTAGAACGTCAGGGGGAGTTTACAAAACAGGGCCTGTCTTCTCCTTCTGGCAGTCAGAGGTTATGGTCACTCTGAGCATCCCTGACCATCTTGGCTAATACTTGAAGGAGATCTCATCCATGAACTTATCTAGTTCTTTTTGAAACCCAGTTGTACTTTTGTTCATCACAACATCCCATGGCAGTGAGTTCCACAGATTAATTGTGTGAAAGTACTTCCTCTTGTTTGCATAAATCTGCTGCCTATTAATTTAATCAGGTGACCCCTGTTTTTTGTATTGTGAGAAAGGGTAAATAACACTTCTCTATTCACTTTTTCCACACCATTCATGATGTGATATCCCGCTATCATATTACCTCTGAATCGTCTAATTTTCTAAACTGAACAGCTCTAATCGTTTTAGTCTCTGCTTGTATGGAAGCCATTCCATACCCTTGATCATCTTCATTGCTCTTCTCTGAATCTTTGCCAGTTCCACGATGTCTTTTCTGAGATGTGGCAACCCGAACTGGACACAGTATTCAAGGTCATATTTTCTATCGCTTTCCTAATACTTTCTAACATTCTGTTTGCCTTTTTGACCACTGCTGTTCACTCAGCTGATCCGCAGTGGCTCCAAGATCTCTTTCTTGAGTGGTAAGAGCTAATTTAGAACCCATCATTATATATGTGCAGCTTGGCTTATATTTTCCAAAGTGCATTACTTTGCACTTATCAACATTGCATTTCATCTGCCATTTTGTTGCTCAGTCACTCAGTTTTGTGAGATTTCCCCCGTAACACTTTGCAGTCAGCTTTGGACTTAACTATCTTGAGGAAATTTGTAGCCTCTGCACACTTTCTACTTAACTGTTACCTCCCTTTTCCAGATCATTAATTAATGTGTTGAGCAGCACAGGTCCATGAATAGATCCTTGGGGGAACCTGCTATTTACCTCTCTCCATTGTGAAAATTTCCTACCTTTTGTTTCGTATATTTTAACCAGTTACTGATTGATGAATGGACCTTTCCTGTTATCCCATAGCTACTTAGTTTCCTTAAGATCATTTGGTGAAGGATCTCGTCAAAGGCTTTCTGAAAACTCAAGTATGCCATATTGACTGGATCATCCTTATTCACATCCTGTTTGGATTTAAAGTGTGGTTCTGCACTGAAAAATGACTCTGGACAAAAAGTTATGTGAGGTTCCAGTTTTATTGTCTCTTCTGACTCCAAAACAAAAGTGCTAGTCTCCATAATTGCCTTCAAATGCAACCTGGGACCTCAGAGTCAAGCTTTTGTTATTGTTATTGCTTTGGGGGGTGGGGGGAGAGAGGGGGATTGTTTCACAGCTATCATCAGTGGGGAAAAAAAATCAGAGGCATAATTAAGCCCTCAGTTACACTTGTATAGATGCATTGAGCCTGATTCAGCTAATCTGTTCCTGCACCCGGAGAATGGTTGGAAGGTGGGATGGCATGAAAAACTACCATGTCTTGTATGCTGGGTTAATACAGGAACAAAAAGAGACTCCAGTGCAAGCCAAAGCACTTCTGGGACTGTTCTTTCTATTGTTTTACTTCACTTCCCATGCATGCTTTCCAGCCAGGCCCTCGACACTTCTCCTGATTCACCTCCTTCACCGGGACTGGGAGAAGGGTCAGCATGGAGCCCCTATGCCAGATCTGCACTAGCTGGTGATGTCCCCCACACAGGGAGCATACTCAGGGAGCTGTTTCTGCCACTTTAAGGCTCCTTTACAATGACAGCATGATGTAATGGGGCCTTTAGTGTAAGTGGAAGAACATAAGAACATAAAAATGGCCGTACGGGGTCAGACCAAAGGTCCATCTAGCCCAGTATCCTGTCTACTGACAGTGGCCAATGCCAGGTGCCCCAGAGGGAGTGACCTAACAGGTAATGGTCAAGTGATCTCTCTCCAGCCATCCAAGGAGGGTTCATTACTTTCAAAGAAGGCCTCTGTTTGCCTTTGCAAATAATTCTTAGACAGGAACAGAAGGAACAGAGTTCAGCTCACTCTCCCATAGCTATGTTGGATCTGCAGGATTAACGGGAGTGAAAACAAAGCAATAAAATAAAATATATGCTTGTCTCTAAAGCTAGCAGACAATATTCCGAATATACACAGAAGCTGTGCTATCAAGTAAGGAGATGCCATATTTGCACAGTTCCCTTATCCAAGTAGTTTTACCCCAGGAACACAGAACAAAAGCAAAGTCTCATGAGAGAGCCTGACTTCTGATCAAAGAGGTTTGCAAAACGTTCAGCTGAGGATCGTAGATGTTTGGATGCTCCAGAGGTATAAACAACATGTTAATATTTTGCTGAATTCTTCAGGACACCATTTACTGACATTAACTTCTTTCAGGGGTAATTTTCTTAATGATAACACATGCCACTCATAAACTGCCTGTTCAGCAAGAGATCTTCCCGGGAGAGCTCCCATTGGGCCATGTTACTGCAAGCCAGGTTTTCAACAGGAAATGCTAACTTGGGGCCAAATTAACTTGCCTAGAGGAGCCGCGATGTTATTGCATTATCAGTTGATAATAGCACAATTAATGAACATCCCTACTGAACACTGCATTGTGTGTTACATTTATGTTATGGTTTGATTTGAAAAGTTACCAAATGCTTGTGATAAGATTGAAGGCTACACAGCACCTCATGGGAAAACATTCCTGTTTGGCTCTGTGTGTGTTTCTGATTATATGAGTTCTCAGTTCTGGACCACTTTCCACACCATCTGCATGGCCAGGGAAATTCAATCAGACATCTTGCCCATCTGTAAAACCAGAACTGCTGTGTTACTGTTTCACCCTAATTAATGGAGTTTATTTCATTTGCTGCTTTGTTTACTGCTAGCCCGGCTCTCTAAATCCCATTAGGAAGACTACAGAACAGATTCAGTACCTGAATACAAATTGCCTCTAAAAGTGTTATACGCCAGGTGAAGAAGTGATTTGAAGTGGTAAATTAACTGTGTCAGGTGGGGTGGTTGTGGGCATGGGGAACGGTAATGACAGATTAAAATTATACGGTTCCTAATTTTTTTAATTTACTGTAATTTTTTAATATAGTTATGTTAGGAAATGTGCTGTTATTTGAAAGAAATGGATTTTTATCATTATCATATGTAGCAGGTTGGATAATAGGGAGCCAGAAAAACAGTGTCTGGTTCAGTGGAATAAAGTAAAGCCCAAGAAAACGGAGCTTCAGAGACTGTGCTGCTGATGCGTATCAGCTGAATGTAAAAGATGAAACAAAGTTTGCTCTCCTATCGGTTTGCCTCTCATCATGAGCATTTATCTAGAAAGGAATAGGGGGCAGGGGAAAGAAGAGGACACTGACTTGAGAATTGCCATAACCTAATCAAAGGATCCAAGACTGTGCAAAAGCAAGGTTTCCTTTTCTAGTTACCACAGACATTGGATCGAGTCACAATCCAGCCATTATCAGGGTAATGAAAACACACTAATCAAATCGCTGCAAATGTTAAATAACACAATCCTAAGGAAAACAACCCCCTGCTTTACAGCGGTACTTTACAGCTGATAACCAATATCATTTGTGATTCAGTTTCCATATATACGCAAAGTTCATAGTTCATCTCCATTGTCGGCTGGAACTGTTCATGTGTGGTAGCTTTTCTAAGGTAAATATATTGTTGAGGAAAATCTCTTCAGCCATTTTGGAGTTATGACAGCATAAATAAAGTATGTTTTTCCTGTGTTCATTTTTTCTGGAGGAATAATTCACAAAGGGCTCTACTTTCAAAACTTCATCTTTAGCATGCAAATAGCCTGCCATCAGGGACAGAGCTTTTGATGTGTTTGAAAAAACAACTGTTACAAAGTTATGACTAGCTAAATATGGCATGTTCTGAATGAACGGTTGACAACTTCTTTCAGGTCTCACTTTCCCAAGTTACTCTGTGAGGGCAGGCCCTTGCACCCTTTTAGAGCCCTATGGACTCAAATAGCTCTGGGGTCTGCCCACATGGTTCAAGTTACAGGATCTGTCCCTAACCGTGTCCTTCTGGGTAGATGCACTGTGCAAGCAGCATAGCTTTGGAAATGGGTATGCTGGAGTTCAGTGAAATACTAGCAGACCAACCAACCAAACATTGTGACTTTGATTTGGAACTGAGAAAACACCACCACCTTCTTGCTGAGATGCTATGCGCTACGCCTTGGTTAGCACTAGAAAAAATCTCAGTACTAAGAGTAGACTGCTGCATATTCGTCTTCACACCATTGTTATTCTGCATGATTTCTTAACTAAGCCCATACTTATGGCCTCTCCAGAGTGTATCCTTTCAAAACAAATACTGAACAGGCCTAACTGAGGTCTTCAGTAAGTCAAGAAAGACTGATTATTAATGAGCTCCTCCTTGGACTGTCAGCTTCTTAAGGGCAGTGACTGACCCTTCTTGGATGTTTGGAAAATGCCTAGCATTTTATGGTCACTATCATAAACAAATAGTGAATAATAATGAAGGTGATATCACTAGAAAATGAACTGTCAAAAGCCTTAATTACAACAATCTGATGGATTAATTAATATGCCAAAAGAAGTGGAAAGATGTGTCCAAGTTTGAATTGTTGCAAATGTTTATAATATTTTAATAACATAAGAAACAGACTATGTTTAGATCTGAAAAGCTTTTATATAGCACATTTATAGCTTTTATATAGCACTTTTCTTCAGTAGATCTCCAAGCATTTTACAAAGGAGCTATTGTTATCGGTATAACAATGAAAATTTAGTGTGTGTGTGTGTGTGTATGCGCGCGCGCGTGTTGTTTCAGGGAATGGTTGGTGGAAAATGTTTTGCAGGCCTGGTAAAAAATGCTAAGGCTGGTTCTAGGTATGACTAACTGCAGTGGATAAAAAGGAGTGGTTGGGCTTTGCCCAATTTTAAATTGCCTGTAACTTAGTCCTAAAGTTATGAGGTTATATACAATTAAGCAGTTGACTTCACACATATGCAATGAAAGATGCTACTCAGTTTTCACTAGTGTAATCACCTGAGGGACTGTGCAGGCTTCTTAAAAGTATTTGCACCACATCACAGAAGTAGTTCTGGAGAAAAATCCTGAGAATGGGAATCGTTCTTTTTTTTCCTTGAAACTTACCCAGATTTTAAAGTCTGGCATGGGACTTCATATGTTAAGACACAAAATTATTATGCATTTTCCTGGAATGCAGACCATTACCAGGAGCTTGCCTAAAAACATCAAAGGGTATGAGTGCACTGAAAGAAAAAAAAAGGTGTGTTCCTAATTCAGGTTAGCTAATGCAGGTTAGCTGCTCGAGTTCAAGCCTATAAGGAAGCCTGGGGTTGGAACTGGAGCTGCAAATCTGATTTAAAAGCAGAGTTGTCGTGTCTTCACTGCTATCTTACCCTGAGTGAGTTTATGCGGTGTTGCTGATCCATGTTAAGTGTATATATACACACATATATATTTCAGTGTGGACATACCCGTAGGGTTGTTTATTTGGGAGTAGTTAAATTGAACAAAAGATTGTGATGGGCTTACTAGAATGCCTTGGACACGTACAGCTGGGTGAACAATTTGCAATGAACAAATGTATTCAGCTAATTTAACCTAATTTTCCGATCACTAATTATACATAAACACACTGATTTTTTTTAAACACAAATCTGTTTACTGTTAGCAATTGTTTGACCAATATTTTCAATGAATCAGGTCTCAGTTTATGGATCAATTGCGAACTGTTACTCCAGCTGGTGAGATATTTGTGCTTGGCCCTGTTTCTCTTCCCTGTCTCACAGCCATTACACCC
Source organism: Malaclemys terrapin pileata (assembly GCF_027887155.1). Taxonomy (NCBI): domain Eukaryota; kingdom Metazoa; phylum Chordata; order Testudines; family Emydidae; genus Malaclemys; species Malaclemys terrapin. The sequence continues at coordinate 327,837,951 of NC_071505.1, forward strand.
TGGGCAGCAGGTTCTCTGCTGCCCTACACACAGCATGCAATCTCTCTCCGGGTCTCCTAGCTTAAAGGTGGTAGCAGACACTCAACTAGTGGATGAGCCATGTATCCCTGGACAAATCACTGGGAGCATTGAAGGGGAAACAAGTAGCAAGAGACAAGCAGGCCTAGGAACCTTTATAAGACATTTATATAGATGATTTACATGCCTAAGCTTGTATTCAGAAATTGTTTTCCCTCTGCACCTACATAGAGTCTGGTTCTCCAGTCCCTTGCACTACATGTTGTCACTTTCACTTATATAAAGTGGGTTTAAAATTCTTCCCAACCAGAACATTATATTACATTGGCTTTGCACAGGTACAAGTGACTGCATGCACAATATGTAAAGAGGTGACATCATGGGTACCTGTGACAAGGTTGTTATCGGTTATGCCTTTGCAGGCTCCTTGCCAGATACAGATGCAGGGAAAAAAGGAACTTCAGGTTAGCAAACCCATCTGAAAATCAAGGAGAATTCATGAGACCCAGAAGCATGCCCATGCTTAGAAGCACTTCAAATGAAGGCTGGGAAAACTATTCAAACACCTTCCTAACTATACTCTCCAACTTACTCCAATCTACCAGCATTCTCTCCCTGAGTCTCAGCCAGGTGACACTCATCCAAGTCTTGCCTTGTCTAATCATTGGGAAAGCAAAGACACTGCATCTTCTAGGTGAAAAGGAGGAGACTACAACCTAATTATCTCCTATGCAGGTCTCGTGGAGAGACTCCCTCCATAACATTCCCTCAATCACAGAAGTCAGTGGGAGATGAAAGTGCACAATCACTTTATCTCAGCCCTTTTGAAGGGTCTTGTTCCTTCACTCATCTAAGAGGTTAGCGTGATACCCTGGCCCTGTAAGAGCCCAGTCCCCCAGATCTCCAGACCTCCATCAGCTCCATGTTGACCCTCTATAGTAATCTCTCCAACGCCTGGCAACATGGTCCTCCAGGTCCTGGCCTTCTCCTCCCCACCCTGTAGAATAGGAGGGAAAGAAATGTCTCTTTTACTTTTGTCCAGCCGTCTTACTCTCCGGGACAGGCCTCTGGGTCCATTCTTTGGGCAGTCAGGCTACTGCTGAGAAACCTCTTTGAGATAGTCCCCAGCCTCTCTGGCAGCCAACCCTCTTTGCCTGAGAGCAGCCTTTCATCCCAGCTGTTGCTAGTCAGCCATTTAATCACAGCTGGGCAAGTAACTGTTCTGTCCTTTGTGGCCGCTACACACATGTAGAGGTTTGTACTCCCCTATCACAGCCCCTCATGCTGCACAAATGCAGAGGATAATTGGTTCACAGGGTCAGCTCTGGCCTCAGAGCAGTTCCTGTGCACACACAACTGGACAGTCCTCTTTGAAAGAAGTTAAAATAGGTGCTTTAATTTTAAGTAAGATTATTCTACCATTCAAGTTGTGGGGCCGGATTTGCTGGTGCGCAATGGCAGCTTTGTCCTGTTCTGTCCTGTACAGCTTCGTTGGCTGCTCAGCAGCACCAGTGCAATGTAAAGCAGCCACAGTGTGCCCGTGAATCATGTCCATCGGCTGTACCCCGCTGATTCCAAGTGTGAAGGATTAGTATCATTAGAACTGAAGTGCATTTACATGTTTAATGCACACCGACCTTCCTCACATGGGGCTGGATCCTGGGAGGTGCTTGGTACATCCTGAAAGGGGCTGAGTGCCCTCACAGAAGTCAGTGAGAGATGAAAGAGCTCAGCACCTGACAGAGTGGGCACAGCATGATGTAGAAAATGCGCTGTGTCTCCAAGTAGTGTGTATCTAACTTGTACTGAATTGTGGTACTATTTCTACAGTAAGATAAGTTAATGAACCACAGCTGATTACACCCTAGTTTACTTAATAGTTCACATTATTATTTAAATGTGAAGCAGTAAGTACCCCAGCCTATAATTGTCTTTACTATTTCTCTTTTATTGTAATGCATCTGTAGTATATGGTCTAATTATGCTTTACTCTGTACTCTATATGTAAATGAAAGGAATCGTTTCTTTTTTGCCTGACATGTCACAAATCGCATTGCCACGATATTAGAACAGTGATTTAATGGTTAAGGTACCGCTAGGGGAATCAGGAGACCTGAGTTCTTTTCCCAACTCTGTCTCAATGACCATGGGCACATCACACAGGCCACCACTTCCAAACTGCTGTGCCAGGGTTTAACCCAAAGAGGAAACTACTATGTTCTTTTCGCTCCATCTATTTCAGTCACCTCCTTCCTAATGTTGTCATACCTTGAGTCATCTGCCTGGTCCCATCCAAAATTTCCTCTCCCGGGGCTAATCTGCCCAAGATCTAGGGGCCCAATCTCTGTTGCCTCAGCTCTCGTCCACTCATGCCCCTTCTCTACCTACGCTACATTGATGACATCTTCATTATCTGGACCCATGGGGGAAGGAGACTCTGGAAAAATTCCACCACAATTGCAACAGCTTCCACCCCGCCATCAACCTCAGCCTAGACCAATCTACATGGGAGGTCCACTTCCTAGACACCACAGTACAAATAAGTGATGGTCACCTTAACACCACCCTATACCGAAAACCCACTGACTGCTATGCCTACCTTCATGCCTCCAGCTTCCACCCCGGACACACCACACAATCCATCGTCTACAGCCAAGCGCTGAGGTACAACCGCATTTGCTCCAACCCCTCAGACAGAGACCAACACCTACAAGGTCTTCAACAGGCATTCTCAAAACTATGATACCCGCACGAGGAAATAAGGAAACAAATCAACAGAGCCAGACGTGTACCTAGAAGCCTCCTGCTACAAGACCAGCCCAAGAAAGAAACCAAAGAACTCCACTGGCCATCACCTACAGTCCTCAGCTTAAACCTCTCCAATGCATCATCAGTGATCTACAACCCATCCTGGACAATGATCCCTCGCTTTCACAGACCTTGGGAGGCAGGCCAGTCCTCGCTCACAGACAACCTGCCAACCTTAAGCATATTCTCACCAGCGACCACGCACCGCACCATAACAACTCTTACTCAGGAACCAATCCATGCAACAAACCTCCATGCCAACTCTGCCCACATATCTACACCAGCAACACCATCACAGGACCTAACCAGATCAGCTACAACATCACCGACTCATTCACCTGCACATCCACCAATGTTATATATGCCATCATATGCCAGCAATGCCCCTCTGCTATGTACATTGGCCAAACTGGACAGTCACTACGCAAGAGGATAAATGGACACAAGTCAGATATCAGGAATGGCAATATACAAAAACCTGTAGGAGAACACTTTAACCTCCCTGGCCACACAATAGCAGATGTAAAGGTAGCCATCTTACAGCAAAAAAACTTCAGGACCAGACTCCAAAGAGAAACTGCTGAGCTCCAGTTCATTTGCAAATTTGATACCATCAGATCAGGATTAAACAAAGACTGTGAATGGCTATCCAACTACAGAAGCAGTTTCTCCTCCCTTGGTGTTCACACCTCAACTGCTAGCAGAGCACCTCACCCTCCCTGATTGAACTAACCTTGTTATCTCCATACTGATTTATACCTGCCTCTGGAGATTTCCATTACTTGCATCTGAAGAAGTGAGGTTCTTACCCACGAAAGCTTATGCGTCCAATACTTCTGTTAGTCTTAAAGGTGCCACAGGACCCTCTGTTGCTTTTTATTAAATGTTGTGACAGACCCGGACCAGTGGGGTACAGGAGTCTGGTAGAGGGCAAATATACTGGTCACTGGATGAGTAGTTTTCTGTTCCCTGAGTGACCAGAGCAGGGGCTGCACTAGAGTAATCAGGAACCTGCTAGAACCAGTTAAGGCAGGCAGGCTAATTAGGACACCTGGAGCCAATTAAGAAGAAGCTTCTAGAATCAATTAAGGCCGGATAACCAGGGCACCTGGGATTTAAAAAGGAGCTCTCTTCAGTTTGTGGTGGGAGTGTGAGGAGCTGGGAGCAAGAGGTGCAAGGAGCTGAGAGTGAGAGGGTGTGCTGCTGTAGGACTGAGGAGCACAAGCGTTATCAGACACCAGGAGGAAGGTCCTGTGGTGAGAATAAGGAAGGTGTTTGGAGGAGGCCATGGGGAAGTAGCCCAGGGAGTTGTAGCTGTCATGCAGCTGTTACAGGAGGCACTATAGACAGCTGCAGTCCACAGGGCCCTGGACTGGAACCCGGAGTAGAGAGCGGGCCCGGGTTCCCCCCAAACCTCCCAATTGACCTGGACTGTGGGTTCTTCCAGAGGAGAAGGTCTCTGGGCTGTTCCCCAACCCACATGGTGAATCTCTGAGGCAAGAAAATCTGCCAATAAGCGCAGGACCCACCAAGATAGAGGAGGAACTTTGTCACACTGGTGTCGGGAGTGGGATCTTGGGGTGCACAGTGCGGCAGAAGAAGGAGGGTGATTTAAACAAAAAAACAAAAAAAAAAGGGAGAGGGTTTATTTTTTTTTTCCACCACAATGGATGACTTAGTGCGGGCACTGAAACAAGCTACGGCGGCCCAGCAGGAGGCTACCCGTGTCCAGGCAGCAGCCCAACAGGAGGCAGTGCGGCTGCAGCAAGAGACTAATCGCCTGCTGATGGACCAGGCTGCTCAAGACCGAACTATGTTGTGGGAACTGGTAAACCAGGTAAAGTCCCTTACAGAGCTGAATCGCGGCCATGATGGGACGCGGCTCATACAGGCCAGCCATTGGCTGCAGAAAATGACACGGGAGGATGATGATGAGATATATCTTCTGGCCTTTGAGAGGACAGCCCTACGGGAGGCCTGGCCTGGAGATCAGTGGTCTGGCATCCTGCCCCATTCCTGTGTGGGGAGGCCCAGAAGGCCTACCATGATCTGCCTGAAGAGGCTGCGGCAGACTACCCCCAGCTGAAAGCAGAGATCCTGGCCAGATCTGGGGTAATGACAGCTGTGCGGGCCCAGCAGTATCACGGTTGGAGGTACCAGGAAGACAAAACCCCACGGTCCCAATTGTATGACCTCATCCATCTCTCACGAAAGTGGTTGCAAACAGAGTCCCGGAGTCCGGAAGAGATACTAGCGGTTCTGGTCATTGACCGATACATGAGGGGACTACCACCAGACCTTCGTGCCTGGGTAAGCCAGAACGAACCCTCCACCTATGACAAGGTTGTCGCCCTGGTAGAGAGGCAAAGGACAGCGAGGGAGCTGACCCGACCAGTTAGGGAAGAGGCACCCCGGGTAAAACTAGCAGCACCAAGCCCTAAAGTTCGGGTGACTGGGCCACCAGGAGGGCCCAGGTGGAAAAAGAGAGAGGCTGAAGGCCCATTACAGGCCACAAAGAGTCGGAGCACTGAGGGAGAAGAGGATCGTGATGTTAGACTGCCCAAACCAAGAGACCAGGGAACGCCTAGGGCTCCATACAGATGTTATGCCTGCGGGGAGTGGGGACACATAGCTGCACAGTGTCCCAGTGCTGAGGAGCCTATGCAGTGTAACCTGGGTAACTGGGCAGATCTATGCTTCCTAATCCACCTTGTGGGGGTCTCACTAACCCCACATATGTATACCAGACCAGTGAAACTAAATGGGGTAGGGATCACGGCACTAGTTGATTCGGGGAGTGCTATCACGCTTATCTTAGGGAAGCTCATGAAGCGTAGTCAGCTGCTGCAGGCTAAACGTACGGGGATAACATGCGTCCATGGGATAGTTAGTTACTACCCCACCATCCCAGTAAAAATCGAGATCCAAGGGAACACTACTGAGATAGCAGCAGGTGTAGTCCCTAAACTCCCATACCCGGTGCTCATAGTGAGGGACTTCCCAGGGTTTGGAAACTTACTCCCAGTAGGGGGATTGGAGAAAGATGGGGACCCTAAAATTGATGAGGCATCCACAGCAGACTGTCAACGCCCAATCTTCTCTGAAATATCCCCAGATTTGTTCTCCACTCCCAGACAGGGTAGAAAGACAAAAAGGGAAAGATGGCCAGCTAAGGCCTTGAGAACCTGAATACTGACCCAAAGCCAGAGGGTCGCTCTTGTAGGTAGACAGACCCATGCAGCTGAAAAGGAGGCCATGCAGGAGGGAGAAGCACCTGAGTCTGACCCCCACCCTAATGCTTCTGAACCAGTAGAGGCAACAGAGACTGGGCAACCTAGATCTTGGGCAGATTAGCCCCGGGAGAGGAAATTTTGGACGGGAGCCAAGGTATGACAACATTAGGAAGGAGGTGACTGAAATAGATGGGGTCCCCATGGAAGGAAAAACCCAGGGACCAGGACCCTACTTCATAATGAAGAAGGATCTCTTATACCGGGTTGCACCAGTACAGGGGCATAAGGTACTGCAGATCCTAGTACCTCAAAAACACCAGAACGCTGTATTAAGTCTTGCTCATAGTCATCTTTTTCGGGGACATTTGGGGGTAGAGAAGACCCTGGCACGAGTCCTATGATGGTTTTTCTGGCCCAGAGTACATGAAGAAGTGCGGAGGTACTGTGCCTCCTGCCCGGAGTGTCAGCTGCACAGTCCCCGTCCCCACTTGAGGGCACCTTTAGTACCCCTTCCCATCATAGAGGTCCCCTTCGAGCGAATAGCCATGGACCTAGTGGGACCCCTGGAGTAGACGGCTCAGGGCCACCAATATATACTTGTTGTTTTGGACTATGCTACTCGCTACCCAGAAGTCGTCCCTCTGCGGAACACGGCCTCTAAAACTATAGCCAAAGAGGTGGTGGGGATCTTTGTCTGAATGAGGCTACTGAAGGAGATATTAACCAACCAAGGAACCCCATTTATGTCAAAGCTAATGAAGGACCTCTGTACGCTGCTCCATATACATCGGGCTACCATCCGCAGACTGATGGGTTGGTAGAAAGGTTTAACCAAACCCTCAAGGCTATGATAAGGAAGGTGGTAAGTTGGGACGGGAAGGATTGGGACACCCTACTACCCTACCTTATGTTCGCTATCCGGGAGGTACCTCAGGCCTCAACTGGGTTTTCCCCCTTTGAGTTATTATACGGGCGTCATCCCCGTGGCATACTAGATATCGCCAAAGAGATCTGGGAAGAGGAACCCAATGAGGGGAGAAATATAATAGAGCATGTAATGTAGATGCGAGACCGGATAGCCCAGGTTACCCCTATTGTATGGGAACATTTGGAGAAGGCCCAGGAGGCCCAGAGAACCCATTAAAATTGTCAGGCAAAAGTGCGACAGTTCCAACCAGGGGATTGGGTTATGGTGTTGGTACCCATGGCAGAAAGCAAGCTTCTGGCCCAATGGCAGGGGCCCTATGAGGTGGCTGAACCCGTGGGGGAAGTACCCTACAAGGTGCGGCAGCCAGGATGCAGAAAACAAGAACAGATTTATCACGTTAACCTTCTGAAACCCTGGCATGCACAAGAGGCATGCACAACGGTCCAAAAAGACCTAACCCAGGAAAACAAGCCTTCCAAACCGGTGAGAGAGTCTCCCGATTTAACACCAGACCAGAAGAATGAGGTGTCTGAGATGATCTTCCGGAACCAAGATGCGTTCTCAACAAAACTGGGTCGAACAACCGAGACATATCACCACATCGTCACGAACCCTGGGGCCAGAGGAACAATGAGGCCCTATCAGGTGCCAGCAGCAAAAAGGGAGGAAATAAAAGCAGAAGTAAAAATAATGCTGGAGTTGGGGATCATCGAAGAATCCCACAGTCAGTAGTCCAGCCCAATCGTGCTGGTGCCCAAACCAGATGGCATCACAAGATTTTGCAACGACTTCCGGCGACTAAACGAAGTATCCCAGTTCGACGCATACCCCATACCTCGGATAGATGAGCTAGTGGACCGTCTGGGTAATGCCCGGTACTTGACTAACCTAGACTTGACAAAGGGGTACTGGCAGATTCCCCTTGCAGAAGACGCAAAGGAAAAGACTGCGTTCTCTACATCAGAGGGTCTTTTTCAATATACTGTTCTCCCTTTTGGACTACATGGGGCCCCAGCTACCTTCCAGCACCTCATTGACAAGCTATTATGCCCGCATAACAGTTATGCTGCTGCCTACGTGGATGATGTGGTCATTCATACCCCAGACTGGGAAACCCACCTGGAGAAGGTGGAGGCAGTCCTCGATACCTTCAGGCGAGCTGGCCTTACAGCAAACCCTGCCAAGTGCGCTGTAGGGTTTACAGAGGCCAAATATCTTGGCTACATTGTGGGGAAAGGTCTGGTAAAACCCCAAGTGAACAAGTTAGAGGCCATCCAAAATTGGCCCCAACCAAGTCGCAAGAAACAAGTCCAGGCATTCCTAGGTGTGGTGGGGTATTACCGACGATTTATCCCCCACTTTGCCACAAGGGCAAGCCCCCTGACAGACCTAGTGAAAGCCCGTGGACCTGATCTGGTGAGATGGTCGGACGCAGCAGAGGAAGCATTCACAGACCTACAGACTGCCCTCTGCAGTAACCCCGTACTGATAGCCCCTGATTTCACCAAGGAGTTTATCCTGCAGACGAATGCATCGGAAGTAGGGTTGGGGGCCGTTCTATCACAGATGGTCAGGGAGGAGGAACACCCAATTCTATACCTCAGTTGGAAACTCCTTCCAAGGGAACAAAAATATGCAGTGGTGAAGAGAGAATGCTTAGCTGTAAAATGGGCCATGGAAATATTGCACTACTACCTGCTCGGGCGCAGATTTGTCCTCGTGACCGACCATGCCCCTCTTCAATGGATGCAGCGGAACAAGGAGAAGAACACAAGGGTGACCAGATGGTTCTTATCCCTCCAACCTTTCCAGTTCCATGTGCAACACAGAGCAGGGAGCCGTCCTGGCAACGCCGATGGCTTGTCATGTGTGCACTGTCTGGTGTCCCAAGCTGCCCAACCCCTTGGCGTTAAGCAGGGGGGAGGGATATGTGACAGACCCAGACCAGTGGGGTACAGGAGTCTGGTAGAGGGCAAATATACTGGTCACTGGATGAGTAGTTTTCTGTTCCCTGAGTGACCAGAGCAGGGGCTGCACTAGAATAATCAGGAACCTGCTAGAACTAGTTAAGGCAGGCAGGCTAATTGGGACACCTGGAGCCAATTAAGAAGCAGCTTCTAGAATCAATTAAGCCAGGCTAATTAGGGCACCTGGGTTTTAAAAAGGAGCTCACTTCAGTTTGTGGTTAGAGTGTGAGGAGCTGGGAGCAAGAGGCGCAAGGAGCTGAGAGTGAGAGGGTGTGCTGCTGGAGGACTGAGGAGCACAAGCATTATCAGATACCAGGAGGAAGGTCCTGTGGTGAAAATAAGGAAGGTGTTTGGAGGAGGCCATGGGGAAGTAGCCCAGGGACTTGTAGCTGTCATGCAGCTGTTACAGAAGGTACTATAGACAGCTGCAGTCCACAGGGCCCTGGGCTGGAACCTGGAATAGAGGGTGGGCCCGGGTTCCCCCCAAATCTCCCAATTGACCTGGACTGTGGGTTCTCCCAGACGGGAAGGTCTCTGGGCTGTTCCCCAACCCACATGGTGAATCTCTGAGGCAAGAACATCCGCCAATAAGCGCAGGACTCACCAAGATAGAGGAGGAACTTCGTCACAATTTCTATAGATTTCTAAGTCAGTGGTTGGATTTACTGAGCACCCACAGGTCTGATTGACTTTAGTGGAGTTGAGGTTTCTGAAAATCAGGGCATTTACTTAGTTGCCTAAATATGGATTTAGCTTCCTAACTTTAAGCACCCAAAATATTGGTCTTAGCCATTATGTGCCTCAGTTCCACCACCTCTGAAATGGGGATAACAGTATTCCAGGGGTCGGCAACCTTTAAGAAATTATGTGCCGAGTCTTCATTTATTCACTCTAATTTAAGGTTTTGCGTGCCGGTAATACATTTTAACATTTTTAGAAGGTCTCTTTCTATAAGTCTATATTATATAACTAAACTATTGTATGTAAAGTAAACAAGGTTTTCAAAATGTTTAAGAAATGTCATTTAAAATTCATTTAAAATGCTGAACTTACGCCACCAGCCTGCTCAGCCCGCTGCCGGCCTGGGGTTCTGTTCACTTAGGCCAGCAGCGGGCTGAGCAGGGTCTGCGGCCAGGACCCCAGACCTGGGGAGGGGGGTGTTTCAGGGGTCAGGGCAGAGGGCTAGGGGAGGGGGTTCAGGGCAGAAGGCTGGGATGTGTGTGTGTGGGGGGGTTCAGGGATCAGGGCAGGGGGCTGGGGTGTGGGGGGTGTAGGGCAGAAGGCTGGGTGTGTGGGGGGTTTCAAGAGTCAGGGCAGCGGGCTGGTGACATGGGGGGTGCAGGGCAGAAGGCTGAGTGTGTGTGGGGGTTCAGGGCAGAGGGATGAGGCTGTGGGGGTGCAGGGCAGAAGGCTGGGTGTGTGTTGGGGTGGGGGGGTTCAGGGCAGAGGGCTGGGGTGCGTGGGGGGTGCAGCGCAGAAGGCTGGGGTGCTCATGGCCGGGGGCTGGGAGGGATATGCCCTGTTCCACCCCCTTCCCTCAGGCTCTGTCCCTACCTCTCTCTGTGTCCTCTACGGAGCTGTGTACACTCTGCCTCTCTTCCCCCTCCCCCTCGCTAGGGCCATCAGCTGATTGGCGCATGGAAGGAGAGGGGGAGGGGCAGGAAAGCACCACACTGGGGGAAGAAACGGGGGAGGGAGGAAGCTTGGCTGCCACAGAACCAAGCTTCTGCCTCCTGCCCCCGCAGGGGAGAGCGGTGGACTGAGTGGGGCTGGGGGCTGGGACCACGGCAGGGAGCTGCGTCCACTCAGAATCAGCTCACGTGCCGTGTTTAGCACGCATGCAGTAGATTGCCGACCCCTGCAGTATTCTAACAAAATCATAGACACTTAGGAATGTCAGTTGTGTTTTCACTGAACATCAGCGCCACTTACAACTTCTTGGCAACAGAATTTAAATTGCCCAGCTCTGACACTAGAGCTAAAATAATATCATGGTTAGCAGTATAGGGCCTAGGACACATACTTGACTAGTTCTAATTCTCTCCAGTAGAGGGCAATGGAGCACTCCATTACTAACCTACCTTACAGCGGACTGGGTGGATATGTTCTTAATGTTTGCAAAGCACTCTGAGATGCAGGTGCAAAGTTATTACATTATACTTTGAAAACTGAAGAAATGCTGTTAATTATATTGTATTAAGGAATTAATGTGGCCACATGATTAAAGGCTGAATTGTAATGTATGTGGACAAGTTAACAGAAGGGAAGCTGAGAGAGTAGCCAGCCTCAATCAGCAAGCATTTCCCGAATTTTGGGTGTTTACCTGTGAAATCTTAATATTGCATTAAAGGAGCTTTTTCTCCCCAGAGTAATTTATCCTCCCGGAGATGAAATATATGTAGAGTCTAAAAAGAGTGGAAATACTTCTAGTTTAATAGATGCAGGTGCAAGGCCGACTGGCCTGGAAGGCAATCTGTATTACAACTTTCACATCTGAGGTAACTGATGATTTTTAGGCAACAATTTGTACTCCCAACGCACAAATTAAATTCTTCAACTTATTACAACATGCATAAAGTAATATAGAGTATGATAGAATGTCATTTGGTTTGCCATCCCATTGATCATACCACAAGTCTGTCTGGTGCTGGGTGAATATACGTATACATCTTCCAAGCCTTTTTGATCTAAAGATGGTGGACACAAATTATAAAGGGAACCGCAGAACCTAAATACAGAACCAGCTCTCTGATGATGATTATTATGCTGCAGATACTACTGCTTGTTATTGCTAACTGTCTCCAGAGCTGCTGTCTTTTCTTAAAGTAGTTTTGTCTGACCCCTTATAGATCACTCAATGTACCAGTTAGATTACAAAATCAGCGCTATTAGACAGTTCAAATGGCTAGTATCATAACTCGAACCCCAGTGGTAGATAGTTTTTATAAAATCTGACACAATGCCTCTTGTTTTGTTTGTTACCCAGCCAGTCGGCATTTGTCTCTATTTTTATCATAGAGCTGTAAATCCAAAAACAGCAGTCATCACCACTGGGGCCAGACTTAGCAGAGCTGCCTAGAGATGGCCTTTTACTTTAAAGAGTGATATTTACGGAAGGCAAAGGGAGTGCTGTGATCAAGTGCTCATCCGGTGCAGGAAAGGGAAAGAATCCTCAGGACAATGACTACAGGCCATTAGTAAAAAGAGGTTTGTGCTGCTCCAGTGGAAACACAGGGACTTTCTCTGCTTTGTAAAGAGAGGAAGGAAACATTTATTCACACCTCAAAAATTGAGGTCCAAGATTTTTGAAACTGACTAGCGATTTGGGGCGCCTCCGTTTTAGCTGTCAAACTTGACACGTTAAAGGGGCCTGATTTTCAGAGGAAGGGTGTTCAGCACTTTCTCAAAACTAGACTCTTTTAAAATATCTGAAGTTGGGCTCCTAAACAGAAACATCCCAAAATGACTAGTTGTTTTTGTGTGATTCAGCCCAGGATATTAGACAGACAAGGTGGGTGCAATAATATCTTTTACTGGACCAACGTCTGTTGTCTCTCTCACCAACAGAAGTTAGTCCAATAAACATTACCTCACTCACCTTGTCTCTCTATGGTTTGTGTGTGTGTGTGTGTGTGTGTGTGTGTGTGTGTAGAAGTTTGGCTGTTACACTAAGGATGTATAATAAAATGTGATTTTAGAAATGTCTATATACTGTATATGTATTTCCACTGCAGCATGATTATGAAGCCTGGATATAATAGAAGCATTTGGAAGAGGGTGCCCTTTAATTGTTACTGTGGGGTTTTAAAGTGACAAGCCTCAAAGAGCTAAGAGTAACTCTTTGATCTTAAAAGGCTTGAAAAGAGACAGCTTTACTCTGTTCCAATATTTGCAGGTAATTGTAAGTAATCCGAATTGAGTCTCAGGGCTGCAGGGCTTTACATAAGTAATTCGCATTTGAAGAGGCTCTGAATAAACATGAATTCAGGCATCTGAACTGTTGTGGGGGAACTAATCACTTGAAACAAACTTTGGTTAACCATCAGTGGGCTGAAACACAGGAGCAAAAACTTGATGGAATGAGAATAAAGAGAATAATCAATGGGATTCCAGGGCAGAAAGTATATAGGAATGACAGATTAGGTCATGCTGGTGGAGGACTGGTGCTATGTGTGAAAGAAAGCATAGAATCAAATAGTAAAAATCTTAAATGAATCAAACTGTATCACAGAATCTCTATGGATAGAAATTCCATGTTTGAACAATAAGAGAATAGCAGTCGGAATATACTATCTACCACCTGACTAGGATGGTGATTGTGATTGGGAAATGCACAGGGAGATTAGAGAGGCAGAAAATGCAGTAATAATGAGGGATTTCAACTATCCTTTAATTGACTGGGTATATGTCACCTCAGCAAGGGATGAAGAGATAAAAATTTCAAGACACCATTAATGACTGCTTCTTGGAGCAGCTAGTCCTGGAGTCCACAAGGTTTAGAGGCAATTCTTGATTTAGTGCGAAGTGGCACACTTGTCCAAGATGTGAATATGGCTGAACTGCTCAGTAATAGTGGCTGTAGTGTAATTAAATTTAACTTCCTTGCAGGGGAAATATGTCAAAGAAACCCCACACAGTAGCATTTAACTTCAAAAAGGGAACTAAATAAAACAAGGAAGCTAGTTAAAAGGAATCGTTACAAGGGTGAAATGCCTGCAAACTACATGAAGAAAATTTCAAAACACTAAAATAGATGCCTAAATTAAATGTTTACCCTGAATAAAAAAACAAAAACAAAAGCAAAACAAAAAACCCTAAGAGAACCAAAAAATGCCACCATGGCTAAATAACAGAGTAAAAGAGGTACACCTCTACCCCAATATAACGCTGTCCTCAGGAGCCAAAAAATCTTACCGCGTTATAGGTGAAACCGCATTATATCAAACTTGTAGTTAGATGCAAAAAGGCATCCTTTAAAAACTGGAAGTCAAATCCTACTCTGGTAAGTCAAGGGTGAAAGTATAATAAAGGAGGCCAAAAAAAGAATTTGAAGAGCAACTGGCTAAAGACACACAAACTAAGAGCAACAATTTTTAAGTACATCAGAACCAGGAAGACTGCCAAACAGTCAGTGGGACCACTGGACAATCAAGGCGCTAAAGGAGCACTCAAGGAAGACAAGGCCATTGCGAAGAAGTTCACTGAATTCTTTGCATCGATATTCACTGCAGATGATGTGGGGGAAATCCCCAGACCTGAGCCATTCTTTTTACATGACAAATCTGAGGAACTGTCCCAGATTGAGTCGACTGAGGAGGTTTTGGAACAAATGCATAAATTAAACAGTAGTAAGTCACCAGCACCAGATGGTATTCATCTAAGAGTTCTGAGGGAAATCAGACATGAAATTGCAGACCTACTAACTGTGGTATGTAACTCGTCGCTTAAATCAGTCTCTGTATCAGATGACTTGGAGGGTAGCTAATGTAAAGTTGATTTTTAAAAAAAGCTAACAATGTTAGGAACCATTAGGAAAAGGATAGATAATAAAACAGAAAATATCATAATACCAATATATAAAATCGTGATACACCCATACCTTGGTTACTGCATGTAGTTCTGGACAGCCCATCTCAAAAAAGATATATTAGAATTGGAAAAGGTACAGAGAAGAACAACAAAAATGATCAGGGGTATGGGACAGTTCCCTGTGAGAAGAGATTAAAAAGACTGGGCCTGTTCAGCTTGGAAAAAAGAGATGACTAAGGAGGAGATATGATAGAGGGCTATAAAATCATGACTGGTGTGGAGAAAGTAAATAAGGATGTGTTATTTATCCCTTTCACATAACACAAGAATTACGGGTCACCCGATGAACTTAATAGGCAACAGATTTAAAACAAACAAAAGGACATACTTCTTCACACAACACACAGTTGATCTGTGGAACTCATTTCCATGGGATGTTGTGAAGGCCAAAAGTACAACTGGGTTAAAAAAAGAATTCACGGATAGGTCCTTCAATGACTATTAGCCAAGATGGTCAGGGATGCAACCCCTTGTTCAGGGTGTCCCTAAATCTCCAACTGTGGGTCACTTGAAATTGCCCTGTTCTATTCATTCCCTCCGAAGCATTTGGTACTGGCCACTGCAAGAAGACAGGATACTACATGGACCATTGTTCTTACCCATTTGGACAGTCTTACGTTCTTAAGTCATGTTTTGAAACAGAGAATGCATACCCAATAGGAGACATGATTAAATGGGGTTGAAGGAGGGAGGGATAGTCTGCTTTGTATATTTCAGCACTGATTTGCAGGCTGCCCTTTTCTTGGATTAACGAGATCTGACAAATAAGAAGAATTTTACTTGAGCTAAATTCTGCATAAAGATTAACTGTATGAGATGCAAGGAAGGAAGGTGGCGCAGTATCTGTACTCAAGAGATTTGGGCCAGGACAGCACGATCCTTAAGCACTGAAGAATCTGTAACCTAGTCTGTCTGCAATGCTGTAAAATAAAATCAGAGATTCAAGGAATCTAAGCCTGGCCTCTGAGGGGTTTGATGCAGCAGTAAGTCAGCGAGTGACCAAGGGCCAATTTCAGCCTTGGGGGAAATGGCCATAACTGCTTGTACAGTGGTGGCCTGAGAAGCTGGTCAGCTGAACCTTCTCACTCAAAATTTGAAGAAAGTCAGATTCACATTTCCAGTTCTGTCCCATCTTTAACTTTAACTTGTGTCTTAACTGCTCCATGGGCTACGAATTAGAGAGTTCTGGATAAACTGCAGAAGATTTTATAACCCTGCTCTCAGATTTTCTTCTGTTCTGTTCACTTAAGTTCAAGGAATAAGACTTTCCCCCAGAATTTGATTGTTTATAATGTGTAATGTTGGCAGATTCTCCATGGGGATTGAGGTTGCCACTTGGAATGATGCCCCTGGTTGGTTTGTCTGTGAGAAATGAACCTGGGATGAGCCTGTACTGCCTGAGGTAGAAGATCAGGAGTGAGACACTCATCCATGCTTTGGCCCCTTTATGCCCGGTAAAAGGGATGAGATCGGACAGAGTAAAGGAGCTCAAAAAAGCCTTGGATCTGATGAAAGGAGGGTTCCCCTGGCACAGGCAATGCTGACGACTGCTGTAAGGCCTGGTTTAGAAAGTGTACTGGGATGGGAGTGGCAGGAGAGCCTTGTCCCCTGCATGTTGAGGGTGGGACCACAGCCCACACAACTGCAGAGATTCTGCTGTGGCTTGTAGGCAGCTAGGGACAGGCTGCCATAACTTAGGCCCTCAGGGTTGTCTTAACTATACTGAGGACATTGCAGAAGCCCACGTTTGGGAGGGCACAAAGTTGGTTTAAAACCCTTCCGCCTCTCCCTGGGCTGTTCATCCCTGGTCCCTTAGCTTGAAGGCAGTAGCTGACTAGACTCATGGTCCAGCCCAGTGGTGGGCACCTGCGGCCTGCGGACCACACGCAGCCTGTCAGGGTAATCCGCTGGCGGGCTGCCAGACAGTTTGTTTACATTTGCATCGCCGCCTGCAGCTCCCAGTGGCTGCGGTTCTCTGTTCCCGGCCAATGGATGCTGTGGGAAGTGGCGCAGGCTGCAGGGCCACAGGTTGCCCACCACTGGGTCCAGCCACTATTAGACAAGGCCAAAGGCCCACAATGGTTAACATGGGCTACACTTAGCTCTCTATTAACGCCTCCATGTTCCAAATCTGTTTGTTAAGAACAACTAGTGCAAGTTCCAACTTCACTTTTAAATTATTTCTGATTTTTTTTTTAACAAAAAGGTTACTTTACAAGCCTTATCAGGATGACAGGCACTTCCAAATCAGACGGAGCACTCATAAGGGACTCCCGGCACAGCAGTTATTTTAATTTAGTCCCTCTCTTGAAGATAACTAAAATAACCGCTGGCTGGGAAGTTGAATCTGGTTTTGAAACTTTCAAAGGAGGCAAGCTTGTTTTGATGCCCTACAGAACGGATCTCAAGTCTAACCCATTGAGCTAAGAAAAAGGGAAGCTTTTTTTTCTTTTCAGTTTGGGATTATGTCCCAGAGAAACAGCTTTGGTATTTGCCTTTATTCCTTATCAGGCAATAGATTCATAATGTTAAAAGTTTTAAAAAAATACATTTGATTTGAGCTTTTTGAGGGGAAGGGGAAAGAGATGGGGACAAGTGAGGCCTAACCTGAGCTATAACAAATCTTGTTGCATGCAGTGGGGCTGTCTGAGTTCTGGACCAGGACAGGGAAGGGTGGATGGAAAGTAACTAGAGGTATGGGCAGTGGTAGGAGTGGGTGGGGAAGATAGGCAGAGGTGAATGTTAGTGACTACTGAAAATGTATTAAATACTTAATAATATTTCCCCATATAGCAGTTACTGTAGTTGCTACAATATGACCCAAATGAAAGGGGTGGGTGGCCCCCAAACTGTGAATAGAACAGGGGGGTGGCCAAAAGGCACAACTCTCTACAAAGTTGTGGTGCATACCATGGAAAAATTTGAGAACAGCTGATGTATGCTAATGAGGGATGGGTGACAGTCAGTAAGCGTCTGGAAGGAAATCTGTGTAGGTGGGAAAGTGATAGGTCCATAGGCACTGCTAGAAGAAGTACAATTCAGGTGCAGTGTTTCTTCTCACTGCATGAGTCACTCTTCCTTCAGCTGCTTCACAGAACACAGAGTGAAAAGATGGATCAGGCGAAGAGGAGGGAAATGAACCAGAGACAACGCACACACTTTTCCAGGCTAGAAAACAGGTGGATTGGCCCAGATCCTCAAAGATATTTAGGCATCTAGCTCCTGTTGATATCAATGGGAGATGGGCACCTAAATATCATTCAGAACCTGGCACATTATCACTGCAAATTGCCATGTGTGTGCCCAAGATGCAGACCTGGGGCTGTTGTCAATGAGTATTGCAATACTTGCTATCTAATTCAGCTGTTTCCATATGTAACCCCTGCTTGCTCAGAGTGGCACTTTGTCCCCCTCTAGTGGTGGCTAGGCCGGCTAGAGATCGACGAGCCTGATATAGCTTTGGGTAAAAGACGTGTAACGCCAAACCACACAGGGGTGTCGGCAGCAGGGATCAAACCTGGGACATCTGGAGTTTAATGCATGAACTTCTATTGTATGAGCTAAATCAGTAACTCTCAGCCTTTCTGTACTACTGTACCCTTTTCAGGACTCTGATTTGTCTTGTGTACCCCAAGTTTCACTTCATTTTAAAACTACTTGCTTACAAAATCAGAGATAAAAATACAAAAGTGTCACAGCACACTGTTACTGGAAAATTGCTTACTTTCTCGTTTTTACCGTATAATGATCAAATAAATCAATTGGAATATAAATATTGTACATTTCAGTGTATAGTATATAGAGCAGTATAAACAAGTCATTGTATCAAATTTTAGTTTGTACTGACTTCGCTAGAGCTTTTTATGTAGCCTGTTGTAAAACTAGGGAAATATCTAGCTTGATGTACCCCTTGGAAGACCTCTGCCTACCCCCAGGGGTATGTGTACTCCGGTTTGAGAGCCACTGTGTTAAAAGACACATGTCTCTTTCTTAGCCCAGGCTGCAGCAGTAAAAATGAAACAGTTTTAACTTATGGCAAAAAAACTAGTTCAATATTATTAATATTGACTGATCAACACTATCATAATAAATATTTCAATGTTTCCAAATTGAATTTTTTGTAGAAATGTGGTTGGAACAGAGGGTAATTAGCCACTGGAATAGATTAAGGGTTGTGGTAGATTCCCCATAACTTGAACGCTAACTCAAGATTGGATCTTTTTAAAAGACATGCTCTAGTTCAACCAAAATTGGCATATTGGTGTTAATGCACGAACAACTGGATGAAATTCTACAGTTTAAGTTATACTGAAGGTCAGACTATATTATCCTAATGGTCCCTCCTGACCTTAATATCTATTAATCTATAAATTACATGTTTAAATAAGATAGCCATTAGCCATGAAGAAGGAAAAGATTATATATGGTACAATACAAATCAACCAAGAGGCACAAAAATCAAAGTTAATGCCAGCAGCATCCTGAAATGAGAATTTCCCGGCTTTTGCTCAGTTACCAGGAGATATTAAGATTGCTGCATTTAAATGTAACGGCTTTATGCCAAGACAATGGATAACTTGCAGGGAAGATGTGTTTGTTGGTTAGTTTTTGTTTGTTTTTGGTTTTAAGCAGCAGCATATTCTATCACAGGAAGAAAGAACAAATTTTGATTGCTTGGCTATATATTTTGGCAGTTTGGTAAATTGCAGCCATCTCTTTTACCCGAGACATGGAAATAACTCCTCCTAAGACTTTCTAGTTTTTGTGTACATAGTTATTTAGACATATATGAACGTACTTTGCCAGGTTAAATTTCTGTTTCACATAAACCTACGCATTAAAAATGAAATTCCATTCTATTTCCTTATGCACACATGCCTCCAATAGTGCATTGCGATCCCCACACACTGGAAATTCACACTCAGCTTACATACACATACATGTTTAGTGTCAAAGGAACTTTGTAGATTGTTATCCAAAAATACCACCCATGGAAAGTACATTTTTAAGTCCTTATATAAGTTAGACAAACTGCAATAGTTTTGCACTGCACCACATAAAGCCATGTTTAAATCTAAAGACTATCCCTCTGGCCAAATTTCCAGTCTCTATCATCCCCTGCGGAGGCTTTGTAAGTGTTAAAAAAAAGTTGTAGAAAAAAATAATGATAAAACTCGCTTTTTTTTGTTCTCAACCCCCGGCAAAACTACTTTTGCTGGGATTTCCCAAAGCCTCTCCATACTGGACTGAAAACAAACTTTCCAAATCTCCTTCCTTCTGACAGGTTAAAGTGACACACCTCTGGAAATGAGCCATTAGAACCAGCCCTACAATACTTTGAGCTTCCTCTGTTGTTCCTGGTGTCCCACATTTTAGGTCAGTGTCTTGCCATGCCTTCGGCAGGTTAAGCAACGTAGACATTATGGCTGAGATATTCAATGCTGCAACAGAGATTTGCATGCCCATATCCCATTACAATGAATGGCAAATAACCATTTGAATCACCTAGAACAGCTTGGAAAACCTTGGCTACATCATCAAAATGAAAATGCTGTCCAGTTTTCACTCCTGAGCACTGTGACCCTCTGTGTTTCTGGGACGTGTGCTATTTGGAGATCTCATGGCACTTTACAAACCTTGTGTGACTATTTGTGGTATCTATGCACAACGTATGAGTTCTGGTATCATTGAATACCGCAGTGGATGGCAAGTTAGCCATATGCTCTTATGGCTGGTGTCATGTCCCTCCCAGACCAGAGGCAGTGGAGAGGCATTAACATGAATGGTTTCCATTTCAGTGGGCGCCCCTTAGGATAATGGAGCGGCTGAAATCTAGGGAAACCAGTTTGATCAAGTTTGTTTGTCGGGAGGGGGTTTGGAGCAGGGTCATCTCCCCAAAAAGGGGAAACAAAGAAACCAGGTGTGAGTGCTAGGACTTAAAAACTGAGACAGCCTCACAGAGCAAGAAAGAAAATTTGGGTAGGGAAGAGGAACAAACCGTCATGGTCTGGTAAACAAAGGTGTCCTTTTTGACTGTGAGACCAGCCAAGGAAGAAGGCTGCAGAAGTGATAGAGAAAAACCATGATTTGGAGGAGAAACCATGTACAGGAGAGGGATCCTGGACACCCTAGAGAACTGACCTAATCCCAAGAATGCTCAAGCGGGGTGAGGAAATTGAGGCAGGCAATGGTGTACAGGTGTTTTAGTGTTTTGTCTAGATCTGTATATCCCTTCTGTGATATACAAAGTTAAGAGTTTGTTTTATATTCCCCACTACAAAGGGGGTGTGTTATGTGCTTCAACGATCATGTGTCCTTGAAGGGGTAAATAGTACACCAGAGTGCCCACAGGCTTGGAGTTCTGGAAGGGAGAGTGCTTAAACCACTGGGGAGTGGGGGAGGTGGCACTAATCATAGGGCCTAGGCTCTCAGCTGGACTGCAGGCTCTCAGTTCTCAGGTGGTGAGGCTGGACAAACTCTGCACCCTGACATAAAACCAGGGGTTCATGGGTTCCATTGTACACACAGACATCCTCAAGGATGAAAATACTCCTTTAGGGTGGGCGAGGGGACTGCATAGCCCAAGCCCTTGTCATGGTGATGCTTTTTGCTGCGTGATGATGTCAGAGTTGCGCACTGCCACGGAGGCCCGAAGGGCAAAATATGCCAGAGGGAGCACCAGGGAAGGAGGCGGCTCCCTGATGTCCTGGTCTCCAGACAGTAGAGACCTAGGAGCAGGGCCTCTCCCAGCTCTGAGCAGGTTGGTCTGGATGCTGAGTGGTGCTGTCTCCCCCCCTGTGTGCCAGGCGGAGTCTCTCTCACTGCTGTGAGTAACCGGGACCGGTTCAGTATAATGCACCCACTAAACTGGGAAGTACATCGATTTGGGATTACTTTTTTGAAATGTCAGAATTTCCCACAGCATAAAAATTCCATTTTCTGACCTCCACTAGAACTCGCTTCTGGTGACTCACCTATGAGAAGCGATAGATGAGGCAGGTTAAGATAAAAAATAACCCTGGTCACTTAACAGACTCATTGAGGGACAGACACATTACTTCTACGCCCTCATCACTGTGGCACCTGAGCACCCCAGTCTTTAATAGATTCTACCCACAATACCCTTGTGAGGGAGACAAGTGCTATCTCCACATGATAGATGGGGAAGAGGGATAGATTTTTTTGATGAATGGGTAAATGATGTGATTTGCTCAAGGTCACTCAAGGAGTCTCTGGCTGAGCCAAGTGCCTAATTCAGAGGTGCTGCCCAGTGTCCAATCGACAAGAACGTCCTTCAGATCCATAGAAGTGGGAATCTTTCCACTGAGTTTAATGAGAGTTGACTTGGGCCCCTTCAGTTTTGGGGGAAGGATCGTACAGCAGTTAGAGCACGAGCCTAGGGCATGGGAAATCAGGGTTCAATTCTCTGTTCCACTGCAGATTTCCTGTGTGAGTTTGGGGGGGCGCCATGCATGCCAACACAGGACTGTATAAGTACTTGTGATATGCACCTTGTGCCTTTTGTTATTGTTACCCTCCTCCTTCCCAGTCCCAATTTACTCACCCCTTTTTGTCGGTTTATGACTCCTCCTGGGATCACACTGAATCGATATTATAGACATTTCACAGCAGGGAGCACCTAGCACATTTTGGGGCATGCCAAAAGTAATAAATAATAATTGAATTGCCCAAAGTAACAAAGCAGAAATGGAGCCAAGATTTCTTGTCTCTTGCTCCTGTGCTTGAACCACAAAACCATCCTTCCCTCTCTGAAATCATTCATGACACTGCATAATATAGATACCTATTGGGCCATGGATTAGCTAACATACAATATCTGTCAAAAGACAAAAAGAGGCAGGTGGGAAGAATTCAGGTTCCCTAGGTATATATTTGTGTAATTTACAGTGGATAATTCAATTAAAAATAGGAATATGTAATTCCTCTAATCACTAAATATATTTACACAAGCCCTTTTTCTCACTGTGACTATAGGATTTGTGAAGCAAAACTTGCTTTGAAGCTACATGTTATTTATCTTTCCATTTGATATTCTATTTCGCAGCACAGATTTCTTTCCCCCAATTTGCTCTTGCATATACAGCCAGTGCTTTTTCCTAAGTAAAACTGTTCAAAGCTGAGATGCACTCTGGGGATTTAGCCTCACTTTATGCACTAGAGTCTTAAGCGTTATGCAAAATAATTTGCTATCTGTGCTGAATATCCCAGCACAACCCTAAAATAAAATGTCATTTTCTAAGAACTACCTTGGTTTATAGGAATGCTGGCACAGGAAAGAAGCACAACATAATGTTTTGTTCCCCACCCCAACCTCAAGCTGGGCAAACAATTTGAGACTAGGAACAAATTTCTAACTAGAAGGGTATTTAAACTCTGGAATAGGCTTCCAAGATGGTTGTAGAATCCCCATCATTAGAGGTTTTTAAGAACAGGTTGAACAAAAACCTGTCAGAGATGTTCTAGGTTTCCCTCAGCGCAGGGGTCTGGATTCAAAGACTTCTCAAAGTCCCTTTCAGTCCTACATTTCTATGCTTTGAAGCATAAGGGTTCATATTCCTTGTCATTTCCTAGTCTTTACTATTGTAACTAACAGTTGTTACTATCCAAATCAATGTAAGATCCTAGTTTGGATCCCATTAAGCCCTTGGCGATAATAATATCTGGTAGCAGTGAGTTCCACAGACGAGCCATAGGGAAATGTATAATCAAGTATTTCCTAGTATCATTTTTTAAATTTGCATCCTCTAACTAGTGCATCATGTCACTCTGTTTTGAGAGAGGGCAATAATCCTTGATTCCCACCCTCCATCTGGTCTCATTCATGCTCTCCGATTAGATCCATACTAGAGAGTAGTCAGAATGTTGAAAGCTACAGTAACCTTTGCAGGAGAAATGAGTGCTCTTTTCAAACGCCTTGAAGAAGACATTTTCAGAGGTGTCAAGTATCAGAGGGGTAGCCGTGTTAGTCTGAATCTGTAAAAAGCAACTTCTAACTTGCATCTGAAGAAGTGAGGTTCTCACCCACGAAAGCTTATGCTCCCAATACTTCTGTTAGTCTTAAAGGTGCCACAGGATTTTCAGAGGGTATCTTTCCTGTGAAAATATCTGCCGGCAGGCAGGTGACATACAGGCAGATGAACACACAGATGAGCACACAGGCAGCAGGATTGTCGGAGAGAAGTCAGTTAGCCAGGGAGTGATACCCACACATAGATAAGGGTTCAAGGGATAACACATAACACAGCAGCCTCACTGCAAGATGGAGGAACATGGGACATTAGGCTACTTTGTGGGGAGAACCATAGTGCTGCCAAAGGAATACAGATCGGCTGCTTTACACCATTCTGGCAGTGGGATGGCCCTTAAAGTGGGTGTATATTACATTGACACTCACTTCAAGGCCACTTTACATGCTAGAGCTTTAATGTAACTGATAATCTGGCTCACAGAGGAAAGAAATGCACATAGGGGGATGGTTCAGAGGTGGTCCCTGATACCCCTTTCAGAAGGTGCCTCGTCAGGACACAAAAGCTCCCCCAGAATCCTTTAAAGCTGCTTGAACTGCCTGCTTCTCTTACAGAAGCTTCTGACATTTCTGTCCAGTGTAGATAGATTGAAGGTGGCTAGAATATGGGTGGGTGCAATGGAACTCAGACACTTTTCCCAGTATGTGGACCCTATTCTGCAGGAAATTACTAGGCTATCGCTCCCCTCTAACAGATGGTGCCATGTCTGTTTGTAATGTGCAGAGTTATTGTATTACATGGTTAGTTGTGACTTGTAAAATTGATACCAATTTTATTACGTGCAGCTGAGTTAGTTCCAGAGTTCAGATGTTATTAATCACAACAGAAGAGACTCTAACAGCAGGCTTAGGGCGGGTGAAGGAGAATTCAGACTGAGATTTGTCCTATTTATAGGTTTAAAATGACTAAAGATATCAACTTATGGAGCAGGACTCCTCACAAAGGGACACATACTGATCTCAGTTACACTGGTGTAAAACTAGTGTTACTTCACTGGCATGCATCTAGTTAGACGAGTATAAGCAAAACCAGAATCAGTCTCAGACCCAAAGATGGTGTGAGAAAACTGGAAGCATGCCCAAAATAAGCTATTCTGAGTATTAGGGGTGCTGTGAAATTTTGGATATAGGCAGAGTGATATTTGATGTTTTCCTCAAGGCCCCTGCTCCTGGATTCATATGATTAAGTGAGAATCTCAGTTTTCTTTCCCAAAACAAAACAAAAAACTTTGTAGCTTTCAAGGTTACAGAGAAATGCTTGAAAATGTGATCCCGGTGCATCCTAAAGGCTCAGAAACTAGAAGACAAATACAATGGCCCTAAAAATTATCATTTTTGTTTAAAAAAACCCTCATGACTGTTAAGCCAATCTCTTGATTTTTTGAGGTCTGACTCATGATTTTAGAGTGCTTTGAGTTGGCAATACTATATACAGATAGAAGAATGATCTCTGCTTCATATTAGTGACTGCTTCAAGAAGGAGTTTTCTAACCACATAATTATATTCTCTCCACCTTGGCTATGTTCCCCAAATCTGAAAGGATCCCAGACCTAAATATAGTGAGAATAATAGTTTTATGTGCCTGCTGTACCACTTTAGATGCATTAGTTTCCTGAAGCATTGAGTTCGACTGCACTAAATGCTATTAACGTAGGGCAGAATTTTGCTTTTACAGCCCACATGTCATGTCAGAAGAAGAGAATACTTGTGCCAGGAGCCACCGAGCAGATCTGAGAGCAACATTTTGCCCTAGATGCATCTCTGAACATTTACAGATTCTTTCATTCTAATTTTAGCTTTTGTAATTGTTGCTAGAAGGATTGCCCTGAGCAACGGAGTCGTCTTGCTGTGATGGAACAATATGCCTGGTATTATTCAGTGACTTTACTGAGAGAAAAAAGAACGAGGAGTACTTGTGGCACCTTAGAGACTAACAAATTTATTTGGGCATAAGCTTTCATGGGCTACAGCCCACTTCATCAGATGCATGCAGTGGAAAATACAGTAGGAAGATATACAGTATATACACAGAGAACATGAAAAAATGGGTGTTGCCATACCGGCTATAACAAGACTAATCAATTAAGGTGGGATATTATCAGCAGGAGAAAAAAACCTTTTGTAGTGATAAAGAGAGAGAGTTCTGGGTATTGGGCTCAACAGCTTCTGGATGCACGAAGCGTTCATGAGCTGATGGAAAGAAAAAGTAAGATTTGGGGTATATACTTAAGACCCATAATTCTTCTCCGATCTAGGTATCTTTCTGCTGATGAGACATCTCTGACCAGAGAACAGGCTTTCTGCAGCCTTTTTTATATGTTTAATCAGGAGAATTAACTGTATATTAATTACTGAGGTCCTTAGACACAGGTCCTTGCCTACTTATCCAAAACATCTCACTTGGGCTAGTTCATTGCCATAACTTAGACTGTGTTGTGGAGGATGGTGAGGTTAAAAGAACAGGGGAACGGGATGGAAAAGGTCAGTGCCCAGACTGCCCAGAATGCACAGAGGTAACATTCTAATACAGGAGGGGAAGAGTATAGCTGTTTGAGCTGGAACCCGGAAAGTCACTTCTAATTCTAGCTCTGGCTGTAAAGCCGAGAGGCCCCAGCTGAGTTTTTGGTCCCATTGTGCTAGGCACTGTACCTATCCATGTGTGCCTGCAAATGGGTCGGATTGTGCTTGTGGACATGGCATCAGCATTCATAGCCTATTGGCAGAATTGCGTGGGGCACCTGGAGGTCACATTGCTACTTGTGGTTCTGGAAGATGCCAGATAGGAAGAAACAAGCACAACTGGTCTCCAGTCAGGCCTGCTACCGGCTGCTGGTGAAGGATGTGTGGCAGAATGGTTGTGAAGGAAGGGAGCCTTGGGATTTGTGGGGAGTACCCAGAAATAGGTAGCCATGCTGCAGTCATTTGCTGTAAGCTGGGCAAGGGAGAGGCATAAGGAGGGAGAGATATTGGGAACACCAGTGGAATCAGCTAGGCAGTGGCATGCACCCGCCTTTTGCTTGTCATACTGTGTGCTGAGCACTTGGGGGCATGCAGCAGCAGTTAACATGGATTAATGGACTGCAGGATTCGCTAATGTGGCAGGTAGGAGTCTGGCCTCACATCTTAGCACAGGGAGCTTGGGTAATGTATACTTATTGCAAGCTGGTCTGCCTTATCAAAAGCCTGCACAGAGCCAGGGCAGGGATTCAGCAGTCAGAGCATACAATTTAAGAGCACAGTAGCAGGTCCTGATTATTCTGACATCCCTTCCCATGTCTGACTAGCTGTAGCAGACTCACAAAAACACCTTCTTATCAATAGATCTGGGTGAACACGGCTGTTTCGTTTATGGGGGTTGGCACTGAACCTTCCCCATTAGGTTTAGCCTGAGGGTTTGCATTAATCTCCAACCAGGAAGCCCATTAGCCATCTCTTCCTCCCACAGGTGCCATTTCTTTACCTCTCACCCCTCTACAAGTGATAGTATCTTCCAATTCCTCCCCTGGAAAATCATCTAAGGCCAGGAGATGGTGTTCAGGGGCTTATAGAGGGCATTGCAGGGGCTCTCAAGAAAGGGAGATATATTGGCTTCCTAGCTGAGCCAACAACCTGAGCCCACTTCCACCAAACTTCGGCTAGTATGGGCTGAAGTTTGCAAATGTCTCAAAGTTCAAACACAAAGCTCAATTTTAGCAGGTTTGAGGTTTGATGTGAATGTATTTCATGCTGCTCTAGTAATGAAGATCAGAGCAAATCCAGCTGCCTGGGCTGACAAACCAAACTGGTCTGAATGTCTGTGTTTTCTGTAACTTTTCTGAAGTGTTCCCTGGCTTGTTATTTGACGTTGTGCGATCGTGTCTTTTTGTTAGAAACTTGGCCTGCACGGAGGAACTGCACCTCCCTTCAGACGTCCACACTGACTTATTGCAGATCCGTTTTCAGGATGCCCTTGTTACCACCTGAAACATATTCCACACTTTGTGCCAGATGCTGAAACCCTGATTTATGCATTCATAACACTAAGCTGAGATGATTATACCTGGCCTCCCTTCTTCCTTTATTAATCAGGAACAGATTGTCCAAAATGTGCAGCTGTTGGGCTGCTGATCTGGATTCCACCCAAGCAACATAGTACTTTTAATCATATACTCCTACGCTGTGGCCCTTTTCCCTATCAATTGCGTGTACCTTTTTTTCAGCTGTCTTTTGAATGCAGCTCAAACAGTGGCTTTTCTCTGGCATACGCTATTAGTTCATGTTTGAGCATTCATAGAGTTATGTCTTCTGTTCATATCCCGCAGCTCTGACATTTTCTTCCACTGAGCTTCCATTACATCCATTTGTCTCTTCTGTATGTGGGCCTCATTTCGTTATATAATTCCCGCTTTCTGCTGGGAAATGGCAGATTTGCTTTTTATGGAGGACTGTTAACGATTGTTCATGGCTTCTTCCTAGACTGTTGCATTGTACTTTGCAAATTCTATAGGAAGATATTTAATTTCAATATAATAGTTGATCGAATCAAACTGCTTTTAATAATGAACATTCATGTAAGGCTCTCAAAACTCCAGCAGGGAAAATGTTCTTCTAGTGGTTAGTGTCAGGAGGTGGGATTCCTGGGTTCTGTTCCTGGCTCTCCTGCTGATTTGCTGTGTCATGTAAATCAGTGTAGCTCCACTGAAGTCAGTGGAGCTATGTCATTTGCAACAGCTGAGGATCATGCCCTTAGTACTCAGGTCTACCCATCTCTGACAGGAAGGTATAGAGGTGTGTGAGCCCTGCATGAAGTTTACAAATAGCTTGTCCACTGGATTTTGATTCAGTAAATTGTGTTTCTTCCTCATGGGATCTGGTGCCTTCTGCTTTGGCAGTGCCACTACGTGGCTAATCCACCCTTCAGAGTCTTTTGGGGGCTGTCAAATGTGGACTGTTGTCTCTTCAATCCTTATAAGGGTATACTTTGGGGAAAAGCATGTACAGTCCCCTGCAGCAGGTGTGAGGTAACCACTGCTGCCAGTTGGCCCTGCAGAGCAGAGATGAGCCCCAGAAGTTAGGGGAGTTTCCCTGGATTTACAGCAAGGCAGCTGAGAGCTGGATTTGCCTCATATTGCTATAGTTTAATTAGAACAGCAATTCTGGTGTAAATATTATTGCCTCCTTTCACTTTTTAGAACAACTATCTTGTTTTCAGATTCAGTTCTCAGCTGGAATCTGATTTCTTTTGCCACCGCAGTACTGATTTCTAGAAGACGCTAATGCTAATAGGATTTAGGCAGCTAAATTGATAGAGCACCACACTGTGACTCAGAGGACCTGGGTTTTATGCCACTAGCCTGCTCAGTGACCTTGGTCAAGTCACTTCACTGCTCTGTGCCTCTGTTTTCCCATGTGTAAAATGGGTATAATGATACTGACCTCCTTTGTAAAGTGCGTTGAGACCTGCTGATGAAAAGTGCTATGTTACTGGTATTGTTAGAAATCCCAACACATCTATTTGAAAATGTGTGAGTAACTTTGAATTAGCTGTGCCTTGTCTTCATAGCTGAGGAAGCTCATGGAGGTGTGTGCCTGTGATAGTCCCCCACCGCCTACTCTTTCTTCATGCAGATACTCATACTCAGATTACAACAGTGGCAGCTGTAGCCTGATCTATAGATTATGTATGAATTATATTGATTACAGAAAAATTCCCAGTCATCATTTTGAGGGTTGACAAGTTCTTGTCCCAAGATCAGGCCCAGTATTATTAAAGTTATTATGTAGTTGGGAACCCTGATTTGTATGGTTTCAACTTTCACACTATAGGAATTCTTCTATATTTCCAAAGAGTTGATTAATACATTTAGCAAAGTCACAAACACTCTAACTCAATAAGGTTTACAAAATGTACATCTGCACATCCATACTCACCATCCCTTGCAGAACATCCTGAAATGTTAGCCATTATCTTCCTTATCACCATCAAAATCTGGTGTTAGCTCATGGCGGTGTCGCTATGGACAAACTTCCCCTTCACACTCTATTTCCAGTGCCCAACTTAGGGGTGACTGTTAGATCGTTTATCTGTGCCAAAATCCATAGGCCTCAAGCCTCATGCTAACTGCTGAAGCCAGTGTCTGACAGGACACAGGCCTGTAGGTTCCTTGCATTGCTGCTGAATATAATAAAGGCAGAATATAATAAAGGCAAGCTAGCCCTAGGGGCTACACATATCTTGCTTTCCCTTCAGAAATGCTGCAGCTTTATTAGAAAAAGGAGGGAAATAGTTATGGGCTACACAGGCATCTTGCAATCTGCCCTGCATAAGGGATAGTGCATAGTAATGCTGCCCCTGAAGCAGACCAGGGACTGAATTCTGACAAAAGTAACAATTTGCTCAAAGCTTTCCCTGCACAGCCTGGCACATTGGGGGCTCCACCCACTCCATGCCTAGCTGCACAGGAGAGGAATAGCAGCCCAGCATCAGCTGCTCACTTCCCATACTGTTACCTGAGACACAGAGAATCCAGGCAGGTGAGTAAACAGGTGCCTCAGACTCCATAGACATGTAGGTTGGCTCCTGAGTGAGCTCTGTAAGCATACTTACATAGAATACCAAGCCCCTATATATCAAAGGCACATAACCATTTGCAAATGGGGAAACCAAGGCACAAAGAGGTGAAACAACTTGTTTAAGGGCTCTTGACTGGTGATAGAACTGGGAATAGAGCCCAAGTCATCTCAAGTCACAGGCTAGTGTGCTAACCACTGGGCCACACTGCCTTCCACGTACAGTTGTACAACCATATAGCCCTGTCATCTTAGAGCCTGCTCCAGCACCAAGTGAGATCAATGGTAAATCTTCTCATTGACTTGAATGGAACAGAATCAGACCCTTAAAGCTTATTGATTTATAAGACAGTGAAGTGTAGATACTTTGAGGAGGGGTTTTATTGTGCTGCCTTCCAAAGATATTTGTTTTACCAGCAGAGCTGAGGAACTGGTGGGCTAGATATTTTCAGTATAGCTTTTAGCTTGTCATTGATATGTTTTAAGAGAGGTGAGCTGAAATTTTATCCTTTTCTCCTCTTGCCTCTCTTTTCCCTCAGATGCGTACAATAAAAGTTGTATGGTTTTAACCATTAGTTTTGATTACTTGTTCTGGTATGATCAAGCTTTCCTATCATATTTCTTCTTCCTCTCTGGGGATATATTTATGTCTGTTTCTAACATTGTCCCTTATTTTTCTTCTGTGAAATTGGGAGGCAAGGAATTAATTTAATATTTTAGCAATATCTATTTCTTTGGTCAATAATATCTAACCTTCACAATCCCCCAGCCTGCAGTCTTCTTGAGTGACCTTCTGCACTCAGGTAATTTCTTGTTATTTGTTTTAACCATTTGTGCTAGTTTGCTCTTATTCTTTCTCTTTACTTTCCCTATTTTTTTAACAGTCTATCATCTCTCCTCTGTAACTGACATTTTATACCTCACGTTTGGGCCTTTCCTAGCTTACTTAGTGTGAGGTATTTTGTATTGCCACCCCTCTTACTTCTGGCATATTTATTGAACCCCCTACCCCAAGTATACTTGAATTTAATTTTGAACACTTTCCAATTTCCCTCAGTTGTCCCTTCCCTTCATCTTTCAATTTTACCCAGCACTCTTCTAATTCTAACAAATTTCGCTCTGCTGAAATCGAACACCTTTATATTTTTTCCTTTTATAGACTCGCTTTCTCCCTCATTAGAAATGTAATTAGATTATCCCTCTATTTCTCCTGCTTCACGCACTTCTATGCAGTCTTCAGAGACTACTCTAAAGAAACTTCATAAAACTCTTTTTTGTTTCTACTCTGCTGCTTATCAAAAAGTTTGTCAGTAATTTTTCTTCTTGCTCTCTCAAGGGTCCCTCCTTTTCCTCACTGATGCTCGTTTTTTCACTAGCCATGTATCTGCTTATTTGATCTGCTTCTTTCCTTTGCTCTGCTGACTTCCATTTAGATGCCTTCCATAAGAATTTTTCCATTGGCTTCAACAGAACCAGCATCTGGTCTCATATACCTTTCCTCCTGGGTCTGTGAGCTTGACCTCTCCATATTGGGAATCAAAGATTGTAAGTGTA
Organism: Malaclemys terrapin pileata; assembly: GCF_027887155.1. Taxonomy (NCBI): domain Eukaryota; kingdom Metazoa; phylum Chordata; order Testudines; family Emydidae; genus Malaclemys; species Malaclemys terrapin. The sequence goes on from NC_071505.1 coordinate 327,869,644, forward strand.
TATCTATTACCAGCAACAGAATTTGTCATAGGGCTTATAAGCAGGATTTAAACCCTTCCCTATTTTTTCATCTTCTGTTGAGATGCATCTGGTTCTATCTCTGTAATCTCCACGTGTCCCACTGAACCCAAACAGAAAGCCTTCCCTTTATCTCACAGTCCTCTCTTGTATGTAGTATAGTTGTAGCCATGTCGATCCCAGGATATTAGGGAGACAAGGTGGGTGAGGTAATATCTTTTATTGGACCGACACCTTTTGGTGAGAGAGATAAGCTTACTTCTTAAAGTCTGGGAGAAGTACTCCCAGGGTCCCTGCAAAAAGCAAGGTGGAACAGATTGTTTAGCAAGTAGTTAGCACATACTCCAAGGGATCATTAACACCTCTGTAATCATAGGACAAAATGAGGAGGTCAATGGGTTACAGATTGTTGTAATAAGCCATAAATGCAGTGTCTCTGTTCAGTCCATGATTTTTAGTGTTGACTTGACAAAGCCCTGGCTGGGATGATTTAGTTGGGGATTGGTCCTGCTTAATAATAATAGAGATCCCATCTCCTAGAACTGGAAGGGACCTTGAAAGGTCATTGAGTCCAGCCCCCTGCCTTCACTAGCAGGACCAACTACTGATTTTGCCCCAGATCCCCAAGTGGCCCCCTCAAGGATTGAACTCACAACCCTGGGTTTAGCAGGCCAATGCTCAAACCACTGAGCTATCCCTCCCCCCTTTGAGCAGGGGGTTGGACTAGATGACCTCCCGAGGTCCCTCCCAATCCCGATATTCTATGATTCAGCCATAGGACAACCTGGTGAGGCCTTGTACCTTAGAGAGGTCCTCCAGACTTCAAATTCTGTACCATCCCTCTTAGAGCCACAGGGCTTGTCTTCACTACCAGGGAGATTGACGCTGCTGCAGTCGATGCAGTGGGTGTCAAGTCTAGTGAAGACCCGCTAAATCGACAGCAGAGTGCTCTGCAGACGACTCTGATACTCCAGCTCCCCAAGAAGAGTAAGGTAAGTCAACTGGAGAGCGTCTCCCGTTGATGCAGCACAATGAAGACACCAGGGAAGTAGCGTACTTTAGGTTGATTTACCCAAATAGTGAAGACAAACCCATGGTATGGAAACTCAATACTATGCTTTTACAAGGAGCATAGCTATCTGGGTCTCTTCCCAAATACATGGTCCAAATCCTGAACACCTTATTGTTGGTGAGAGTAATCCTTACTCACATGAGTAAAAGTTATAAGCAGTTGGGGATTAGGGGTTTGTGGGGCCCTGGGCCAGAGCAAGTGGGGGCCCCTCCCCACCTCTTCTGCCTGCAGTCCCCCTGCGCTCCTGCCGGGGAAATGGGGTCAGAGTGCAGGGGCTTCCCACACCAGCCTGGTGCGCCTGTCGGGGAGTGGGGTTGGGGCACGGGGGATTGCCCTGCTCCCCAGTAGCAGCACTAGGCAGGCAGAGTGGGGCAAGCCCTCACTCCCTGGCAGCAGCACCGGGCGGGTGGAGTGGGTTGAGTCATGGAGGTGCCCATTTTTCTGCCCCCTCCCTGCCTCCCCCCCCCATTGGCCTAGTGGCCAATCTGCCACTGCCCATAAGAAGCACAGAGTCACAACTGGTGATTGGGTTGTGTGTACACCTGTACCACTGCATGCACATTTCAAAATTAGAGGGAGTAAAATGAATGTCAGATGGATGCTTCCTTTAATTTAATCCATATTCATTTCTAAGTATAAATTCCCCTACTAGCCTTTAGCAAAGCTGCAGAGCCCCGCCAGCCTTCTTCTATGCTTTGTTGTCCTCACATCACAAAAACAGGTGCACTCCATGGCGGATACTACACTTGATTGGTACCTGGATGCTACTTTTTTTATTTTTTTTTGCCATTCTTCATTGTGTTTCTTTCACCATTACCATTTTCTCAAAGTATCAAGACTCTGGAACAAATGCATTGCAACGTTTCCCAGGCCTAGATTGTGTCTAGAACAAGGCATGAGCATAAAGGAGTAAGAGGGAGTGAGAACTCTCCTTCCTTTCCTGTAAGGTTTCCCTGGTTCTTGGGGCCAGCTGCCTAGGAGTAAGGACTGAAGGACTCCCCGCTCCTCACCTGTCTGCTCACCCATCTACTCCCCCCTTGGAGCAGACAGGTGAGGAGCAGGGAGGGGCATGGAATGGGTGAACACTTGGCTTCCGTCCTCTACTCATTAACAGGACTGAGTAGATGAGCCAGAGCAGGGGTGTGAAGTAGTCGTTTACTACTGGCATGAGCCTGCAGTAAATTACTGATCCCCAGAATCAAGGAGGAACCCATGTGACTCAGAAGGGCTTATCTCTAGGTTACGGTGTCTCCCGGGGCTACTTCCAAGTTGGTGCAGGCTACTTGCCTCCCTTGCTCAGAGCTGTGCCTATAGTCAGGCTCACTATCTAGCCCTTATTATCCAGGAGGTCTATTTCCCTTCTGTGTGCTCTGACTCAGCTGCCACCTCCCAGTCTATCCCCCACCCTATACATGGCAGAGCATCCTATTTTTGGTGTGGCCAGTCTCATCCTACTTCTCAAATCTTCTGGATATTGTGTAGCGGTATAACACCTTGACTCTCAAGATCTGCAGTCCCAGCTCTCAAGGAGCTCAACACATCAGCACCACATATTCAAGTCATTTGCTCTAGATATTTTCATTCAGGAAATATTACATCTGGTCCTGCTTGGAAATCACACACGTTTATCCGTGTATAGGTTCCTAATCCTTCAGTCTCCCAGCACTTAATCCCACAGCGTCCCCTCCCCCAAAACAGAGGAAGAAAAAAGACCATAAAACAAAATATAAAGACAGCTGGTAACCTGTAACTTTTTAAACCAAAAATCAGTACCATCTGTGGGATGATTAAACTCAACAGTTTAATGTAACACACACACACTACTTACACCCATCTATTTGCTTGGAAGATGTTAGGCTTTTGAAATGATCACTTTTTTCTTTGAGTGTTTTAATAATATTTAGTGATCAAACTCAAGCAGAAAAGATATACTTATAATAATAAATTAATACTAAAGAACTTCCTTGCAATCTCTTATGAATTTTGTAAAGCATTCCGTCTGCATGTGCTCTAATTAAGCAGGAAATGACTCTCTTAGTTCAGCAGGAAGTAAATCTCTTCTCCTCTCAAGTTGATCCCTTAATCAGCTCTTTTTATCATATTGGGTCTGATTCTGATCTCAGATCAGTCTAAATGAGTAACTATTGGTGTAAAGCCAGAGGGCCTGTAACCTCAACCCTGCCACTCAGGGCTGAAGCCCTCGTGCTTCAGCTTTGGCTCTGGGCAGTGGGGCTCAGGCTTCAGTCCTGGGGCCCAGCAAGTCTAAGCCAGCCCTGGTAACCCCATTAAAATGGGATCACAACCCACTTTGAGGTCCCGACTCACAGTTTGAGAACCGCTGATCTAGCCGATTAATCTGCCTGAATCATACATCTGAATCCTTGCAGTTTGCTTTTAAAGATCAAGATTTGCCTGACTCAAATGAAACTAGATTTGTGTTCCTGGCAGGAAAAAGTCAAGCTTTTTTACCATTCATTTTCATAGGTTGATAAATCATCTGAAACGTTTTTTGGCTACAGGTATTTCTCAATTTTTCATAGCGTTGAGAAGAGTGGAAATGAGAGAGCAGAATGTATCGAACTCTCAAATTTCTTCTCCTCCTAAACCGAATGAAAAAAGCAGACATAATCTGCTATCCTTTTAGTTAGGATGAATAATACTTCTAAATCCTTGATGGTGTGCACTTTAGGGGCAGATTTTTAAGTTAGGTCAGGGTTGGATTTTCGTAGTGCTCAGTACCTACAGCTGGGGAGAAATTTTCAAAACAGTTCAGCTCCCATTTAGGAATCTAAGTAAAGATGGATTTTCAAAAGAGTTCAGCCCCTAGAAATATGAGGTGAGGCTTTCCATAGATGCAGGTTGGGAATGATGCAATTGAGGCATGCCCTTACATGCTCACTGACTACTTTTGGCTTGTGTTTCTGGTTCTCTGTCCCTAAAAACAAAGAGGGAGATTTGGACCTATCCTGTAAATTTGTTTCTGTAAATTTACCTGTTGCATCTCAAAATGTCTGATCCTTATGTCGTTTACATCTTATTGTAACATGGAATTGTATTCCTGTCTTAATAGCGGCGTCTTTTGGATGAATGGGAATTTTTGTATAAATTAGCTTTTAATCCTGGCAAAAAAGTGATAGATAGAAGTGGAAAATGAAAATTCAATGAAAGAGGAATCTTTCCTGTGGAGGGGTTTTTCATTGCGCCTGCCTGCCCCCTCTGGCAAATGCACAAGAGGATACATCAGAGGTTACATTTCCAAGTGAAGCTAAAATAAAAAATACATTTGAAGAGAGGAAAGATCTGGAACCGTGGGGAAAAACTGGGCAACGAGTAATTAAAAATGACTGATTTGAAAGAGAGACACACATAGATCCAGCCTCTGATGCACTTATTCACATTTTGAAACCTCCTTTCTTAACACATAGTCCGATTCCTTTTAATGGGGACAGTTGAAGGCTAATGCACTGAGCTATTACTATTATGATAGCACCTCGGAAGACTGGGAATGGATCTGGGCCCCATAGTGCGAGGTGCAGCTACAAACAGAATAAAAAAGACAATCCCTGCCCCAAGCAGTTTGCAATCCAAGTGTAAGACAAGCGACAGCAGATGGCTACAGAGAGACAGATTGGAGAGTTCGAGGCAACAATGAGATAGTAGCGGGCAGCATGACAGGCACTGGTCAAGGCACACCAGCAGCCTAACTGTTGTCAAGTTTTTTGTAGGCATCACGGCAACTGAGAGTTTTATGGAGGAATTTGAAGAAGTTAATTAATAAGTTAATTTTGCAGATGTTTATGGGGAGTTCCTCCCGAACATGGGCAACAGCAGGGGAGAAAGCAGGAAAGTTTGTTTGAAAACGTAACAAGTGGGCAATGGAGGCTGGCCTCATGGGCTGATGACGCATTTCCCTAGTGACTGAGAGATGCTAGGTAGGGTGGGGACTGACTGTGAAGGGCTGTGGAAATGAATGCAAGCAGCTCCTGTTTGATGTGGTACAGAAAGTGGAGCAAGTTTAAGAGACAGGTGATGTGCTCAGAAAGGACAGGCTGGAAGAATGAATGTAGCAGCAGCATTCTGAATGGATCTAAGCGGGGCAAGATCGTATCTGTCAAGGCCAGAGAGAAGGATGTTGCAGTAATTGACATCTGAGATGAAGAGAGACTGGAGGAGAGTTTTAGTGTGGGTTAGGAAAGGCTGTATCTTAAAGGTGTTATGCAGAAAGAACCAGCAAGACTTAGATATAGCCTGGTTGTGAGGACCTAGAGAGAGGTCCGAGTTGAAGATGGTGTCCAGGTTACGGACCAGAGTGATGACAGGATGGTGATGTCATTCATGGTAAGCTATGTGTTTCCCTCTTTGGCTTTACCTTTGCTACTAGGCAGGGGTATCTTTTGAGCTAAGCAGTCAGTTTTTTACCTTGTGTTGAGCTATGGAGCACTCTGCTAATCAGTGTGGATAACAGCATCAGAATCTGACCATAAGAAGATGGTAAAGCTGTTCACATAAGATTTTCTAAAGTGACTAGTGACTTTGGGTCCGACAGTTATTGGATGCTCAACTTAAGACAAATTAAAGAGTCTGATTTTCAGAAACTACTGAGGACCCACAGTCTGAAAATCAGGCACCTTTGAGGCATCTCAAGATGAGCACCCAAAAATTGAGGCACAAACACCAACATTCCACACAAAGATGGACTACAGGCCATCAGGAACAGTATCCCTGATAATGTCACAGCAAACCCGGTGGCTGAACTTTGTGACTTTGTCCTCACCCACAACTATTTCACATTTGGGGACAATTTATTCCTTCAAACCAGCAGCACTGCTAGGGGTACCCGCATGGCCCCACAGTATGCCAACATTTTTATGGCTGACTTAGAACAACGCTTCCTCAGCTCTCATCCTCTAATGCCCCTACTCTACTTGCACTACATTGATGACATCATCATCTGGACCCATGGAAAAGAAGCCCTTGAGGAATTCCACCAGGATTTCAACAATTTCCATCCCACCATTAACCTCAGCCTAGACCAGTCCACACAAGAGATCCACTTCCTGGACACTACAGTGCTAATAAGCGATGGTCACATAACCACCACCCTATACCAGAAACCTACTGACTGCTACACTTACCTATATGCCTCCAGCTTTTTCAGACCACACCACACGATCCATTGTTTACAGCCAAGCTCTAAGATACAACCGCATTTGCTCCAATCCCTCAGACAAACACCTACAAGATCTCTATCAAGCATTCTTAAAACTACAATACCCACCTGCTGAAGTGAAGAAACAGATTGATAGAGCCAAAAGAGTACCCAGAAGTCATCTACTACAGGACAGGCCCAACAAAGAAAGTAACAGAACGCCACTAGTCCCCAACTAAAACCTCTCCAATGCATCATCAAGGATCTACAACCTATCCTAAAGGACGATCCCTCACTCTCACAGAACTTGTGAGACAGGCCAGTCCTCGCTTACAGACAGCCCCCCCCCAACCTGAAGCAAATACTCACCAGCAATCACACACCACACAACGAAAACACTAACCCAGGAACCTATCCTTGCAACAAAGCCCATGGCCAACTCTGTCCACATATCTATTCAAGGGATACCATCATAGGACCTAATCACATCAGCCACACCATCAGGGGCTCATTCACCTGCACATCTACCAATGTGAGATATGCCAGCATGTGCCAGCAATGCCCCTCTGCCATGTACATTGGCCAAACCAGACAGTCTCTACGCAAAATAAATGGACACAAATCAGACATTGAGAATTATAACATTCATAAACCAGTCGGAAAACACTTCAACCTCCCTGGACACACAATTACAGACCTAAAAGTTGCAATTCTTCAACAAAAAAAACCTTCAAAAACAGTCTCAAACGAGAAACTGCAGAACTGAAATTAATTTGCAAACTGGACACCATTACATTAGGCTTGAATAAAGACTGGGAGTGGATGGGTCATTACACAAACTAAAAACAATTTCCCTATGCTATTTTTTCCCCTACTGTTACTCACACCTTCTTGTCAACTGTTTGAAATGGGCCATCCTGATTATCACTACAAAAGTTTTTCTTCCTCCTGCTGATAATAGCCTACCTTAATTGATTAGTCTCATTAGAGTTGGTATGGTAACTCCCATTTTTTTCATGTTCTCTGTATATATCTTCCTACTGTATTTTCCACTGCATGCATCTGATGATGTGGGTTTTAGCCCACAAAAGCTTATGCCCAAATAAATTTGTTAGTCTCTAAGGAGCCACAAGTACGCCTCTTTTTTTTTAAAAAAAAAAATCACTAGTTACTCTTGAAAATCTTGGCCACAGAACCCAGAAATGAGAGATGGATAAAGCAAAGTGAACCTTCCAGCAAACCTGCTCCAAGTTTTGGGTTTATGGTTACAGAATTCGCCCCTTCAAAAAGATGTGGTTTCAGCCTGCATCCAGGAAAATTCAGCAGTTTTCTTTTAAGAATTTTGGTTCATGCTAACCCAAAATTCAGGGGTGCAAGCCAAACCCAACCCAAATAGTTTAGCTTCTGAAAAGAAGAAGGAATTTGGATAAAGGGGTTGCAATAAATAAGGAAAATTGGGTGATTAGTAATTTTAAGAGACTAAGAAATACAGAATCATAAAATTTAATTTCTCTTTAAATGCAGGATATATTAAAGATGTCCTCTTTCTTAGAAAGTAAAAGGCCTGAATGACCCTATTAGGGGAAAAAAAAATTAAATTTACCAGAACCCTCAGAAATTCCATGAAGTTCTATTACCCACTCCAAAACCAAATAGGTTACTAAATTAAAAATGGGATGGACAAATGAGATTCTTCTCAGTTCTTCAAAATAAAGAACTGAGGAAAAATATTTATGTTATGTTATGCCAGATATCCTAAAATATGTTTGGTAGCTATGCAAGATTAGAAAAAGGAAAATGGAATGATCTGCACCAAAAGCAAGAAGACAAAATTCCTGTAACAAATCTCCCAAATTGTGATCTTGTCCAGACACTAGATAGTGATCATGACCTCTTTGAATCAGAAGGCTTTTATTAACTCTGTAGATCTGTATGTATAGATTGATCCATCACATCTACACAGTCTAAATTATCAGACTATGGGGTAACAATTGGACAGTTAAAGGAAGGTAGCATTTATGGATAGCAAGTGTGAAATTTACCAGATACCCACAAAGAGTAGAAGCAAGCCCCTATGGCCTGCTTCCTTACTTCCAAGATAAAAAATGGGTGGAGATGATTGTGTTTCAGGAAGCATAGTCTCAAGTGCGTTTCTTAGCATGCAAATGATGCTCTGAGCTATGTGCTCCCTTCTTTGGCCTTAGCCTTGCTACTGGGCAGGACTAGGTAACTTAGGGGAAATATAGGTTACAATAAGATTCATTTCTTGATTCAGTGTTTAAAGGTCACAGACTCTGTGGGTTTCACCCCTACTGTACATGCCCTGCCTATTTAATTTTCTTTTCCACTCTGTCTTTTGCTCTTCTACTGTATGCATCTGGGAGTAGGAATGCTTTTTTTTTTTAAAAGATCCTCAAATCTATTGTTGAGGAAATAGTAACATCTGACATATAAAATATAAAATGGATGGATGGATACTGTGACAAAGTTCCTCCTCTATCTTGGTGGGTCCCACGCTTATTGGCGGATTTTCTTGCCTCAGAGATTCACCATGTGGGTTGGGGAACAGCCCAGAGACCTTCCTCTCTGGAAGAACCCACACTCCAGGTCAATTGGGAGGTTTGGGGGGAACCCAGGCCCACCCTCTACTCCGGGTTCCAGCCCAAGGCCCTGTGGACTGCAGCTGTCTATAGTGACTCCTGTAACAGCTGCAACTCCCTGGGCTACTTCCCCATGGCCTCCTCCAAACACCTTCCTTATTCTCACCACAGGATCTTCCTCCTGGTGTCTGATAACGCTTGTGTTCCTCAGTCCTCCAGCAGCACACCCTCTCCCTCTCAGCTCCTTGCACCTCTTGCTCCCAGCTCCTCACACTCACACCACAAACTGAAGTGAGCTCCTTTTAAAACCCAGGTACCCTGATTAGCCTGCCTTAATTGATTCTAGCAGCTTCTTCTTAATTGGCTCCAGGTGTCCTAATTAGCCTGCCTGCCTTAACTGGTTCTAGCAGGTTCCTGATTACTCTAGTGCAGCCCCTGCTCTGGTCACTCAGGGAACAGAAAACTACTCATCCATTGATCAGTATATTTGCCCTCTACCAGACTCCTGTACCCCACTGGTCTGGGTCTGTCACAATACAGATTGTCATTTGGAAAGGAATATGAGAGAAAATATTGTGATTTGATCCCTTAATGGAAAAGTGGCCCTGATCCTGTGCTACAGTGTGACTGTTTTTCACCATCCACTACCTTAAAGTGCCCCTAAAGCCAACAGAGCTGTCCATGGGAAGTTCCCAGGGTCGCAGTTACCAGACTAGCAGCACTTCTGACCCATCCTGGTCTCTCTGAGTGCACCCCTTCTCCGGTCTCAGGTTATTATCTCTCTCAGGGTGGAATCCTGCGATTCCCCCACACTTATACTGGGCCCTGGACTGAAGTCCCTTGTTTATCACCTGTGATTTACCTCAGCAGATCTGACTTATGTCCAGCACCTGAAATTTTCTTCCCTCCTGGAGCAAGGACAGTGATGTCTAGTAACCAAGAAGCCTCCTTAAAGCAAAGTATTATTTATTTAGAAAAAAAAAATCGTTTCTCAGAAAGCTGATCTTAAAACAATAATGTCTATACTCATGCCAGCCCCTCCCTGAGGCTCACCATTCCCTGGAACTGGGGAAGGCCGAAGCTTCATCAGACTCTCCCACAGGACTTGTTTGTCTGTGTCAAAGCTCAGTGACAGCTTCCCCCGTGTTTCGGGGAGAGTAACTTCAAATCTTACCCAGTCATTTATTACTCCTCTTTTTGAGAGAACTAGTAACTTTAACTATTTATGGTCCTTTCATCTGTTAGCTCCAAGCACTACTGGGTGCAGTTGGCTTGCAACTTCTGTCTGAGTGCTGGAAGTAAGCTATTGTCCTGTAATTGCCTTCCAGTGTTTGTTAGGGGGTTACTTATATTTAGCTGATTGTGTTGCTTTCCTGCTTCCTTTTCCCATAGCTCTCTGTTAACCTAGTTCAATACATTCATACAGGACAGTTGGATAGTCCAATATACAATAAGTCACATGCAGTGTTGATAAAATTGTCACATCCCAGTATTCCTAGATTGGTACATAGCAGCTCCACATCCATCACACCCCATGAGCAGGGCCGGCTCCAGCATTTCTGCCGCCCCAAGCGAAAAAAAAAAAAAAAAAAGCCGCGATCGGCGGCGGAAGTTCAGCGGCAGATCCTTCACTCCTAGAGGGAGTGAGGGACCTGCCGCCCCCGAATTGCCGCAGGTGCCGCCCCTCTCCCTTGGCCGCCCCAAGCACTTGCTTGTTAAGCTGGTGCCTGGAGCCGGCCCTGCCCATGAGGTAGAGGGATCCTCCAAAGGCATAGAGGTGAGGTAGCAGCTTCTATACTATCCCAACCTGCTGCCAGTTTAGGAAGAGTGGCAAGGGAAAAGGGGTGTGGTGAGGCCTTCCTGGGGCAGCTAATCCTTGGCAACTGCACCCACCCCTTAAGCAGCTCTAATTTACACAGAGACCAGTTTGGCTCACAGCTGATCTGGGATTTGGGGAGTGGAAAGGCTGCTTTTGCAAATCCCTCTCCTGATATGCTGTGTATAGCATGTTTGAGGCAGAGAGGTCTAGTGTCTAGAGCAATGGACTGGCTCGCCAGAGACATGGGTCCTATTCCTGGCTCTGCTGCTGGGTGATCTTGGGCAAGTCTCTTCCCCCTGTGTGCCTTAGTTTCCCCATCTGTAAAATGAGGATAATGCTTCTGACCTCCTTTGTAGAGCACTTTGTGATCTACTGATGAAAAGTACTAGGAGGGTCTGGGTCTTTAATTTGAAATGTTAATCGTGATAGAATACACTTTGTAACGGAATGTGACAGGACTTTTCTCGGCCCTTTAACTTTATCTGAGCTGATATCATTATATTCTTTTTGATTCCTTCCTTTCATTTCATCACCCAGGATAATGGAATAATAGCAAAAAATGTGGCTAAGCAGATCATGAAAATTTGCGAAAGGAAGGTCTGTTGCCAAGCTTTAAGTCCTATAAACTATTCTGACTTTTTTTAATGTTAGACTTAGTGAGTCTTTCCTTAGACAACTTTTTCTTTCTTTTTTTGTAACTGACCCAGTTTTTAAATCCCTGCCAAGGAGCTGATGGTTAGTGTAAGGATATATAGATATTTTTATGAAGAAATCCAGCTGGGGGCAGAGGTTGTGTAAAGGATGATGATCGACACTGCAACGTCAGGATCAGCTGAAGTAATTATCCCAATATGGATATTTCAGATCCCATATTGTTTCATGTGATGTTGGTACAATGAAGAGTCTGAGCTGTTCATGGTGGATGCTCTGCCTTATTCATCCATGTATCCTTCATAAAAAAAATTGGGGCCCCAATTCTGCAAAGCATTGTTAAGCGCATTCAGCCCAGCCATACTCAGTAAAGCATTTAAGCTCATGCTTAAATTTTGCTGAAGTCAATGGGATTCAAGCCCATGCTTAAGTGCTTTGCTGAATAGGGATGGAATTAATCATGGGCTTGAAGTTAAATCCAGGCTTAAGAGCTTTGCTAAATTGGGGTCTCAACCAAGACATAAGAAGGCCATTTTAATTAAAACTCCCTTCTCCTCTCAAGCTATGTGCAATAAAACCATAATAGTTGGCCCAAGCATGGAATGTGCAAGGAAAGTGAACCTTCACAAGGCTTGTGGTAGCTCAGTCATATGTACTGGCCTGATTCTTCTCTGTTTTATGCAAGGGTAATTCTGTTGACATCAGTGGCAATACTGTTGGTTTTCATTGCGATCAGTGAGAGCAGAATCAGGCCAAACTAATGTAATGTATTTTCTAATTGTCTTGCCCTCTGTTTAAAGCGATAAAACTTTTTAAAAAAAATCAGGGGCCCATCTGCTCAGGGCACACATTGAAGTTCCTGTGGCATTGTGAGTAAGAATAGCTTACCTCTTCCTCACTGTTTTGGAGCATGCAATGGACTACTGCTATCCTCCATCTTAGAGGTTTCCTCCAGAAGTTGCAGTCCATCCTGAAAGTGTGCTGCAGAGATGATTATCCTCTACACCAGGGGTAGGTGCTACATGTGTCAACTGCTTTTGGACCCTTCAGATGAAAGGCACTATATGGATATGGATTTAGGCACTTAAATTGAGGCAGCTACGTTCAAAAACAGAAACTTGAGGAAACATTCTCCAAGATAATTGTCCCTAGTAATAGTGGTAAATGTTTGTTATGTAGAGCTCATGGGGAAAAAAGGTAAATGTATCTAATGAAAAATTTCAAAATAAAGAAAATATTTTTGCTTTGTTTGAAATTGTTCACAATTTTTCTTTTTTGATCAAATATTTTGAAACAATTTTTTAAAACTTCATTTTATTTCATTGAGTGGGGGAAGGGGAAGCTTCTTGTCTTGTTTTTTTTAAACCTTGTAGCGGGGTGGTTACCCCGCTTCTGCCCTGAAGGGCTTAAAACAGCCCTGGGAGAGGGCTGTGGCAGAGAAAGCAGCTAATAGACTGATTGGGGAAGCAGCCGCAGCTGGACCATGCCCCAATCAGGCCTCAGCTGGCCCTATATAAGAGGCTGGGAGCCAGGAGCTCAGCAGTCTCTCTCTAGCTGTAGAGGGAGATGCAGAGTACCTGGGTGGAGCAGGGCTGGGGAAAGGCAGAGGAGCTGGGGAGCTCCAGCCTGGAAAGCCACAGGCTGCGGCCTAGCAGAAGGCCAACGGGTACTGGGAGTTGCAGAGGGCAGCCCAGGGTTAGACAAAGGCAGTGGGTCCAAACCCAACCTTGCCGGTGATGAGTAGGCTTATACTGCAGTCTGCCCCAGGGCACGGGGGCTAGATGTTGACTGGCAGTAGCCTTATACTGAGGCGAGGTGGGGATAGTGGGTGGGGGTTCCCCAGGGAGGGGAGACCCTGAGAGAAAGGGGTTACTGTCAGGGGGCAGCACCCCAGATAACAGGGTACCTGGTCTGGGAAGGACACAGGTGGCCAAGCGGCAGGGGACACCGGCCTGCAGAGGGTGCTCTGGAGGCTGGATGAGCTAATTCCCAGAAGTGACCAGCAGGAGGCGCTGCAGGGGTGAGTCCCACCGGCACCTTTACAAACCTGGAAAAAACAGATGGCTAAGTAAAAAAGTATGAGAGTGAAAATTTCCCCTCAAAATAAAATTTAAAATTAAAATAATTTTAAAAATCTATTTTTTTTTTCATTTTAAAATTGTCAAAATATTAAAGATTCTGATGAAAATTTTAATTTTCCCTTGAAAATGTACATTTAATTGAAAGGCCACTTTTCATAGAAAAAATGTGGACATAAAAATTCCTGCCATATCTAATATTATAGTGACAGACAAAGACCCCAGATGGAAAGTGGGCTCCCATTGCACTAAACACTCTACAGATAGAGAGAAATCTGCTCTCAGAGGCTTTACAGACTAAAGGATACAGACAGCGGGGAAGAGGTAGCGATATAATATTCAAGATGAAGGAAACTTATACATGAATTGCTCATTCTTTTTATTAATGTGGTTATTAATTATTTAAATTGATGCCTAGAAACCCTTAACAAAGTCACCGTCAAAACATGAATTGGTTAATAATAATAGGCAGATGAAATTACAGAGCTTTAAGAATCTGATTACTCTGCGATATATGGACTAAGATTTTAGTCCCAGTACACGTTGGTGAGCTTCCTGTTGTTTCAAATAATCCTCTCCACCAAGTGGAATGCTTATTTAAGTGCCTTTCATAAAAGTTCATAACTAAGTGAACTGAAGGAAAATAATACATGGTTATCACAGACTCTGTTGTAAACCTTCATTTCTGACGGAACAACCGGAGGGCTAACCATAATGTTCACACATAACTTAGTAGATGGAGCCTGTTCAAAAAGCTACAAGCTAAAAATAAATAGTAGCTAGCAAGCCCCTATTTAACATTAAGGCTTTCCTTAGAATCAACTCTGAATTCAAAATGTTTGTCAGCAGGTTATTTAGGTTTAGTCTGAGCTGGGCTGTGTAATTTTGAAAAGAAATATTGTTGTTGGGGGCAGGTGATTCTCACACCTAACTTGTGGGAAGCTACAGAGAATGGAACTTTTCCAAAGAGAGGATCCCTAGAGCTAGGCTTCCCATGGACTGGTTTTCTCATAAAGGAAACTCATGCTCCTTTTGTGGCACTCTGTAAGGAGACCTGTGGCACCTTATAGACTAACAGACGTGCATCCGACGAAGTGGGTATTCACCCACGAAAGCTCTGTTAGTCTATAAGGTGCCACAGGACTCTTTGCTGCTTTTACAGATCCAGACTAACATGGCTACCCCTCTGATACTCTGTAAGGAGAGTCATCGCAGAGAGAGTAAATTGGAGCAGAGAGGAGACATAGCAAGAACAGCCAGACCAGGCTATGTGTTGTCCAGGTGACAGAGAAGAGCTGGACAAGTGGTGAAAGGACCAGATTGGAGACAGCTGGAGAATAGATGCTGAAGCCATACAAAGAGGAACAAGGCCATATATTATGACATTATGGGCTAGATCCATTGAAATCAATGGAGTTACGTCAATTTACATCAGCTGAGGGCCTGGCTCCATATTAAAAGTGATGGCTGACTCACTTAGGGAAGGAGAATTCAAACCAGACAAGGGTGTCCTGGGTGGAGTCAGGGCAGGTTGGGGGTCACCAAGGAAAAGCTTGACCAGACCGAGGCCAACTTGAGAGAACTCAGACTCAATCTCTGTACTTTAGAAAATAGAAAGTATAGGGATGTCATGAATAGATAGACTCTTCCAGACAGTAATTCTCTTTACACTTGTCTCAGAACTTGGTCTTGCTTTGTCTGGTTTCTATCAGACAAGAAGTTTCTGATCTTTATTAACGATGCAGAACATCTTAGCTGTGTGTGAGGGATAGACAGCACCAGCTCTGATTGCAGCATTGCTCCTTACATTGCAATTATTTAACATTACTCACACCCTTCACTCACATTTGTGCTGGAGTGCACAAGAACCTTGATGCTTCAAACTCAAAAAAATTCCAGAATCAAAGTTTTGATATGCATAACTCCAGCACCTCTTTTCGAAAATTTAGTCCCGCATGCAACATTTCTCTGTATCTAAGATCCAATTGTCTTGAGTCTTTTTTTCTCCTGTAAAAGCATCTTCCAGCTCTTAATATTTCTACCTGGAGATCACCTCTCATAGGTTCTTGAAAGCATCATAATAATGAAATAAAAACCCCTCTGTGGTGGAGCAGAGAAACCCCACACCAGCAGAGCAGGGATTAAAGAGATCCTATGGGCACAGTTAGCCCTGCCCCTCTATACCTGCAACCTCCAAAGGCATGAAGGTTATAGCTCCGTCCAGGGAACACAAGGTATAGAGATTTCCTCCCTCCCACCAGAAAGATTTGCAGTCTCGGCAGGATGCCGGAGAGGTCCACAAGGGGGCACGACTACAGGCAAGCCATTACACCCTGATTAACAGCCCCAAGTCTTGTTTCATTCTCATCGTTAATCTTCCCTAATTCTTATCTTAAGCCACTGACTTTGCATTGACCATGACGCATTAAGGAGCTATTAAATCCTATTGTTTTATATACCCAAGAGCTAATATAGCAGTGGAGTATATGAAGCAATAAATACAGTTTGCTGGTGATTAAACGCTAAAGCAAAGCCTGCTTCAGTACCATGGATAGGAATTCTACTGCCGGTAGAGATAGGACCAAACCAGAACCTTAAGTCTCAACAGCCCTGAATATTGGAGAGAGATTGGATTTGAAACCCATGCATAGATTTTTGGTTCCAGGAAAGAGCTGAAATTTGAAGGAACCCTGCTTTTCAGATCCTGTTCAGATGTGTTGGAAATGGCTGATCTTGCCCACTGTTTTGGGACAACATTTCATGGGTACAGGCAACAGAATTTTGGCACAGTTGAAACAGAGCCTTACCCCTAGTCTGAAACTTATCCATAACCACATTTGCTTATCACTTTCTCCACCCATTGCATAATACAACAGACTAAACAATCCACAACATAAAGAAGGAGAAACTGATGCTTTTTCTTTCCTTGTCGGTTTATCCAAGAGGAGGTTAGGAGCTGACTTAATCATGGTCTGCAAGTTCTGAAATGGGGAAGAAATTTCTGATAGTGGATGGCTCTTGTCGGAGAAAAACTGAGTTCTCACTATTTTTGTTTAGGTGCAGCAAGTCAGAGGCTTTATTATTAACTCTCACATGTGCAGAGGAGAGAGCAAGTAGGTCTCTCTCTGGTAACTAATTACAGCAAGCATTTATACCTTTCATTTCAGAAATAATGAGGGACAGCTGCATTTTGTTTATACATAGGCCATCTTGATATCTCATTTCCTTACTTGTTTTGACTCTTGCCTACATACAATTAGTTTCTATACCTTATCTACACAAGGTCTTCTACACCTTATCTATACTGAGGTCACAATGACTTCTTACACAGCTCTTTCTCACCCCTCTCACACAATCCTCACACAATCCTCGCTTCTACAAATCTCGCGTTATCAGGGTTATCAGGGTCACAGCTAGCTTGACTCTTGCTAACAAAGACTGTCTCTTGCTAACGAAGCCTGACTCTTGCTAACAACCACCATGCATTGCAGTTCCCTTCTGTCAGTTCTTTTCTCTGCTTCCACAACCCCCCCCTTTTGTACTTCTAGTACAACAAACATTCTCAAATCTCTATTTGCATCAAGTCCTGGACTTCAGATTCTAAATTAGATGCTTCAACCTTAGGGGTTTTGATTGGATGCAATGATAATGCATGATTAGCATGAACATGAAAGGTATTACTATTATTACGTCTTTTACAACAACAATAACATAATCCTAAACTAACTAATAACAATACAAGCAATAACATTCCCATAGCAATACTATAATGGGGTTGTTGTACAGCCTTTGTCATAAAGCACAATACATCATATTTAGTACATAAGGTAGATACTCTATAAGCAGTGTGAAAGGCATACTTTTCTACTTGATATACATTTTGAAGCATGTGAATTTGCCCTTGTACTTCAGAGATTTTCTGAATCTCAGGTAACAATGAAAGCAAATTTTGAAATCTATCAGATAGTAAACTAGTCCAATTAAAGGATATCTGGAACCTAAGGGCTACTTGAAAAACTCTATCTGCAGGCCAGTAAATGATATGATTGCCTGCAGTGGTAATGAGATTAAAATGTATGTCTTGTGATATGGTGTCATTAACATACACACAGCTATCATTAGCTTGGAAGAGTAAGTGTCCTGTCAGGGTAGTTCCTTGTCCCCTACCCTCCCAGCAAACGTAGTCATAGACAGTGACAACTTCTCCTGGCTTCAGTTTACGTGTACACTGAAGCTGTGGGGGTTCTAATGGCCAGAATGTCCACAGGTTACCTAACCCCATCCAAATGTCAGGTGTAATCCTAGGAGCACTAACTAAAAATCGATTGGGCATACCAGGTGGTCTAATTTCCCAGATGTCTCGATGAATTACCCAATCCCATATGCATCCTCCCCATGGACCTGGCAGGATACGGTATGTGGGAGCCCACACCCCCTGTACCGGTCCATATGCTTGGAAGGAGCACTGAGAACGTCCACACTTCCACCCAGAAAGTTTCCAAGTATGTCTCCATGGCCACAGGTCAGATGGCACTCCTGACGTGTCTGTAAGGGCAGTGGGCCAAGCCTGGTGCTCTAGATCATTCCGAATGGCCATTAGCTGGTCATTCAAGAAATCCTGAATCTCTGAGCATGCTAGATCCCACTGCAATGCCTTCCCAGCCTCAGTGATATTCAATACCATCTCTGTCAGTAACTTCTGGGTCATAGAACTAAGGGCGGAGATAACATGTAACTCACCAACTCCAGCCTGTACCTGGGTTAGTTGTGCTCCAGAAACAAGGCCTATGGCCTTCTCTAGTTGGCCCAATTTCTCATCATTGGAATGTGTAGTACTGTTTGTATCTGGATAAGTTACAGTGGTGGTGGCAAGGGTCAAGGGACTAGTGGTAGGTGTAGTCTTTGTGGTGGCAAGGCGTTTTTGATATTTATCATCTGAAAGCCAATTAGGGAGGGCAGTGCATCCTGAAGGTACCTGTCCATAAGCACAAAGCCCTGATCCTGGAAAGAATCCACCCCACCACTGGACCCCACATTCCCAGGAACGTTCCCCACAGTTCCCTCCTTGCCAATAAACAATACTTCGTTTCTTCCACCAGGGCCAGTTCTTAATGTCTTTTGTAGTTAGAAAGTTCTGGACTTTGGTGGTTTCAGCAGAGCGAGTGTTTCTTCTTTTCTTCTTCAAAAACAGTTGTGATTCACCACAGTGCAGGGGAGAGGTTACTAGCACTTCACCCTGTACTGGTGTGGTTCCTGTAAAAGAATTCAAAGGCACAGTAGATCTGTCAGTGGACAAGGGAGAGGTTACTAGCACTTCACCTTGTCCTCTTTCCCTGCTGTCCAGGAGGCACAGCAGAGTTAGCAGGAGAAATAGGCTGATCAGCAGCTGGAGAATCCTCTCCAGGCGGAGGGGTCTTTTTGCAGTGCGAAGCATGGGTCCAGGTGGGCAGTCCTTGGCACTTCACAGCAGTGTTGGTAGTTAGCAGGACTTGGAAAGGGCCTTTCCAGCGTGGAGCCAAGGCAGTCTTTCGCTGATGGACCTTTATGTAGACCCAGTCTCCTGGTTCCAGCGAGTGGCAGGGCTGCACAGGATCCTTGGGTAGTGCTTCTTTCACCTGTGTATAGAAAGACTTAACACATTTCATTAGTGCCTGACAATACTTAAGCATTGTGTCATCCATTAAATGAATGTCCATCTGAGCTAGGGTCAGTGGGGGTGCAGTTGGTAGTCTCATCGGGCGCCCTGTCAGAATCTCATGAGGGCTGAGTCCAGTCTTTTGATTGGGAGTGGCCCTCATACTCATTAGTGCCAGAGGAAGGGCATCTGGCCACTTCAAGTTTGTTTCAGCACAAATCTTGGCCAGTTTATTTTTCAGAATTCCATTCTGGCGTTCCACTGTCCCAGCAGACTGCGGATGGTGGGGGCAGTGAAGGTTGTGTTGAGTCTGCAAAGCTGCACATAACTCCTTTACAATCTATCCAGTAAAATGAGTTCCACGGTCACTGTTGATACTCACAGGGATGCCAAATCGTGGTACAAAATCTTTAAGCAGAAGTTTCACAACAGTCCTGGCATCTGCTTTCCTGCAGGGAAAAGCTTCAACCCAATTTGAAAATACATCCACCAAAACCAATACATATTCATAGCCACAACATTTAGACAGTTGAATAAAATCAATCTGAATATTTACGAAAGGTCCCCAAGGGGGAGGGTGAGCTGCCTGCCTAACTTTAACAGCTTTACCAATGTTATGCTGCTGACAAATCACACATTGTTGACAGTAGTGATGTGCAATGACTGGGAACCCGAACGCACACCAATCTCGGTTAACTGCAGCAACCATCCCCCCTTTGCTCACGTGAGCCATTCCGTGGTATACACGAGCAAGATAGGGCATTAGCATCTTCGGTGCAACCAGGCGACCAGCTGGGGCACGCCAAAGATGATCAGGGTGTAGAATACAGCCATTAGCACTCCATAAACGTTTCTCAGCTGCCGGTGCAGCTTCCTGGATCTTGGCCAGATCCTCAAGGGAGGCTAGTGGAGGCTGTTCAATCAAAGCACAAGTATATTCAGCCTGAGGTGCAGAAAGGGCCGCTGCTTTGGCTGCAGAGTCTGCCAAAGCATTTCCACGGGTAACTTCATCATGAGGGGTCTGGTGAGCTGTACATTTCACGACAGCTATAGCTTTGGGCAATAAAAGAGCATCTAAAAGAGCAGAGACATACAGACTGTTCTTAATAGGAGAACCAGTGGATGTAAGAAAACCTCTATACTTCCAGAGCAACCCATAATCATGTACCACTCCAAAAGCATAACGAGAGTCTGTATAGATTGTAACTGCTTGATCCTGAGCGAGAATGCAGGCTCGAGTTAAAGCTACAAGTTCGGCCACTTGAGCAGAAAACACAGAAGGAAGGAAAGCACTTTCAATAACAGCATGTGCAGAACACACAGCATAACCAGCAACCAATTTGCCCTTAGAATCTCGCGAGCACGAACCACGAACCATCTACAAAGTAAATAAGATCAGGATTTTGCAAAGGCACATCTAGTAAATCATCTCTTGGACGAGAGAGAACCGATGTCACAGACACACAGTCATGTGGGTCTCCATCTTCGGGCCCAGGCAACAAGGAGGCAGGATTTAGAACAGGGCAACGAGCCAAAGTAATATGGGATGAAGACAACAAGACAAGCTCATATTTTGTAAGACGAGAAGTGGATAGATGCTGTGTCTTAGATTTTAACAAGAGAGCAGCCACAGCATGAGGGACAGCAACAATCAAAGGAGATCCTAAGACAATAGATTCAGATACCTGAACAGCAAGAGCTGCTGCAGCTACAGCACGCAGGCAAGGGAGAAATCCAGCTGCCACAGCATCTAGGGCAGTACTGTAATAAGCAATGGGACGGTGTTCGTCTCCGTGCTTTTGCGTTAATACAGCCAAAGCAAACCCATTACGCTCATGACAGAAAAGAGTGAATGGTTTAGCATAATCAGGAAGTCCCAGGGCTGGTGCACTGGACAGACTTTGCTTGATAGCAACAAAAGCTTGTTCAGCCTCTGGAGACCAAGGAAGAGGCTCAGGGGTACCTGACTTAGTCAGATCCTGTAAGGGTTTAATCATTGTTGCATAGCCTAAAATCCATTGTCTACAGTACCCAGTCATGCCAAGAAAAGTACGCATTTGAGAAATAGTTCCAGGCCTCTTAAAGGAACCTGGAGTGCATGTGCCACACTTCTAGTAAGATAACGGGTACTTTCCTCAGAGGGATTAGAATCAGGGGAGCTACTGGGAGGCTCAGAATCACCTCTTTGTGGTGAAGAGGAGGCTTCTCTCCCAGGGGAAGAGAGAACAATGTATGCAGCTGATACATGCGGTGGTGAAACTGGCACTGCCGGGTGAGATTCGTTAGCAGACCCAGGCTGTGCAGGGGGAGGAGGCAGCATGGGCTGCTGCTGCTGCTGAATGTTACTAAAGAAATCTAAAATATCCTCAGCAGTTTCCTCCTCACTGTCAGACCTAACTAATTGGGGATAAAGGGGAGCAGAAGGAATTGCTTGAACGGGATTAGGATACACAGGAGCAGAAGGAATCGCTCTAGGGGTTAAACAGCTGGATGCCTTGCATTTAAGCTGTAAATGTTGCACTTGGGCTTTTAACTTTTCCTGGGAGTCCTTTAGACTCCGCACTCGAGACTCGTGGAGTCTCTTTGTTGCTTCCTCCCACCAACAGACAAATTGCTCCCACTGTGTATCAGAGGCTTTTGGTGAAGCCAGAGTTTCTTTAAGGTATTTAAGTTTGTCTAAATCAAAGGTACCTTCTAGTGGACATTGTTTAGATGGATTTGCACGCGTGTAAAGATTCCAATTATCTAAATACCTGCAGGTTTTCGGGCCATAATGTACGTACATGAAATAAGCTGGGGTACCCTTAGGGGGTGAGAGGGAAGACTTAGACTGTCCCCCACCCATTTTCCAATCACACACTCAAAGGGGGAAGGATGCCCTGTCCGCGCTAGCGGCTCATAAACTAAGGATCTCTCCCTACAGGGTATTCACACAGGAGTGACTAACGAGGATAGCCATGACCCCCTACACCTCCCTTCAGCAAAGAGCGTCGGCTAATCTCAGAGAGAAAGCGCCGCTTACTCTGTTGCATCCAGTGAGATGGTCAGACTGTCAGTGGTTCACACGGAGAGGAAAAGGGGAGGGAAGATGGGTGCACACACTCCTAGACCCAGGTAGCCTCCTCGCCGGACGATGCCAGGCCGAGTCAACTTACATGGGTCGGATCTCCTAAAGATCCTCTAGTTACCGGGCTTGCGTTAGAGTAGTTCTGGTCACGAGCCAAAAGACTTCGCAGAGTACTCTGGGCGTCTTCCGGTAACACTCAATTCACACTGTGTACACACACACACACACACACACACACACCACACACACACACAGACTACACACACCAACATACCAAGGCCTTATACCAGGTACTACTCCTGAGTACCTCCAGGTACTATTCCCAAGTACCTTGATGCATCACTTGAGGCGGTAAAAACCCCTCTTGAGGCAGTAACAACTCCTCAATACAGGTGCAAACCCTATGCACCTAGCATATGCTTACAGGGGGCGGCAAACAATTCCCCTATTACGCCGCTCAGCATCTGACCTTGCTGCACAGTCAATAAGTTCGGATGGCGTGAGCCCAACAGGGGCAGACGGCCCCACGGACAGTCCTC
This sequence comes from Malaclemys terrapin pileata, assembly GCF_027887155.1. Classification (NCBI taxonomy): domain Eukaryota; kingdom Metazoa; phylum Chordata; order Testudines; family Emydidae; genus Malaclemys; species Malaclemys terrapin. The sequence continues at coordinate 327,892,272 of NC_071505.1, forward strand.
CTCCGACACCCCAATAGAGATTTCAAAAGGTCTCTTACCTCTATTGTGGCGCCATGGGGTTCGAAGGGGAACGATCCGTAGCAGCTGCCGTTGCCTCAGTGGGCGTTGCCATCCCGGATGAGCCCCCAAATTGTCGGAGAAAAACTGAGTTCTCACTATTTTTGTTTAGGTGCAGCAAGTCAGAGGCTTTATTATTAACTCTCACATGTGCAGAGGAGAGAGCAAGTAGGTCTCTCTCTGGTAACTAATTACAGCAAGCATTTATACCTTTCATTTCAGAAATAATGAGGGACAGCTGCATTTTGTTTATACATAGGCCATCTTGATATCTCATTTCCTTACTTGTTTTGACTCTTGCCTACATACAATTAGTTTCTATACCTTATCTACACAAGGTCTTCTACACCTTATCTATACTGAGGTCACAATGACTTCTTACACAGCTCTTTCTCACCCCTCTCACACAATCCTCACACAATCCTCGCTTCTACAAATCTCGCGTTATCAGGGTTATCAGGGTCACAGCTAGCTTGACTCTTGCTAACAAAGACTGTCTCTTGCTAACGAAGCCTGACTCTTGCTAACAACCACCATGCATTGCAGTTCCCTTCTGTCAGTTCTTTTCTCTGCTTCCACACTCTTTAATCTAGCAGAAAAAGACACAACAAGATCCAATGGCTGGAAGCTGAAGCTAGACAAATTCATATAGAAATAACATGCAAATTTTTAACAGCAAGAGTAATTAGCTATTGCAACTACTTACCTAAGGACATAGTGAATTCTTTATTACGTGAAGGCTTTAAATCAAGATTGAATATCTTTCTAAAAGATATGCTGTAGCTCAACCAAAGTTAAGGGCTGGATGCAGAAATTATTGGATGAAGTTCTATGGCTTAAATTATGCAGGCAGTTGGACTAGATGATCACAATGGTCCCTTCTGACCTTAAAATCATGACTCTATGACTAAATCTTCATTCAGAACTGCATTTCTGGGTTTTAAAAATCACTGGAATTTGTACCAATGAATCTCCAATTTCATTGTAGAGTGGGTTACACCTAAAATTCATAGGTTCCAAAAGATTTTTCATTCACATTCTGCATGTAACACACCATTCTCTCTGTCAACCACTCCAAGAACTGCACTTTGACTTTGAACTTAATATGCGCCACTGCTGTATTTTCCCTGACAGTCTTTCTGCTTTGTTTCAGCAATTTTTATTCTTTTTCCCTGCCTATGAGATTTGTGGTGCAAACAAATCCATTTTCTGGACTATTGCTTGCACTGAAAATCTCAGTCTTCAAGGAGGTGTCTGCAAATGTGGTACTGTACTCAGAGGAATTTTCTTGGGACATGAGGGACACCTCCATTTCTCCCATTTTAGGCTGAAAAATGACTCAGTTGATATTTTGTTTGTTTTCTTGATCATTTTAGAATCTGAGCTTATGATGGCACTTGGCAATCAATCATGTGTCCCTCAATAAATAAGCTCTCAGAAAATGAAAACAACGGGGCAGAAAAGGACAAAAGAACTCTTAAAGTTACTACAGGATGAAAGACACTTCAGTTCTATTCACAGCTCTGGCACAGGTTTTTTGAGTGACCTTGAGTAAGTCAAACGTATTCAGATCTCAGAGGAAGGCACTATATAAATGCGAAATATCAATCATTATTCTTCCTTGATTTATTTATTGTTAAGAAGTTTTGCAGTATCTCATTGATCTTTCCACAGACTATGCCAGGAATTTAGGTCGACTTGTGTTGCTTAGCACTTGAGCGGCTTTGTCTTGTAGCAGATGGAATTCCTTCTAAGACTTAACATTTATTCCTAGGTACTGTGCTTTTCAGAACTTAAGTAGTCAAAAAGTCACAGTGCATGACTGCTGAGACCAGGTCCAAATCAGTCAAGATGTGGTGTGGCCTCCCAGCTAGGCATAAATGGAAGAAGGACAAGGTGGGTGAGGTAGACCAACTTCTGTGGGTGAGAGAGACAAGCTCACTCCATTTGTGGCAGCTATTGTGTCTAGAGGTCCAGTAGCACAGTGTATAGTCTAACTACATTTATTTCCTGGCTCTGTCATTGCAGAGTTGAGGGAATCATTTGAAGCAATTAATATATCTGTTTTCTGATCATGAACTATCTGAAGACAGCTTGCAACCTTTGCAAATGTATTAGTTAATTGAAATTACCTACAGAATAATTTTAGTGAATAATTCTTAGTATATAGAGTATTACAAATTCAGTTTGAGTATTCATAAATCAAATGGTGATGTTTGGGTTTGATTAGATAACATTGCATGTTTCCGTCTCTTGATTAGAGGAGTAGAAACTTGTATTTCTAGTTAAAATTTTTGATTTTGTTAATCTTTTGTGCTTAAAGTTAGCTGTTTCTGCCAACATTTCTGTTACTGCATGTGTTTGCTAGAAAATTCATGATAGAGAATACAAAGAAACATTAACACAGCCAAAGGGACTTCAATATTTTTATTCCAGCAAGAATTCTTTGCTCAGCTCCAATCATTGAATTCAGTTAACTGAGCGATATATTATATATTATAATTACTGTAGTGCTTCTAGGATCCCCAGTCATGGACCAGCCCCCATTTTTGCTAAGTGCTATACAAACACAGAACAAAAGGACAGTCGCTCCCCGAAGGAGCTTACAATCTATAAAGCAAGAGACCATAGACCAGGGAGTACAAGGAAACAATGAGAAAAAATGGACAGCATGAAAGGCAGTGATCACAGCACAACACCTGCCTAACTCTTGTCAAGTTGTTTGTAGGTATAATGGCATCATAATAAATAATCTTCATAGCAGAATAAATAATGGACAGATTAAAAAAATCCACAGTAATGAAAGTCATGAATAAAAGTTCTTCTTTTCCTTCCACACCAAATTTATACTGATGTTATTCCATTGTCTTCAACTGAGCTACTTCCAATTTGCACCAATGCAAATGACAGGAGAAGTAGGTTCTAACATTTCTTAAATAAAAGACTGATGTCTGTCATTCTCTCCTTCCGTGGAGTTGCTTTGGCTTTACACCTGTTTAACAGATCAGAATCTCACCATTGTTGTCTAGTTATAATTAAGATGTGGGAAAATTAGTGTCATATCTTGCTGTTGGTTCTTACACAAAATGACTTTTGAGTTAATGGGAGTTATTTGTGCGAAATGATGACAAGGTACGGCTCTAAATTTTGTTGTGCTGTAATTAGTTGCTGGTTCACTGAAAGCTTTTTGAAGACAATGGCATACCTCTCAACATTTCAAGTGGCTAAAGCAGAACAGATCCTATCCTTGGGGTTCAGATGCTGTAGGGGGAGGAGGACCAGGGCTGCTCTCAGGGGGGCTGGAGGCCCTGGGTGGGGCAGATCAGGTGTGGCACCTGAGGGGTGTGAAGGCTGGGGTTGGGGAAAGTTTCAGACTAAACTCACCCCATACTCACACTGCAGCAACAGCTCCTGCGGCTACTGTCCTGTGGGGCTGGCTGGGCTTGGCTTCCCACGCTGGGCATTGCAACCTGGTCTTTGGTGCATGGGGCTGCAGTGCTGCTCAGGATTGGCCTGGCCCACCTGATGGGGGATCGGTTGCTGGGTGGGCCAAATTTGAGTGAGTAGTGCTGTGACCCCATGTGCCAGATCACAATGCCACGTTCTCAAACGTGTCTTGGCCATCCACCCATATCAGGAGGGCTGGGTAAAACCTGAGTGGCACTGCGATCCTGTGTACCAGCAGCCAAGTCACAATGCCTGGAATGGGGAGCTGAGCCCAGCCAGACCCACAGGACAGTTGCAGCTTCAATCAGGACAGGGAGTTAGGGGGTCAAGTGGACAGTCCCATGAAACCTGGGACTGTTGGGAGGTATGCATTGGGATTGCATGGTGTAACTGAAGGAAGAATTTAGCCTTTTGACTGCTATATATGTATATTCTACATGGATTTACTATAATCACAAGGGTCCTCATTTTGCTGTTACATCTGCAACACACTGTGCATACAGTTAAGGGTAGCATTAGATAAAACAGGTCTGGTTCATCTCTCACTATCACGGGTTAGAAATCAGAAGTAACTCCATTGATTTCAATGGGAGATACACCAATGTAAAACTGATGCAACTGAGATCAGAATCAAGCCCAAAGTGTGCAGTGCAGATTATTGCTACTTTGCCATTAATGATGCCTTTTCATCATCAGTATAGAAATGTTCAGCTCTTATTTACACAGTCCAGAAAGGATTTCCTTGTGTGGAATGCATGATTCAGTTTGGATGTGCCAAAGAGAATTTCTTCCAGAGTTCCTGTGAAGGGTGAAACACTTAGGACAATTTGCTGTCAGAAGCAATGGAAACTTCACATTGGGATTTAGAAATATGGTGAGAATACATCCTGCTGTCCATGGCTGTAACAAAGTTTCTGTTAAATATGCCAAGTTTTTCCAGCAAAATTAAACAAAACCAAGCATTGCGCAAAATGTCAAGTGAGCACATTTGTTGTAATTATCTGTCTGCCACACATAGTCTTTGGCTATGTGTTTTTTTTAAAAGACAAGGAATAGGCTATTATATGAACACAATCTTTAGACTGTACATTCTTTGAGTTAGTGATTGTGCTCTCTTTGTCATGGCTGGGTTGTGGACAGCCAGTAGTCAAAGTCAGAGTCCGCAGTCAAAAGACAGGATACCAGGAGGTCAGAAGCAGGAAGTCAGAACCATGAATCAGATGCCAGGAGTCACACCATGTCAGAATGCCAAGAAATCAAGGGCAAGGGCACAGCCCAATTGTTCGGACAGTTCCTGTTCCTTTTGCTGGCCAGCAGGCCAATCAGCTTATCTGGGACTCTGCCAATACGATGGCAGGGGTGGAACCTCAAACTGGGGCCAGGGCTTCATGGGTCCCAGGCATGCACCCCACTAGATGGAGGGTTGGCGCATGGCTGTGCCTATAAATTGTGCAGACTCAGGTTTGAGACCCATGGGTGATAGTATTATTTTGTGTTTGGAAGCTGTCTAGCACATTTGGAGTGCTACTACCATCTAAATGATTATTTATTAATTACTATTATTCCAGTAGTGCCTACAGGTCCCCAACAAAGATTGGGCCCCATTGTGCTAGGTGTTGAACATATACATCCCATTGTGCTAGGTGCTGTACATATACATAGGGAGAGAGAGTCTCTGCCCTGAGGAGTTTACAATCTAAATAGCAAAACACACCAGAAATGGGAGAAAGAAAATGTTATTTTGCAGCTGGGGAACAAGGAGGTTAAATGATTTGCCTGAGGTCACACAGGAAGTTTATGCTACAGCCAGACTTTGAACCCTGAGTCCTAGTCTAGGGCCTTGACCATAAAATCCCCCATCCCCCTTTAAAAAGAATAGTGTCATGGATCTGCTAAGCAGGAGACTACGACTCTGACACTTTCTCGAGGTTCCCAGAACTATCGGTGACCTGGTTATGCCTCTGTCTCAGTGAGAGAGATTTGCTGGTGCTAACCTGGGTGACAACTCCAAGTAGAAGGAAGGACCTGTAAGGATAAGGCCTTTTCCTGTAGCCATATTGTAAAGTCTGAGGCCTTTGTCTGCAGCCATAATAGGAGAGCAGAAGCCAAAAGCTAAAAAGCAGGAAGTCACATCCTCACATTCCATCTCAATTACATTAAAACAATATAATATGGGGCTGTTAAGAAGACAATCTGCCCCGAATAGCACCCTCCATCATCAGGTAGAGAAACAAATCTTAAGATGGCTAAAGAAAACTTTGTTTAATGGCATTCTGTCTGACAAGAAATCACTTATCAATAGTTGTGGTTGTGAAATCACTACTTCTTTATTATTTTGTCTTTATGGTCCCCACTTCTCTATGGTTTATCTGTATGGTCTCTGTATGGTTCTTTGATTGTTTCTGTCTGTTGCATAACTAATTTTGCCAGGTGTAAATCAATTAAGGTGGCGGCGTATGATTGGTTAAAGAAGTGTTTTACAATGTTAGGATTGGTTAGCAAATTGTTTAGCAATATTTTAGTAAAATGATTGGTTAAGGTATAGCTAAGCAAGACTCAAGTGTCACTATATAAACTGGGGTCCAAAAGGAAGTTCTTGGGAACCAACTCCAGGACACAGCACCAAGATCAGAGCTGCCAGACCTCAACACTCTGCCAATGACACTGTGCAGAAACTGGAGTTCCCCAGATGACCTGATCCTGACTGGCCATCAAGAAAAGTTCATCTGCCTTCTTGGGAGGGGTGAGCACTGTACGCTTAGTGTGTACATTCTGTTTTGGTGATTGTTAATAAATAGAGGTTAACTAGGATATTACAGTGTGAGGCTCTTTCGCTGGTAAAAGACCCTGCAAACCCGCTGAGTGTAAGGTTACACCCTGAGCCCACGGAAGGGCAAGGGTGGGTGCCCTAGAGTGTAAGGTTATGCCTGAGTCCTAGGAACTGTGTAAAGGTAGGTGCCTCTAGAGTGTGCGAGCAACAGAGAATTTTGTGTGGGTAACAGACTTTCCTCACTCAGGAAATGACTGGGCACTTCTGATGTTTCCCATCAGCTTCCTCCCCACTGCACTTCTCTTTCTCCTGGTCAAGTAGGAGAAAGGATTCTGACCAGGAAGTGGATGGACGCTTTTGGGAAGCAGCAGCAGCAGCAGTGTGGCAAGCTAGGAGCTGCAGAGAAACTGGATGCAGAGAGCGGTCCCCAGGAACTGTATACAGAGCCACGTCTGGAACCGGCTGTGATAGCTGCACAGTACAACTGGGTGCAGGACTGTGTGGGATTTATGGAGGAGCAGCAGTGGCTGCAGAGGAGCCAGTGCAGAGGGGACCTAATTAGAGACAATAACGGAGCTTGGCTTGGAAACCCGCAAGGCCGTATTTGCCTGAACAGAGACTGGGCTGGAGATATTCCACATGAGGATGGACTACAAGCTGTCAGGAACAGTATCCCTGATGAGGCCACAGCAAGCCTGGTGGCTGAGCTTTGTGACTTTGTCCTCACCCACAACCACTTCAGATTTGGGGACAACTTATACCTTCAAGTCAGTGGCACTGCTATGGGTACCCGCATGGCCCCACAGTATGCCAACATTTTTATGGCTGACTTAGAACAACGCTTCCTCAGCTCTCGTCCCCTAGTGCCCCTCCTCTACTTGCGCTACATTGATGACATCTTCATCATATGGACCCACGGAAAGGAGGCCCTTGAAGAATTCCACCTGGACTTCAACAATTTCCACCCCACCATCAACCTCAGCCTGGACCAGTCCACACAAGAGATCCACTTCCTGGACACTACAGTACAAATAAGTGATGGTCACATAAACACCACCCTATACCGGAAACCTACTGACCGCTATACGTACCTACATGCCTCCAGCTTCCATCCAAGACACATCATACGATCCATTGTCTACAGCCAAGCCCTAAGATACAACCGAATTTCCTCCAACCCCTCAGACAGAGACAAACACCTACAAGATCTTTATCAAGCATTCGTAAAACTACAATACCCACCTGGGGAAGTGAGGAAACAGATTGACAGAGCAAGACGGGTACCCAGAAATCACCTACTACAGGACAGGCCCAACAAGGACAATAACAGAACACCACTGGCCATCACATACAGCCCCCAGCTAAAACCTCTCCAGCGCATTATCCACGACCTACAACCTATCCTGGAAAATGATCCCTCACTCTCACAGACCTTGGGAGGCAGGCCAGTCCTTGCTTACAGACAACCCCCCAACCTGAAGCAAATACTCACCAGCAACTACACACCACACCACAGAAACACCAACCCAGGAACCTATCCCTGTAGCAAACCTCGTTGCCTACTCTGTCCCCATATCTACTCTGGCAACAGCATCAGAGGACCCAACCACATCAGCCACACCATCAGGGGCTCATTCACCTGCACATCCACTAATGTCATATATGCCATCATGTGCCAGCAATGCCCCTCTGCCATGTACATTGGCCAAACCGGACAGTCCCTCCGCAAAAGAATAAATGGACACAAATCGGACATCAGGAATGGTAACATACACAAGCCAGTAAGTGAACACTTCAATCTCCCTGGTCATTCTATCACAGATTTAAAAGTCACTGTCATTGAACAAAAAAACTTCAGAAACAGACTTCAAAGAGAAACAGCAGAACTAAAATTCATTTGCAAATTCAACACCATTAATCTGGGCTTGAATAGGGATTGGGAGTGGCTGGCTCACTACAGAAGCAGCTTTTCCTCTCCTGGAATTGACACCTCCTCATCTATTATTGGGAGTGGACTACATCCACCCTGATTGAATTGGCCTTGTCAACACTGGTTCGCCACTTGTGAAGTAACTCCCTGCTCTCCATGTGTCTGTATATAATGCCTGCATCTGTAGCTTTCACTCTATGCATCCGAAGAAGTGAGGTTTTTACTCACGAAAGCTTATGCCCAAATAAATCTGTTAGTCTTTAAGGTGCCACCAGACTCTTTGTTGTTTTTGTAGATACAGACTAACACGGCTACCCCCTGATACTGGGCTGGAGAGGGCACCCCAGACACTAGGCCTAAAGAGCCCTGACCCTCATTTGGACTGCCCTGGGTCCCAGACAAGAGCTGCTACTACTCGCTTTGAAATGTAACTGTTTAAGACTCTGTACCTATGGTATTTGCATCCTTTCCCCTTTCCTACCAACCCTAATAAAATACCCTTTCATTTAGCCATGTGTCTGAATGGTTATTGGATACACCAGGGCTAGTGCCTACAAGGTCTAGCTGCCCAAGTGGCTAAAGTGCATACCTCTGAGCCATGGTACACCCTGGCACACTACTGGCATCTTAGGGCTTTGGTGTACTCTGGCACTGAGCAGCCCCAATAAATACAATAGTCATGATTATGTAGCTCAGAATGCAATTACATTACATTGGCATATAGCATGCTCATGAATCATCAAGTTTCAGAGGGTAGCCGTGTTAGTCTGAATCAGTAAAAACAACAAGGAGTCCTTGTGGCACCTTAGAGACTAACACATTTATTTGGGCATAAGCTTTTGTGGGCTATAACCCACTTCATCAGATGCATGGAATGGAAAATACAGTAAGCAGGTATAAATATACAGCACATGAAAAGATGGGAGTTGCCTTACCAAGTGGGGGGTGTCAGTGCTAATGAGGCCATCAAGTGGACATTATTTTTCTGTGATAGAATTCTAGTGGTTAAGCTAGTTGCTCTAACTGGTCTTTTCTATCTCGGTCTCCCTGCCTGTGCAGAACTGGTTCTTGTTCATAGTCTAGCACAGAATCATAGATGTTCAAGAATGGAAAACAGCCCACTCTACTTTCTAGATTTTGGGCAGGTTTCCAATATAGCCACATCACTTACTTCCTGGGCCTCATTCTTTTGGTGGTATCCATGCAGACTTGCTTCTCACAGGCAGACTGATCTTCCCCTTAGGTAACAGGACCAGAACTAAGAGGATTTTGGTTCATAATCTAATTTCAATACAACACCTGGCAATCTTTGTGATCCTGTTCTTGATTTGACCTCACAAATGGTAAGGCTGGCCCTAGACCGACTGTTTTATAAAGATCAGAGTGAGGCTTGACCCAAATTCTGTATCTTTTTTTTGCAACAAGGGGTTGCCAGAATTTGAATCAGAATTCTGTACTTGGCCCATATGTCTATAATGAGCTGAACCATACAAACATAATTGATGCGGATTTCTAATCAAACTAATCTATCTAGGTCTGTGTCATATCTATCACTGTAATAATGCAATCGCTGGATCCAGCCCAGAATTTTGCAATTATCTAATTAGGATCACTTCAACCAAAAATGAAATGCAGCCCACCAGTATGTGGAACACTGCAGAATACTTATGCTACAGCAACCATGCTTAGCACTAGTTTATATAAATGCCAGGATGCTTTTTTCCCCCCAACTGTGGTTTTTTTCAATACAATTGCAAATTTTCCTGAGCCCAGCATAACTTGTATCATTCAGATTGTATTGCTGAGTGGTTGGCTTTGATAAGAGTTCATCTTGGAATGTGAAGTATGCAGAGGGCAGGGTATAGTAAAAAGTCTTTGTAACCTTGAGAAGCTGAAAGTTAATAATTCCAATTATTTTGAAGTGTCTTGGGAATCTGTTGAATTAACAAATGAGATATAGTAAAAAATAGCAAGGACATACAAGAGATCTTTGAAATGAAAGGCTTGAAAAATATATCATGTCAATTAGCAAATATTTCTCTCTTTAATTTTATGTCTTAAGATTTTTCGGTGGATTTAGTGTGCATGGCATGTGCTGGATAGACTGCACTGGAGACAGCCTAGAGATGGCATGGCAAACTTTTCCACCCTGCCCCACCTATATTTCTCAATGATAACCTGTTGGGAGAACTTCTAGGATTGCCAGCCATGGACAACAGGACTTACCAAAAGCCCTCATTGAAAGAGGGATCAAGATTATCACAGATGACTGCAGAGGCCTTTCCCCATCTCTAGTTTCTATATTTCAAGTAAGGGGGGAAAGAAAATCCTTTAGGTCATAATCCAGCAAAGTGATTAAAACTATGCACATGCTGAAGCTGGCAGGGGTTGGCAACGTGTCTGTACATGGACACAAGTGTCCAGGGTAAAAATGTTGAGGTCTGTGGGGGGCACTCACCTCGGGCAGCTCCCCGCAAGCAGCTCCCTTTCCCTGCTGTTGCTGACGGAGGCGCAGCCAGGCGGCTCTGCACGCTGCCTCCATCCCTCCTCCCCAAGCACTGACTCAGCGGCTCCCAGCCCATTGGTCGGGAACCGCAGCCAATGGGAGCTTCAGGGGGTGGCGCCTGCAGACAGAGGCAGTGTGCCTGCAGAGCTGCCTGGCTGGGCCTCCACCAGCAACAGCAGGGATGGGGAGCCGCTTGAGGGAAGCCACCCAAGGTGCTAGAAGAAGGTCCTTTCTAGCTGTTGGCAGGTCTCTGTAATGAAATGGGTCCCTACACAATTATTCACTTTTACCCACTGTCCCATGTTGGTAGGCTATGTGGAACAGGGCCATCTCAACAGGAGCACCAGGAGGCACTGAACCTGATGGGAGCATAATCCCAGACACACAGGGTTAGAACTCCTACTGCCCCCATCCCTCCAGGGTAGTAGCTATGCTCCTCACCTCCTGCATCTGACTGCTGGGCAGGCCATGACCCTGCCTCCTCCTTAGTCCCTTTTGTGCCCATGGAGGCCCAGCAAGGCCCTGCTGTCAGCAGAACATGGAGTGTGGAAAAGTGGAGCAGGAACTACATCATGGTAGGATCGTCTTGGTGAAGATGCTGATGGCCCCTGAGAGACCAGGTTTCTATTCTTGGCTCTGCCACTGATTTCCTGTGTGACCTCGGGCAAGGCCTCAGTTTCCCAGCTGTCACACAGGGATAATAATAACCCATTCTGCAGTAATGAGGGCCATAAAGAAATATTTGGAAAGAGAATGAAAGTCTCATGCTAAAAAGAGATTCAAAGGGAAGGGAAGGAGAATTTCTGGTACCCTCCCACCCCACACACAGCTGATCATCCATGCAGGGTCCAGGTGCAATCTGGCCCATAGTTTTTATTAGTGAACTGCATTGGTGTACAGATCACAGAACTTTGATTTTCTGTAGACCCTGTACATAGCAGTTATTTAAAAAAATTAAAAAATAATTCAAAAGCATTTCCTCCATATTTAATAAGTGTATAAACAGTTTCTAACATAGTGTTAAACTGTTTCATATTGAGATGACTGAAGACATGGGAATAGGGCATCCATTTGTGATGCCTGTTTGCTGTATGTATGTACTATGTTAGGTCAATCCCACCACGACAAGTTTTCCCTTCTTAGGGTCTTTTACTAGTATGGTACTTCCTGATCATAGTTTGTGAATATGGAATCTACATTACATGAAATTGGTTCTGCCTTTTCTTAGTGGAATCTAAATGTCCTCCTTTTTATTTAACTCCTCAATTTCTCTTTTGATTCCCCCACTGCAGATGATCATAACATTTTAAAAATACATTCTAACAGGGATGTCACAAAAAAGACAGTTATATTGAAAATGGGTTGCCAAAGCCTAGGAAGATCTGTCGAAATACTTCTCATTTCTTAAACTACTTCGAAGGAGTTCATGAAGTTTGGTGGCCTTCTTGAGACCCCTTCCCTCCTCCCAAGAATTTGTTCTCAGGGCCCAATCATGCAAAACTCCCCAAAAGGAATTGAAGAACAGGCCCTAATTATAATTAAATCATCAGGAACATACAGTATGTAGCATTCTCTATATACATCTGAAAATATCCCATGAAAAGCTGTTGAAATTTTCAAGCCATATTTTCAGGATGCTGTTTTTCCTGTAGCTCCTACTATTTTTTCCATCATTGTTCAAATTTATGATATTACAGTTTTCTAGTTAATTTAATATACTGATGCTACAGCCATTGAATTCAGTGAGTTTTGCCCTTAACAGTGAATGGATGCAGGATCAGGCCTTTCATTGAATGTATCTGAACTGAGTTTCTGTGTTTTTTTCTAAAGTACAACTTAAAAATAACACTTGATATGAACATGAAAATTCATGTCCAAGAACAAACAAACAAAAAAGTAGTGACAACAATACACTGGATATATGGTTTTAGGATAAATATTTCTTTAAATTCCCCATCCCACAAAAATATTGACTTTCATTGTTTTAATAAAAACCCCATACTGGCCTTCACAGAAAATAGAATAGGCACTGATAAAACAGAATAAAAAGATTTAAAATGGGGGTATTCCATGTTTTTGCCTCACCATGTCAGACTGATATTTATCTTGAAAGTTAATTAATTACCATTCCCATACTACGTGTGTCAGTAGCAGCGTGATAATAGAGTTTTGCTTCACTGATTAGAATAAAATAAAATAGGTTATTGTAGAATTTTGATGACACGTAACAAAAGAGGCTTTGTAATCCAATCAGACAAAGCATTAGCTACGTTCAATCAATGTTATGTGCATTTTTCCCCCTCATTCCAGTGAGGAAAAGAACCTGCACAACATGGCGCTGAATTTGAAAAAAAGATCATTCAACCCATCTGAGGAAAGAGAATATTGTATGTTCAAAAGACCCACAGATTGTTTTATGGAGTGCACAAGATGTGGTCAACTAATGATACAGCTCAAGTCAACTGTAGTTCGCGACCATGCTGAGAAGTGGTGCAAAAATATGTCCAAGACTTCAAACATGTTGAGTGTAAAGAAGGACAAATTCATTGAGGAGGCCAGATCAAAAAAAGGAAGAGAGGTAAAGTCAATGACTGACTTTCTTAACCGGGATTTCAAAGATGCACAGAATGATCTTTGCCTTGCCTACAGGTTAGCAAAAGCCAAATTGCCATTTACAGCAGGCGTCATCTTCAAAGAAATCACCCAAAAAATCGACCCCAGATCTGCTCCTTTTCAAAGACTGCACTGCGGCAAGAAACTGTGGCAAGAAACACTGAGGATTTAGGTGGTTACCTTTACAGTGAAACTGTTAAAGCAGCAGTAAATGCTTCGTTTGTTAACTTAATGTGTGACGAGAGCATCGAGCACAGTGACACGAGTCAGCTTAATATTTACCATCGCTTTGTGAATGTTGACACAAGTGAAATTCGCTCTGAGTTTTTGAGCTTAATTGAAATAGCTGAACGCTGTAATGCTGAAAATCTGAATGCAGCCATCGTTGATTGTTTGGAAAATGAGCAGAACAAGTACCCTCTGGAGAAAATTATGGGATTTATATTGGACGGGGCATTTGTAATGCTAGCCCAATGTGAAAGCATTTGAAAGCAACTGAAAGATCGCTATGGTGATTTATTCATCCAGCATCATATCACCGATCACCAAACCGTAATCACTAGAGACACTGAATCAGTCATACCTGACTTTGTGGAAGATATGATCAAAGCGACACTTAGACATTTAAGTGGGGCTACTAGAAAAAAAGAGTTTAGAAGAGGAATATTCAAGTCTGGTTAGCTACAAAAAATGTTGGCTGCCTGCGTTGAGAGGTTTGAGCTACTGTGAGATTCTCTAGTACAATACTTGCATAAAATCATAGGGTTGGAAGGGACATCAGAAGGTCATCTAGTCCAACCCCCAGACAGATTTTTGCCCCAGATCCCTAAATGGCCCCCTCAAGGATTGAGCTCACCACTCAGGTTTAGCAGGCCAATGCTCAAACCACTGAGCTATCCCTCCCCATCTTTAGGGAGAGAGTCATTTGGGAATGGGTTGCCAAATTATAGAACAAGTTGCCACAATACCTATGACATGCTACAGTCTCCTAAATTCATTCTGTATCTCAGTTTCCTGAATGGGTTTTGCCACTTCTCACAGCAATGAATTTGACACTGCAGAAAGAGAACTCTGATCTGTACAATGCATACTGCTCTCTGCAGAAGTGTACTGCAAGGTCATTTTGAAGCCGTTTAAACAGCCTTCAAATGAAGATTCTACGCTGGAATCTTTTGCATATCTAAGCAACCTTTCTATCCCCAGTGCTAAGGCCACAGAGATGCTCAGGGAGTGTGAGGAGCAGCACTACTTGCCAGAAACAGAGATTGCTCGAGTAAAAGCAACGTTCATCGAATATGCAAAGAAACTTGAACAGGCATTCAAGGCCAGGTTTCCTGAAAAAGACTTGGTGAAATGCATGCTTGACTTGGACCCCTGCAAACAAAAGCAACCACTCAATTAAAAAACTTTCAGCAAAATTTACAAAGCACATTGACTCCAGCAAGGTTGAAATGCAGTATACATTGTACTGCGAGGATGACGCAGTCAAGATACTTTTAAACTCAGACTGCTGTGGCAGTAACTTTATAAAATGATGGTGTCTTTTGTTTAAGTCAAGTGAGAGTGACTACAGTGGCCTGGCAAGGATTTCACTTCTTTTACTGACGCTGAGCCCTGACGCATCTTGCTGTGAACGAGGCTTCAGCCACATGAACTCAATCAAAGGAATCGCCTTGAGAACTGTTGGGTTGATGCCTGTCTATGTATTGCAACTTCAACAATGAGCACAAAGGACTTTGATGTAGCTGCAGCAGTGAGGTACATTCAAAAACACTAAAGTGAGTTGAATTTATTATTAATTATTATTATTATTATTGTTCGTATTATTATTAGCTAGCTAGCTAGGTTATTGGGGTTTTTCAGTGTGGAAAATTATGTCTGCTATTTGACGGGTTGAATGACATAACCCCCTGCCAATGTCGATCACTAAGTCCGGTAATTTTGTCAAGTGTTCGTCGCGCAACATGGCGGTGCTGACCCCTGGAAGCTGGTGACTAGTTATTAGGACTACTCACATGCTTAAAGTTATGCATGTGCTTAAGTGCTTTGCTGCATTGGAGCCATAGTGTGTCAAAATAAAGATGTGGTTAGGAAAGGAGAACACATGCTGTCTTATTACAGTGGAGATTTTAAGAGACGTAGGGCAAAGCTGCTCGGTTGTACGAGCTGAAGGTCATGAATGCCATCCACTCCCTTTGTTTTAGGAAGCTGCATTTTGGAGAATTTACACCATCAGGAGCCATTTCCTACTGAAAACAAAATGTTTTTCCAAGCTCCCTTAACATCCTTGATTTTAATGACACCTCTGAAGAAAACACAAGATACAAGACAGAATTTACCCTTTTAAGGAAGTTGACTTTGCTGAGAAAGGGCAGCAGGGAGACGTGTCCTCATAGACTCATAGACATTAAGGTCAGAAGGGATCATTATGATCGTCTAGTTTGACCTGCACAACACAGGCCACAGAATCTTACCCACCCACACAGGAGTATGTACCACCTCATTAAATCAGGCATCTCACAGTGGCAACCATTCTCTTGATTGTTGATTGGGCCTGTCATTGGGCTTTATTGTATGCAGTGTTGTGGTAGCCATGTTGGTCCCAGGATATTAGAGAGACAAGGTGGGTTAGGAATTGGACCAGCTTCTGTTGATGAGAGACAAGCCTTCAAGCTTTGAAGAGCTCTATGTAAGGTTGAAAGCTTGTGTCTCTCACCAACAGAAGCTGTTCCAATAAAAGATATTACCTCACAGACATCGTCTCCCTAACTGGGCTTCATTATAAGATTCCAGTGGAGACTGTGGGTCCTTCTCTAGCCCACTGTCACCTATAAAAAGAGTTTGGATGTTTTAAGTACAGCATTTTAAACTTAACTTGGTGAAAATAAAAAATACCTCTAAAAAGCCATCACTAGGAAGTGGCTGAGTTCTGACAGATGAGAAATGGAAGCAGCAGCAGCGTCGGGTCCCAGTTGCTTTTCCACAGTATTAGAAATAACATTGCTGGCAGCACAAGTGACCTGCAAATTCCTGTTATTGAGATGTTTCCTACTTTCACAGATGTATTCGTTCTTTTCTCAGTGCCAGGCATAGCATCAGAGTGCAGTCAAACACGCCTAAAACATTCAAGCACCTTGTAATCTTCCCTGACTTTCTGGTAATGGCATGGTCTCTCAGGAAAACTCATTTCATACCTTAGCGCAGGGGTGGGCAAACTTTTTGGCCTGAGGGTCACATTGGGGTTGCGCAACTGTATGGAGGGCTGAATAGGGAAGGCTGTGCCTCCCCAAACAGCCTAGCCCCCGCCCCTATCCACCACCTCCCACTTCTCACCCCCTGATTGCCCCCCTCAGAACCCACAACCCATCCAACCTCCCCTGATCCTTGTCCCCTGACCGTCCCCTCCCGGGACCCCCGCCCCCATCTAACCCCCTGCTCCCTGTCCCCTGTCTTCCCCAACCATTATCCACACCCCTGCCCCCTGACAGCCCCCCCGGGACTCCCACCACCTATCCAACCACCCTCTGCTCCTCGTCCCCTGACCACCCCCTCCCAGGACCCTCCGCCCCTAACTGCACCCCAGGATCCCACCCCCTTATCCAACTCCCCCTGCTCCCTGTCCCCTGACTGCCCTCCTATCCACATCCCCGCCCCCTGACAGGCCCCCAGACTCCCACTCCCAACCCATCCCCTGACCACCCCCACAGAACCTCTGCCCCATCCAACTGCCCCCTCCTCCCTGACTGCTCCCCAGGACCCCCCACTCCCTTACCCAACCCCCCCCCGCTCCCCGCCCCCTTACCAGCAGCTGGAGCTCGCAGCTGCGACACCCAGCCAGAGCCAGCTGTGCTCCCCACGCTGCTCAGGGAGAGCAGTGGGCCAGAGCGTGGCATGGCTGCGGGAGAAGGGGGACAGCGGGGGAGGGGCTGGGGACTAGGCTCCCTGGCCAGGAGCTCAGGGGCCGGGCAGGATGGTCCCGCGGGTCGGATATGGCCCGCGGACCGTAGCTTGCCCATGTCTGCCTTAGCATGTACGGATATAGTGATGCCACCACAAATGGTCTAAGGTGCTGTGTACAGTGAACATTTGAAGGTGCTTTTGCTGTATATTGTGTGAGCATCCTCCTAACACATGATATAAAAAGGGCACTGTGTACAGGTGTGAGACATTCCGGGCATTTGCTGAGCATCCCATTGTCTTGGTGTGAGAGATGTGGAGCTGCTATGTAATGATTTTAAGAAGACAGTTATGTGATCTGTTCTGTGAGGGGGAGGTTTTGTATATTGGGGATAGCAGAATGCTTATTAGACACCTGTACTGCACTAATTCAGTGGGTTCTGGACAGGAAGGAGACACAATGGCTACCCACATAAGAACACCAAAGCACACACTTGAAAGACAATGGCATCCTTCCAGGCCTTTGGCCGAAGTGACACAGCTATTTTGCTAGGCTGGGAGGCTAGAGATGAAAAGGGCTCAAAACAGTTTAAAAGAGTCTTGATCCCTGTGAATAACCGGGGGGTGAGGGCTGTACAGAGAGGGTCAGTGAGCTTTGATAGGGAGACAACAAGCCTACACAGAAAGAGGCTGTTCAGAAGAGTGTATCAGGAGTTAGGCCCCCTGTGGATGATGGTTAAACATGCAGTAAACTAGACATGTGTGCATTGTGGTTTATTGGTTTTTAAGACATGTTTAGTCTTAAATACTTTACTTTGCTTTAAGGAAGCTGTTTGGTCAGTGGTAACCACTGTCATTATCCTGGAGAGAGTAGAACTGAAGGGTATGGACATGAGTCACGCATGCTAAGGTAGATCATGGTTGATACACAGGGGACTTCCACCAAGGGCCTGGTCTGAGAGAAGGAGAATTACATCCAGCGCCGGGTGATGGCTGAGACCTGAGTGGGGGGTGCCCTCAACAGGATCATGAAGGGTCAGAGATGCAATTTGTCCAGGGTCTGAGCCTACATATTAGGTGGGTCTCAAGCTCTAGCAACCTGTTCCATATTGTCCCTCTGCCCAGTTATAATTTGTGGCTGTAGAACTCAAGCAGCCACTGAGACTGCTCGCAAACTATAAGCTTCCTTTCTCCAAGTGTTGTGAAAGCATTTTGGTAGCTAATGCTATTAGGAGTAGACCATAACCCAAACATTCACATTCCTAGTAGGGAAGATTCTAACGGCTATTTATGTGATTTTGCTGAGCACATAATGGTTGCCACATTACCTATACTCACTGCAGGGCACTCCACTGCATTTCACAAAATGTCATTACTCTGTAAAGTTCTTTGGGATAAGATGAATGTGACTGATGTTATGTGAAATAAAAGGCTCTTCTTCTGAGCTGTGTCTGATCTCCATACGCAGTTTCTTACCCTATTTGAATCACAGACTCTAGAGACAGAAAAGATTTTTTGGGTCAAACCATTCACACAAAGCACATGGGACTTTGGTGTTTAAGGTCGCATCCGGAAGTGTCCCACACATTAAGCTATGTGGAACTTGATGTAGTTACCATGGAAATATGAAGGGCTTCAACAAACCTGCTATGAGGCCAACGAACCCAAATAGTTCAAATGTGATGCTTAGACCACTCAATAACCCCTTCCCACCTATCATTGCTGCAGGATCCTGGTTCCAATATGAATGGAAATCTTGCATGATCTGAACACTGGAACTTCCCAATTCTGGAAGTGTGTAAGGGAGAAAAAGAAAGCCATAAGGAAAGTCCAGGGACAGCTATTAAGGTCTTGAGGGAGTGGGATTGGGAATCCTTAGAGGTCTGGATAATCTTTGGTTACCATCCCAGCTTTCCGATTTCAAACTTAGCTTCTAAAACATTTGATTCATTCATAGAATCTTAGAAATGTAGGACTGAAAGGGACCCCAAGAGGTCATCTAATGCATCCTCCTGCACTGAGGCAGGATTAAATATACCTAGACCATGCCTAGCAGGATTCTGACTAACTTGTTTTTAAAAATGTCCAATGACAGGGATTCCACAGCCTCCTTAGGGAGCCTCTTCCAGCTATCCTTGTAATTATAAAGATTTTCCTAATATCCAACCTCAGTCTCCCTCGCTGAAGATTAAGCTGTTTACTTCTTTTCCTACTCTCAGTGAAGGTGGAGAACAATTGATCACTCTCCTTTTTATAACAACTTCCTATATATTTGAAGACTTATCAGGTCCCCCATCAGCCTTATCTTCTCCATACTGAACATCCTCAATTCTTTCAGCCTTTCCTCACAGGTCATATTTTCTAAACCTCGTCATTTTTGTTGCTGTTCTCTGGACTCTCTCCAGTTTGTTCACATCTTTCTTAAGATGTGGTACCCCAAACTGGACACAGTACTCCAGGTGAGGCCTCACCACTGCTGAGTTTATAGCACCTACCCTGAGCCAATGAACAAACATCTCAAATGGAGCAACAGCTCACTTCCAAGAAATTACAGTATGAATTAAATGGCCAAATTCCAGTCTCAATTCTCAGCTGCAGCTGAGCTCATCTCTACTTAGCCTTTGTGGTGCTCTGACCCTGGGGACAGCTGTGGAATGGCTGAGTCCCTGGATACGTCCAGACTACCCGCCGTATCGGCGGGTAGCGATCAATTTATTGGGGTGTCTCGTTAAGACTCGATATATAAATTCCCGAACGTGCTCCCCGTCGACTCCGGAACTCCACTGGAGCAAGCGGCGGTAGCGGAGTCAATGGGGGAGCTGCGGCCGTCGATCCCGCGCCATGAGGAAGGGAGGTAAGTCAGAATAAGATATGTCGACTTCAGCTACGGTATTCCCGTAGCTGAAGTTGCGTATCTTACATCGACACACACACACACCCCAGTGTAGACCAGGCCCCCAATGACTGCTTTAAATTGAACTGATTTCAAGGTAGCACAATGGTCCATTATTCCAGTTAGGGTTCACAAGCATGCAGTGGCATTCAAGCCAACCATCCTTCCCCCAGCCGCACGCCCAACACCTCCCTCTACACTGGTTTCTGGGGAGGGGTAGTGCAGCTGGCTTTGTACCACCAAGAGATTCCACAACAGCAGAGGAATCTTCACCTGGCTGTTTAAGCATGATGGGGTCATAGCAGGGGCTAGGTGTGTGTATTCCTTTTCAACTACTAGGATTATACCATTACCAGGCAGACCATTTCCCAGGACTTCTCTGGTTTTATACTGTTCTTACATTGTTCTTGTTGTTGTTGTTTTGTCTATACAGAGACTGGGAAAATAAACATGACTCGGGGTACAGTTATTATTAATTACCTGTCAGGTAGGTCGTAGAAAAGCACAGCATTTTACTGTTTTCCCTCCTCATTCAATCTCTGTTCAAATGTCCTTATGAAACGGAGAGCAATGTTTATAATGTTTTAAAAGTGACCTTGGCATTTTACTCCTCAGATGGAGCAAACCTAAGATAGCAGCAGAGGTCATGCAGTGCTAGCAGGATGCTGCAAAATCAGACACTAATTTCCATGGGGTCATAACATTTTTAAAGTGATGGTGACTTTTGTCTTGCACCGCAATGTCTTTTTTAAATCACAATTGTGTGGCATAAAGAAAAATTCCTGCAGCTCCTCTGTTAGAATTTCTGATCAGGAGGTCCTGCTATACATTGACCTTGTGAATACAGCATGAACAGGAATTGTGCAAAAACTTTCCTCACTTGTTTAAATCTGTAGTGTAGATAACAGATCAAAATGAGTCATTCAGTAGGGGCCTAATCTAAAATCCATTGAAGTCAATGGAAAGACTCCCTATTCTATATAGGTTCTTATGCCGTGCTCATCATCCTAGTAGTTGAGTACTTTCCATTAGAGCATGAAGTGACACACATCTGTCACATGTTAATTCTCTTCTCTCCCCAAGCGGGGAAATGTTGCGGTATGGTGTCCTGTTTGGTAGGGTGTTGTTGTTGTTCAATGGGCTCTATATCAGTGTCTCTCAACTCATGCATCATGAAAGTCACTCGGGGGGAATGAAAATTGTATTACAATCTAAATCAAAGAAAATCTCACTCCCCACCCACCCCTACTCTTCAAGGTCAAGGAGTCTGTCAAACTCCCCAAACACACACACACACACACACAAATTATATAAGCTTAGCACTGGCATCATTGATATGATTTTTACTCTTATTTTTATAGTAAATGTAAGTGGGGTGGGAAGGTGGTGAAAAAAAATTGACTTTGCATAAAATGTTGAGATGACCAAGTAAATAATAAATGTTTTTAAAACTACATCAAGAGCAGAGAGGGGGAGAAAGCACGTGAGCCTAACTATTGCTCATAAATTGGAATAACAAGCTTCCTTCCTTTCCCCTACCTTTCCTTTAGATTTGTACCCTCTAATGCCCCTCCTCCCCTGAGTGTTTGGCTGTGTGGCTGGGAATTCAGGGCAGAATTCTTGTCTATGCAACTTGCAGAAAAATCATCTTCACTCATTTCAGAGGCCTTTTTAATATTATCCATTTGATTTTCAAAATCTAATTGAAGTTCATGAAAGATGGAGGCTTAAGTAAGTTCCAACAATGCTTTGTGATTCCTGGAAATGAGCCATCTTCTACAGTATCACTAGCCATAATTATATATAGATACATATTCCCCTCAAGCATGTATTCTGCAGCGGGAGCCAAATTCTTAGTGATGTGTAGGTGGTGTAAGTTAGACCCCCATTATGCTCAGACTCCTGTAGACCTACTTACACCCACTTATTGATGTGTGTGGATATAATGGATTCTAATCTGCTATAACTCACATTCCCAAGAGCTTAAAGGATTTTTTTAAAATGTATCTTACTCTAAGTTTGATCAGCTCATGTTTTAACTTAACACCGTCCTACACCTTCCTGTTATTTGCTTGTCTTGTTATACAAATCCTTCTGACCAGGCAGTGTATGTAGGGCCACCAGCTTACATTCCCTTAGACTAATTTAGACTTCCTTGCAGTAACATCCATTAGATCAAAGGTTTGACCCAACTCCCTCTGAAGTCAATAGAAGTCTTTTCTGAAGAGATGTGTAAGGGTTGTGTGTGGGAGACAGTTTGAATTATATGTTGGTAAGTGAGTATGATTCTAAGGATGAAATCTTGGCCCCATTGAAGTCAATGAAAGTTTTGCCATTGACTTCAATGGGGCCAGGATTTCACCCCAAGTGATTCAGAGTAAATTAATTTAAGTTACATACACATTGCAGGGCCTAGAAGGCTGTGTAAATCACACCAATTTAGCCTACTTCCCACACCCCTTTACACTCCCCTTTGAATTTGGCATCAAATGTTGGTCTCCTATTAACTTTTTAATTTCACTGTCTACTTTCCTTCCTCTCATTTTAGAGAATATAAATAAAAACATTCTCTTCGAGTTATTCCTTATGTGGAAAAAACCCAATTGCCTTCTTCCAACTCAAAAATAATTTAAAACATACAAGATAAATATTGATTTGCCATTTGGAAATTTTATCTTTAGAGTTTCAGCATTAACAAGCTGTCATCTTTAAGCAGTTATGCATTTACATTCCCAAAGTAAGGTGTGCACATATTGTACTTATAGGTTAAATCTGCTAGGTTTCAGAGGGTTTTTGAGTTGCTAAATATCAAGTTTTTCTGTACAATGAAGTCTTCACTACCCTGGAGAGGTATAGCAAGGGCAGAAATAATACATCAGAGTTGTGAGATGGATAGTGCTGGGAATAGTAATGGACAATATGGGTTTTCACCACTGATTGCCAGTTCAAAGCCTGTCCAAGTCATCACCACCATCTGATGGAGGTATGGTGGCTAGTATGAAAGGAGATGATTATTTCAATCCCATTCTCAGTAAGCAGCCATACAGATCCCCCCACCAGACACAAACCAAAGTGGGAGTTCATTGGCAGTGACATGGAGGATTTCTTCTGTAGAGGTGGCCCTTCCAGATCAGGACTTGCATACATATTGAGTAGAGAGTATAGAGAAACGTGTAGTGCCACGTACTGTAGATAAATGGAGATCATCAGTTCCTAGCACTTTCCTTTAAAAATAATATTTAAAATGAGCACCATACTCAAGCAAGCTCTATTAAATTGTCACAGTGTGTCAGTCAGACTATTTTAACTGTCCTGTTCCTACACACCTACCTCTTCCTCCTGCCCTTCCCTGCAATAAGTTAAACCAGACACAGGAGAAATGATATACCACCAGCAGACACAAACATTACTGCAAATGACATAAAACAACCTTTCACACCTCAACAGCAGGGAGAACTCAACCATGAATAACATTCCTGATATCTAGGAAGTCCCCAAAATGCTCGTTCTTGTGTGTGACAGACTCACACTGACCTCTTCCTTCATGAACAGTATAAATTACATTTTGATAGACATGGCGTTGATCATAACACAACTACATACAATTATACATATATAATTTAACAATAGATATATTTATATATATAATGTGTATGTAGCCTTGTAGACTAAAAGAGCCCTAGACTCTCCTAGAAGTGAGAATAGAAGAATGCAAACACGATTACTATTGCACATCATAAACAGAATCTTCATTAGCATTTGAATTAGTAAGAGGCCAGAGTTCATGCAAATACAGTTCAATATTAGCTAATAAATAAAACAGTGAGGTTTTAAAATCAACAAGCAAACAAACAGGAGGCATAATTATTTATGGGGAGAAAAAAACCATCTGGCTGGCAAAAACAATATAATAGTTTTATACACGTAACCTCTAGTAATGTTGAAGAGTTTTCTTCTTTAATTATATAGGGCTCCATTGTGCTGTTGGTAGGGGTGCAGAGCTTCAGCCTACATAAATGGCAGCTTTTCCATGCCTGCTGGAAGTCTCCTCCCCAAAAGTGTTCAACTAAATTGAGATACCATTGCACTCTTAGGACACAAGGAAATACTCCTAAACACTCACTGTGCATTAAAGGCCTTCCATACAGTTCCATTCCAAACGTCACAACAAGAAGTAGGGCGGTGTTTTTGTTACACTAACTTTTGGAGAAATTCATAGGTCATTCAAGGCATCTGTTCATAAGGCCACAGGTTTTACCTTTTTATCCATGGTTTACATTCATCCCTGTGGGCTCACTTCCATCTCCTCACTTCAGCACCCACTTTAGGGACTTCCTCATCCACTGACATATTTTCATTACACCGCATGGGGCTGATCCAAAGCCCACTGATGTGTAAAGCTCCAATTAGCTTGAATCAAGAAAGAATCAGACCCCATGAGTGCAAACTCAGAGTGCAGTTTTAGCAGCCAGCCAGACATTCAGGAAAGAGAATGGCTAAACATTGAAGTTTGGACTTAAAACCCTACCATTAAGTGATAGTTTCATCACAGAAATCATGTCTTGGACCATGTGATTTCACGACCAAAGGCTTCTATCAGATTATGGATTTGGACACTGACGTCCTGATTTTCAATGTTGCATGCACACAAGAAGATGGGCAGGCATATATGGGCCTAATCTGCAATGCAGCTACTAGAACTATGCAGGAAAATTGGGTATCTGAATATGCAAATAAGTATTTTGCTATCTATCTAGTAATTTGCACACATCATTACCTGATTTGCACACACAATCACACTTAAGCACACAAGTATTTGCAAATATGGCGGTTAGGGCACTCATTTGGGATGGGCGAGACCCAGATTCAAGTCCCTGCTCTGCCAAAGTCAGTGACCTAACTATCAGGCTATATAGTCTGTCTCTCTTTGTCCCAATGAATATTGAATTAGTTATACAAAGTAGAGAGACTGAGAGAACCCCAACCCAATCACATGGTGGTCAGGACACTGATATGGGAGACCCAGGTTCAAATACCTGATCCAAATCTGGCAGAGCAGAGGCACCTCTCACCATGTGGCTATTCAGGAGTGGGTCTGCTTCTAGTTTTGACCTGAGAAACCTTCGAGATAAAACTACATTTCCATAACAAATTTTCATTTTCAAAAAATTGGCATTTTCTGATGAAAAATATTTAATGAAAAAATACCCAACCAGCTCTAGCTGGGAATGCATTTGTATGTATCCAACTGAGGAATATCGATATCAGACATTGGTTACTGATTGTTCAAAGCCATGTTCTGAGGGGGAACTTTTGATTTTGTCACTATAATACATCAACTACAGTAGGTTTTTTCCAACAAAGCAATCCCTCTATCGCTTACTGCATTTTAAGGCCACCCTTCAGCATGGTCCTTTTCCACTCCAGGAAGCTAACACCCAACTTGTTAAATACTCAGCGCTTCCTTTAATGGTTTGTTATCATTGACTGAATTGCAAATCATCCTTTATTTTAAAACTTCCTAAGTCCCCTATTAAAATATTATGCCACTCTTCAGTAATGATGCAAACAGACTTTAAAAACCCACCAATCTGCTTGTGCTCTTTTTTACAAACTCTTCTGATCAGATCAGAATAGTCCTTAACAGTGGAAAGCAGGGATCACATGATGACATGTCCTGCCATTTTCATGCTGATAAGGAAACCTTATGGGGCCTGATACTCTGCAACTGTTCTTGAAGTCAATGGAGCTAACTCAGTTTACACCAGCTGAGGATCTGGCCCTAGAACTTTTCCATCAAGAGTAACAAAAACAATATCTTCCAACCACACTTCTCAAGTCAGAAGCTCTAGTAATATTCCATGAGTTTTATTGCCATTTTTGGCCCATTCCTACAAAATACTATAGTAAATACGTAAAGCCTGTTTTTTTAATTCTCTGGGAAGTATTTTTTTCCTGGCATGGTGACACCGATTTTTGTTTTCTAAATAAATAATTCTACTTCATCATGCAGCCAGGGCATTCACTAATAGTTTGATTTGTGTCTTATTATTTAAATCAAAGCTGTTTATAAAATGTTGGTCTGGAAAGAGTTGGTACCTTTGGAAATTTGTTTGCTAGTAATTCTGGGTGTGAGACCCATTTGTTAAAATCAGAGCTCCTTGCGGAGTAAAGCTCCGGGTTGACTGGTTGAGCCTCTCTGAATGAGCTGTAAAGTACAATATGAGAGAATGCTTTTTTCCGAACATCTGTTTCTTCCCAAAACTTTCTCCCAGCTGCATCCTATATCTGCTGTAACTGATACTTTCTCACCTGTATGTAATCCCCTGGTATAGGTCATTTGATTTAAACATTTACCATTGCTGCTAGATTTTTAGACTTTTATAAATCTTAAATTGAGAAATAAAAGTGAGGTAAAAATAAAACAGGTGGATTTAATAAAGTACATACTGGAAAAATTACTCCAGGTGGGAGTAAGGTTATGTTGCTAAATCACGATCCATTGCACTTCGACAGAGCCTTCCACCTGAACATCTCCAAATGCTTAACATATATGAATGCATTTGGCTACCCAGTTTGAGGAAAAGTAAATATTACTATCCCCATTATACAGACACAGTAAGGGGAATAGGGAGTGTTAGCAATTTGCATAAGGATTTTTTACATTGAGATTGAAAGATCTGTGGAACAGGGATCTTGTATGTAAATCAATCATCTAGCATATTTCTAGCACTATTTAAATAATAAATACCTACAAGAATAATTATACAAATCCAGGAACTCCTTGGTCACTACAGTCATCACTGTGTTGAACAGCCTAACCGGTTAGAAGCTCCTGGTGATAATAAGTAATAACACTCAGACCTCATGCTGCAAACACACATGGGGACAGAGCCTCAGCTAGTGGAAATCAGCATAGTCATTGAAGTCAATGGGCCAGATCCGAAGCCAATATGGCTCCCTTGACTTCAGGGGAGGTATGTTAATTTGTGTGAGTTGAGGAATATCCCCATTCAGCTACACCCATCTGCACTGGCTGGAGATCTGCTGTAAACTGGCATAGTGCAGGTCAACAAGGTGTACTGGCTTGTTAAGCCTAAAGATGCAGAAGACCCCATTTCAGGGATGTTGGTGTGAGCACAGGCTCAGAAACCAGCTGAAACTGGAAGAGAAGAAGTGGTCCCAGGGAGTTAGCAGTGGGATGGGAAAAACCCAAGACACGTAGACATGAGCGTAGGACCCGGAGCCCTGTAGAGTAGGGTGGTGCAGGCCTCCCCTCTCTCCCAGTCAATCGGGAGAAGCTTTCAGAAGGTGGGTACTATATATGCCACCTTCCCTCTCAGAACAGGACAGCCACAGACAGAGGAAAGAAGCTTGAGCTAGGATTCTGCTTTGCAGAATAAGGTCTCCAGGGATGACAGGAGCCCTGGAGATGGGTATGAACTATGGAGTTACTGTGATGGACCTTGTGTTTGGGACACTGAGGACTCTTTTGAATTACTTTGGGCTATTGACTCAGTTTGAGGGGAGGGCTGGTGACAGCTCTGTGAAAGCATATATGATGCTCCCAGGGTCTCCAAAGAGAGGGAGCTGAGGGAGGGCCTTGCGGAAATATCTCTGGCCATGAGGGGGCTCCAGCAAATGGGACTCTGCTACACTCAGTTACATAGTTTACATAATCTGAAGATTTGGCCCCTGGCCTTATCACTTGAGCTAAAGGAGATCCTCCTTTAGCTGTTAGCAGTATAGAGTCTGCAGCACACACTACTGATAGACTTTGAAGGATTAGATTTTTATTGGTAAATGTTGGTAAACATTGATTTCACAGTACACACACAACCCGCCAACATTTTTTTTTCCATCAATAGTAATCAAAATTTGCAGATAGTCAAAGTAGGAAAAATACTGCTTGAGAACTTATTAGAGTTTGATTTAAGGATATGTACTCTGCATATTTCGATATGTGATGTTGACAATCTGTGTTTTAATGGTTACAAAGCTTTAACATTTTGAATCTCAATGTCTAATGTTATTAAATAAATATTGTCTGAGCCCTCTATTGTCTGAGCCCTCCATAATTGCTGCAACCATGAAAATGTTGATCAATAAAAATTACAAAATGCTTAAAAATAAACATTGATATCTGCTGAAAATATAAAAAAAATAAAATTGAATTCTGCTAAGCCTAATTGTTGAGCAGGTCTGAATCCATCCAGTGGAGGAATACACTTGCCAATTCATTACAACAATAGTGTTCTTTCCTTAGATCTTTAGACACTCATGCCCACTGTTGTTTTAGAAAGAGGAACTCCTGCTTGGCCCCATTTTTCTTTGCTGGTTCAACTGCACGGCACTATCTGGGCACAGTGACGATACCAAACTACTCCTTGTTCATGGTTCCAGACTGGGTACAGGGCAGGAATGCTCACAATTGAGGTTCCTGGAAGCCATTAACAGGGCCACCAAGAGATGGTCCAACATGCTCACATGCATGGTCTAGCTTGGAGACTCTTCTTTCTGCTCTGCTAGTATTTGAGTCAACAGACATACTAGTCAGGAGGCCTGGCTGAGGGTGACTGTCACTGTAATGAATGCATGCATTGCTCTCTCTGAGAGTACCCGTTTACACGCAACTGTGCCAGCAGCTTCCAATATTCTCCTTTCCCAGTCAGGCTGTGGGCCTGTAGTTCACTGTGGCTTTCCACTCATCAAGGATCCTCCCCAGCCGCATGAAATAAAAGAACAAAAAGATCAAAGCATGGCAGAAGAGCACCTTGAGGCTTGTGAAGAAATTACGGCAGAAGTGGAAACAGACTGGTCATATTGTGTGAAATTGAGACTCGTGACAGGATGCAGAGGCCAAAACCTGTCCACAGCACTGCCAGTCTTCTGTGATGGTGTAAGTCGCTGGTCAATGCGTGTTACAGCTCTTCCCCCTCTGTGCCTGATCCACAGAGGAAATGACTCTGTTACAGCAGCAGCTAAGGAATGTTAGCTCTTTAGCTTAAGCTGTAGCAGACCATAATTGTAGTTCTGGAGGTTCCCAGGTCACTCCATGGTACATTATCCAAGATGATGGCCATTGCAACTGCATTTTCCCAGTGACTATTATGTTTTAGCAGAGCTGTGGTAAGGTCTCTTTCTTGAGTGGCCAGAAAAAGGCTGTGATGAATACAAATATATTAACGATACAGGGGACTTGCACTTGTGAATATGCATTATGGAAGTTAAAGCGGCACTGTCTTACCTCCTGAATTTGTGAGGGTGTATGAATTTGTTAGGAGATGGCATAATGTGTCAGCTTTACATATTTTATTTAGATGTTCAATGAAAGGAGAGCCTTGAAGAAGCAGATAATGCTCAGAAGCATGGATATTATACTGCTCCTGGTTGGTATTATCCTTTTAGAGAAAATCTCAAATATTTATCCAGAAACATACAAATATGCCATCTTTAAAACATGGTGTCATTTCCCACAATGGGGCCTTTTGGTTCTTGACTGAGGCATCACACCATTGTCCCAATACTAACATGGAGTAATAATAAGTCAAACATGTCCTCTTTAAAGTGCAGCTCTGCTTTGAAAAATGACACTGTTCTACTGAACAGATATGATCCTGAATAGACAAGGGGATCAAAACTGCTGAGGTTGGTGGCAAAACAAGTTTTTCCTTTTCTCTCTTCTTGATAACCTTACCACACCAGCACAGCTAAGAGGGGCACTCAGCTAAGTGGTATAAGACCCCAGATAGAACACATTGTTGGATTTTATTCCTTCTTATGTGTCATCAGAAATGTTTGCAAAAGTGACCAATACAGGTTTAACCAGTAACACTTGTGCAAAGCTATTGAAGGCAGTGGAGTGCCGCCATTGTCAGTGATGGCATAATTTGGTCTGCAGAATCTTTGATACTGGTGACAATGCTTGCAAAGGAAATAACCCAGCTTGACTCTTGGAGCTCAGGTTGAATTTGCTGCAATGACAGTAAGGGGAAAACATCTTTTTTTGCATCTCTTGAGTTTCACTTTGAGTTTGGCATTTGAACATACTCATCGCAAGAATCAGTTGAAATGTAAGAGGTTTGCCATCACAAACAGCCAAGTTTGGGCTGTTCCAAATTTGTAATGAACCTGGATTAGTTTTGCATGATTTGTGGAGGAGATTCCTGGCAACATTTCACTTATCTCTAAAAATAGCACCATGTTATCCATGACCACTGAGGACTTCCTGGTTGCTATTTGACTGCACACTGTGACCACTTGGAACTTTGTGGTGAGACTAAGGACAGCACTCAGATTCTTCCGCTCTAAAAGCACAGTCCCCTGCTACTTGAACTTAAAGAGGATCTCCTTTAGTTATTAACAGTATAGTGTCTAGGGTAACTAGTTGAACAGTTCTGATTCCACCCTCTAGAAGACAGTGGTACATATCCACATTAGCCAATTTGTTACCAAATTGACCTTGCATATTGTGTCTAATTGTTGACATAAAGAGAAACTGCACTTGCATAGGCATAGCTTTTAATGGTGACATATAATTTCAGAAGTAATGGGGAATGTGGAGTTGAAATTTTACCTCCTCTTAAAATTGCATACAAGATCTCTAAATGTAGTTTGCATGGAAAGCATCTTAAAAAAGAATACCCAAGGGGCTCCTCTTACTTTTCTGGCTTGTAAAGCTAACTGTAGAAAATAGCCCAGAATATATATATAAATACTCCAGAATCTTTATTCTTCATACCCCTGACCAGGGCTGTGGCTATACTTGAAACTTCAAAGCGCTGTCACGGGGGGAGGGGTGGGGGAATTAGTTAACAGCACTGGGGCACTGTTTACACCGGCGCTTTATGGGGTGTGTGTGTGTTTTTTCACACCCCTGAGTGAGAAAGTTGCAGCGCTGCAAAGCGCCAATGTAGCCAAGCCCCAGAGGTCACTTCACTGCCTGCTACAAGCTAGAAAATCATTCTGGATAAAAGCATGAAAATGGGTATAGTTGAATCCAGATCTTCCCCCTGTGTAAGAAGATATTAGTGAGTTATGGAGCCAGTCAAGAAAGACAACTTTTTTGGAAAATATATCTTTAGTAACAATGGGTTCCCAGGATGTTTCCTTTGTCTTTCAAACATTGTTGATGTTGTGAATAGAGATAATGGGAGAGAGGCAATTTGTGGTGTGTGTGTCCTCCATTCTTACACCATTCTCCCCTCTTTGATGACAGTCAGTTTACACTCCCAGCTGTTCCATTTTCAATATGTAAAGTTCTTGTTCACACTCTTCTTTCTTCCACAAATTGGCTTCTTAATTAGGTGATAGTCTATTGTAGTTCATCTGATTATGCTGATACCTGGCTGGGTCACCAGTGTGTCCTTGTCTCTGAAAAACTGGTTTGGGACTGCTTTTCTTAAATGTGGAGCATGTTATAGCAATGTTATAAAGTAGAATCTTATAACTTTATATACAATGTTGCCACACATATTTCACCAGGACAATAATATTCAGCAGATTATGAGTTTTAAATGATACTTCACAAGGCATGCCTTGTACCAAATTTATCATAGTCCTGTAAAAATTTCACATACTATCATTCACCACATGACAGCAGCACTGGGAATGGTGGTATAGAACCAGACATACAAGCTTCTTTCCACCCAGGGATTCCCTTATCTAAAGGGAATCCCCAACATCCTCCTCAGAGAAGTTTTCCACGTGCTTCATGTGGCCTGAAAAGTACAAAGCAACTGAAAAAAGCAGACAGGTATCTAGCCTACTGTGCTAAAAATATCTTTTTGAAGAATGACTGATCTATCAGGATGAAAACCCATTGGCTGTCTAATATCAATCTGATCCCAAGCTGAGAATGTGTTTCTGAGTGAGTCACAATGTGTGTTTTAACAATGGTTGTATTCATTTGTCCCTAAGCAAGGGGATATGAAACTGTTTCACATGCATATATAACAAGTAAACACATCCAGAAGCTTTGGAAAATAATATCCTGAGTTGCCTGATGCAGATCTGTGAATTTATCGCATTGAATGGGTCCCATATTTTAAACCACTGCTATTCCTGGAATTTCAAATGAGGGTCGCTCTGGTTTGGCAAGTTCCTCCCAAATTTCAGCAGAAATTTTCCTTCAGCATTGTTTACAATGATAAAAGACAATTGAAAACTTTTAGGCAGAAAAGGGATTTAATTACAGTGTAAATTTTAGCAGAGATGTGCCACAGATGTTCATCTAAAAATGCACAACTTTAAATTAGCATTTTCTGCACATAAAAGTGATTCATCTTCAACTCCAGGTCTTCGACAAATTGTGTCACTTCTTACATGATAATCAGTCACAATTTTAATTAGAAGTTGTCATTCACCCCTATATGCAACATCTCTGGCAGAGATCAAGTAAGTTTTTGTACAGCTGCTACCCTGATTCTCCTGTCACTCTGGCCTGACTTTGAATTTCTTCCCCTTATTTCTCTCTCTTTTAGATAATCCCCCTTCTTCTTCTCCTCACCCCCACTGAGCTGTCAAGAGTTTCAATAATGCTGTGATATGAAATCACTGCCTCCATAAGTTTAAAAAAGAAGAAGAACTTGCACTGGATTCTGGAATCTGATCAAAGAGAATCATTTATAAGATATATGCAGCAGGAACCACAGGGAGATATTTTTGCAGCAGGACCATGTGAAATAGGAAAGACAAAGCACCAGACTTTCAAACCCCTTTTTACTTATAATTACATGGCTAGGGTTTATACTGTATAATGTTTATCTTTTTCTTTTTGGTACCTTGCTATTCAATGCCACATTAAAATGGGGTCAGGCGCGTTGATGTAACTCCAGTGAGCACGGGAAGGCTCAGAAATACTAATATTACAGCACTGTCTTTTGTGAGGTACAATAGCAAAAGCAGAATGAAAATGGAGCTGTGGATATTATACAGAGCCAGGAAGGCACCTAAGGAGGGGACAGAGGTTACCATCCTGAGGCTGTAATGAGAATGAGCGAGGCGTTTGTGTACCACTTCCCATTCTCATTTCTGTCACTCTTACAAGAACATATTTATGCTGTGCCAATTCTCGTTACCATTCTTGTCACAGCAATGAAACATGAGAATGTTAATGCTGACTTGGTGAAAGACACAAGCAAGCTCTCCCACCCGGACCTTTTCAGTATGCTGTTTGGTTACTGGTTATCTTCCCCACAGGTTGGTGAGGCTGGGTTGTTGTCCGTGGGACTGGCTGCCCATTAAAATTAGGGGATACTGAAAAAGGGAAGAACAATGTAGTTTGCTGTGATTTTTTCCCACGTTTGATGAAGAACTTCACTTTCCGATGGAGCCGTCTGGCATCAAAGATTGTAATGGGGACTGAAACAGCGTGCTGTGAATCTATTCTTCAGGCAGAGATCAGTAATGAGGATGGCAAACAGAAAAATTCTAGCCAGTTTCATTCCAGTCCCTACCCTGTAATCCTTATGTCTCCCTCAGACGCTGCAATTTAGAGCTACATGATGGAAAGCTCTTTAAAAAAAGAACGGGGCAAGACAAACATTCCTCCCAGGTACACCCATGCAATTTAGCTGGGGCAATACACTGTGGCAATCTTTATTGAACTGAATGAAACATGCAATATGGCACCTGAAACTAGGTATTTTAGGGGAAGGTGCTGATTAGCCTTAATGGTCATTCCTTTAAATGAGTCAGAGAATATCCAAGTGGATGAACTCAGAAACATTTTTGACAATAAATGCAGTTCATCCCTCAAAGGGACCAGCCCTCAGAGAGAATGTATCATTCAGGGTGCTGACACAGAAGCAGGGAGCCGTAACTGCTTTCCAGATTGCCCACTCCCTCTGCTGTGTTGAGGAGATCTTGGGCACAGGAGAGATTCCTATTGGAAGGGATTTGAATGTTGACCTGCAGCAGAAAAGATTATGGCTTGCTTCCTTCTCACAGAATAAGCTCCAGCTAAAAGGAAATGGAGATTTGCAATTTTTTTTTTTTTAAATGGAGATATCCTATCTCCTAGAACTGGAAGGGACCTTGAAAGGTCATTGAGTCCAGCCCCCTGCCTTCACTAGCAGGATCAAGTACTGATTTTGCCTGAGATCCCTAAGTGGCCCCCTCAAGGATTAAACTCACAACACTGCGTTTAAGCAGGCCAATGCTCAAACCGCTGAGCTATCCCTCCCCCCATGGAACTTAGCTGGGGTAAAATGCCCTGAGAATTAGCTCTCTTCAGATTCCCTGAAAAGGGAATGGGATTTGAGGGGCTGGAAGTGAGGCCACTCATTCTTGGAGCCCTGCAAATAAGGGGTTCCTCAGAAGTGTGGCTGCAGGAGCTATTCTATATGGCTGAGCCTCTGCATGACTATAGTGTCCCCCAATTACCTCCTGGGGGCACGGCCTTTCGCTGAGTCCCCTTGCAGCTGCTCAATAGAAGCGACGAAGGGAACAGTGCAGGAATAAAGGTAGCAATAGCAAATATGGTCAGTGGGTTTGGAGGGGAGGTGTGAAAGAAAATAGGGCACGAACTGAAGAGACAAGTGGGGTCAAGGGCTTTTTTTTTTTTTTTTAAATATATATACACATAATAGGGGACACCAACATATATTCTCATGGTGAAGGGAAGGCAGTGTACTCAGGCAATTACCAGACTGGGTCCTAAATCTGGTTTGCATTATATTGCTAAAAGTATATATTTGAGTTCTTCTCCCACACTGAAAAGTATTGTAACAGATTATACTTGAATTGTTAATACTTGCATTAATAATGTAGTTCTATAGTGTGCTAACAGATGTAAGTACCTGGGAACATACCTGGATGCCTCCCTAACACATGAGAAGAGAGCTTAGTATATATTGGCTACATTTGGAATGACATTCAATGCTGCTCAGTGTTACAAACACTGCTTAAGTGCATATAATAGAAAACAGGTTGCCTAGACGTTGTTTCTTTTCAGTATTGATTACAGAGAAATATTACTTTCCACAGCAACAACTGCCCTCCATCGGTTATTTGCAGTGTTGTTGTCAGGGCCGCCCGGGGGGGGGGCAAGTGGGGGAATTTGCCCCAGGCCCCGCAGGGGCCCCGCGAGCCCTGGCCCAGCCGCAGTCCGGGTCTTCGGTGGCATTTCGGCGGTGGGGGGCCCTTCAGTGCTGCCGAAGACGTGGAGCAACTGAAGGGCACCCCACCGCTGAAATGCCGCCAAAGACCCAGACCGCCGCCGGGTGAGTACAAGCGCCGCAGCTCCCCCGCTTTGCCCCAGGCACCCTGAATCCTCTGGGCGGCCCTGGTTGTTGTAGCTGTATTGGTCCCAGGATATGAGAGAAACAAGGTGGGTGAGGTAATATCTTGTATTGGACCAACTGCTCTTGGTGAGAGAAATAGGCTTTTGAGCTATACAGAGTTGTTCTGAAGACCTGAGGAAGAGCTCTGTGTAGCTTGAAACTTGTATCTTTCACCAACAGAAGTTGGTCCAACAAAATATATTACCTCACCCATCTTGTCTCTTTATCTGTGAGATAGTTTAATAAGTAGGCATGGGCCTGAACTAAAATTCCAAATTCGAACACCAACAAACTGTGAAAGAAGTTTGGATTCAGATTTGTACTGTGTAATGGGCTCCCTGGGCTAGATCCTCAGTTGATATAAACTGACATAGTTCTACTGAAGTCAATGGAGCTACACTAATTTACATCAGCTAAGGATCTTGCCCCCTGTCTTTCTAGCCAGCCAAATCTAATCCATGGATCTGAACACCCCCCAAACTTTGAATCTGGAACTGAACTTTGTGGGTGCATCTTCACTAGGATAAAAGGTTTTCAACCTGTTCTCAACCTGAGTTAGCCAACACAAGGTAAACTCCTAGTGAAGAAAAGCCAGTTTGCAGTTTTAGCATTTGTAAACAGATTGAAGTAAAACCTATGGGGGAGTGGAGGAAAGAAGAATGGGGAAGGATGGTCCAGGGGTTAGGGCACTAGCCTTGGGAAACCTGGCTTCGCTTCCCTGTTCTGTCACAGACTTTCTGAGTGACCCTGATCAAATCACTTCAGTCTGGTCTGCACTGGTGGGGGGGAAGGGAAATCAATCTAAGTTACGCAACTTCAGCTACGTGAATAATGTAGCTGAAATCAACGTACTTAGACCTACTCACCGCGGTGTCTTCACTGCGGGTGAGTTGACTGCCACCGCTCCCCCATCGACTCTACCTGTGCCTTTTGTTGGGGAGGAGTACAGGAGTCAACGGGAGAGTGCTCAGGGATCAATTTATCGCGTCTAGATTAGACGCGATAAATCGACCCCCGCTGGATCGATCTCTGCCCGCCGATCCGGAAGGTAGTGTAGACATAATCTTAGTCTCTGTGCTTACATTCCCCATCAGTTACATGGGGATAAGAGCACTTCCATACCTAATAGGGGTGTTGTCAGGATAGATACATTAAAAGATTGTAAGGTGCTCAGATACTTAGGTGGTATGGGCCATATAAGATAGATGTTAAGACTACAAATAGCTTTATCTTCCCTAGGATTTTACCACTTGTTAGCTACCACAAGGTAAGAACATACCTTGTTTTCCTAGTGAATACAAGGCCCCTGGT
Source organism: Malaclemys terrapin pileata (assembly GCF_027887155.1). Lineage (NCBI taxonomy): Eukaryota > Metazoa > Chordata > Testudines > Emydidae > Malaclemys > Malaclemys terrapin. The sequence goes on from NC_071505.1 coordinate 327,928,980, forward strand.
TCAGGCCCATGCCTGGTAATAAGCTAAGAACGCACACCTATGACTTAGCTCAATTAGTTACACTCTTTCATACCAAAGGTCCACTTTATATAGTTACATTCCACATACACAGTGTGATGAACTAGTTCATTTTCTTTCTTCTTTTTGTCGATTTGATCAGTTCTTAACTCCTAGATCTTCTGACTCTTTGCATTATAGAACCATAAGTTTATTAAAGTCAGGTGAGTGAACAATTTTCTTGTCAGCATGTGATGGCTGCAGCAAATTACCAAGTACGCTTAGGGTAGGGATGGGCAAATTATGGCCCACGAACCGCACCACATGGCTCAGCCTCGCTCCAGCTGGAGCGCAGGGTCGGGGGCCGCACCACGTGGCTCCCAGAAGCCACAGCATGGCCCCGCTCCGGCTCCTACATGCTCCAATGGGAGCTGCAGAGGCGGTGCCTGTTTTTTCCATCCACAGTTAATATCCTTTAGGCTTTTTTATGGCACACTTTTATAAAAGAAAAGTCTCAAATAAATGATTATAAAATTCACTATATATCCCTCATCATCATCATCACTCCCATAACTGCATTGGTCGTTGGGGCACCATCATTGATGAGCAATCAACTAAATTGTCTCCACCCCTGACTATTATGCGTCAGTGCTTGAGTCTCTGCAAAGTCCTTTCCTGTCCACTCTTTTATGTTGTCAATCCATCTCTTCTTCTGTCTTCCTCTTCTTCTCTCCCCTGTACTGTCCCTTGGAGGATGATCTTGGATAGGCCAGATGATCTTGTTACATGGCCGTACCACTTCAGCTTGCACTTCTTCACGTTCGTCAGGAGGTCTTCATATGACCCAGCACATTGGGTGATGATGTTGCGGACCTCTTCATTAGTAACGTGGTTGAAGTAGGAGATGCCCAGGGTTTTACGGAAGCTTCTCATCTCTACTACTTGTATTTTCCATTCAGATTCTGCCGTAAGGGTCCAAGTCTCGCACGCATACAGAAAAATGGAAATGACCAATGCATGCAGCAGTTTCAGTTTGGATTCCAGGGAGATGTTCTTATTCCTCCAAATTGGCTTTAGAGGAATAAGAACATCTCCCTGGAATCCAAACTGAAACTATATATCCCTATTTATTTAAAAAAAACTGGTAAAGATTGTTCTTATTTTTTTTTCAAATAGTTCAGTCATTTTTGTTAGAGAATACAGAAAGAACAAAGAAACAAAACAGCATCTCCATGCTGTATCCATTAAACTAAATAGGTTATTTGAAATATATATAGAATAAAAGAAGTGTATATGATCATGTCAACCAACATAAAATCAAAACCAATCTTGAATTATAACTTTCCCTATGACATTGTGAATAACAGGATCATGAATTGAAGAGGATACTTAAGCATGTGTCCATCACTGTTCAGCACATCACTTAAGAATGTGCTTAACTTTAGGCATATGTTTACATCCCATTCATTTAGCTAGATTTATGCATGTAAGTGCCACCCTGAATCAAGGATTGGTTTCCGAAGCAAGATTCAAAACTTGAAATAAATATGATGAGAATTATTACCCCAAACAGCAGTTAAATTATTATTTCAATCTTAATGGAAAGTGTTGTCAGGTTTCCAAATGGTTTGCTCTTTGACTATCTGTCACTGCACCTAATCTATCTACAGTTGTGTCTAGGTTCTTGTACTCTGGTATTGCGTGTATTTTGCCAATTTTTTTCCATGACAGCCTTTTCATATTTAACACACCAGATTGAGCCAAGCTGTTACAGACTTAGGAAAATATTTATCTAGTGAGTTTTAAACTCATGGATTGTCGACATGATCATGTGAATAGATATTTAGAGCCTTTTAAATGTCCTCTGATAGGTTGTTGACTTACATATGTATTTAGGGTCTTCTATCAAAATTTGACAAGTTCTTTGCAGGGTCTTTATGTTTTTAAAAAAGAAGTATTTTGTATACATACTGGAAATGCTAAAACCCCTTCCCTGCTGGGGTATCAGCATGAACTGGACCGCTATAATAAAATTTCCTCCGATTCAATTGCAATCTTTCTGCCTGGCTGTGCCTTGGCTTGCATACCAATTTTCAAGTGAAGAAACAGATGCATAATTTCACAAAATGTCTCGCACTTAAAGCTACTTCTCATTTCTAACTACTTTCATCCTTTTATAATGTCATAAACAACCTGAATGCTAATGACTTGGGTTTCAGGCTTCCCAATCCTTACCGAAATAAGGGAAAACAGAACTTTAGGTCTCCATTGTAGAGATGGAAATTATGACACAATCACTGTGTTTTATTTGAGATAGTGCCTTATTTTTACAAATTCCTTAACAACAAGATTTCAGCATTAATGAAAATGTGGAGCTGAGAGCACCAGGCATATTGCAAGCATCCCGGTGCAGTTATGTAAGCCCTTTGATCTTGACCTGCAATATCTCTGTTTTCTAATATTGTGCCTCTTTTAAGCAAAACCAACCAACCCCCCGCTAGAGTCTCAACCCTGGTCTCCAGAGAGGAAAAGCTAATGCATAAATTATTCTAGTCAGATTCTTCTGCATTGAGTGCCTTTCAAATGCTCATTAAGGAATATGGGGCTGGTTGAAAAACTTCTGTCAAAAAGTGTTTTTATTTTTTTAAGTAAAATGGCTATTTTCTCAAAATGGAAATTTCCAATAGCTATGTCTATTTCTGACCAAAGGAAAAATTTCAGTAAAAGCAAAATAATAATTTCTGGGGTGGTAGAAACATTTTCCGATCAGCTCTAGATGTGACTGCCATGTGTCACATGTGGGGCTTTCTTTCTACCTTCCTTGCCCCAGAGGGAAATTGTATTAGCTCTGTGTTTGAAATGAATGGTGGTGAGGGTAGATCCCAGAACCTTCAGGAGTTCATTGGATAGTCTAGGACTAGCCTCCAAGAAATCGCTGTCTCCTGCACAGTCTAGGTTTATGCTGGTGGTTAACAATTGCATTTTGCAGGAGGAGCAGTGTCGTCAGCCATGGTCCTTCTTCTGGAGTTTTAGGTGACTGCTGCTTCAGTCTAACAGAGCTTACTATTAGAAAATGTATTCCTTTGATACTCTTCTCCCCATGTCCGTTTAAGGACAATTAGACTATATCTACACCTGAAGCTGGAGGGTACGTACTCGGCCTGGCTCAGCCATGCCTCCGATGACACTACCCATGCTGCACCAGCTACATTGTTATTTATATTCATGTTAGTTCAATGAGAGCTGTTGCAAGTATGTGTACACAAGTAGTGTCAACTTAGCCTTGTTGATACTTTACTAATTAGATACTTTACTAATAATCATTCCTTTCTTTTGTATTTTTGCATTGGCCACTGTCAGCAGTCAGGATACTGGGCTGGATGGACCTTTGGTCTGACCCAGTATGGCCATTCTTATGTTCTTATGTTCTCTCAGCCTGAGTGGGCGGAGCCAGGCCAAGCTTACTCCACCCCCCGGAAGGGGAGGGGTGGAACAGGAAGTACAAAAGGCGGGACCCTTAGCCCAGTCAGGGCAGCACCAGGGAGGGAGACAGACACAGACTCCTGGCTGTTCCCAGTAGACCCTGCTGCTGAGCCAGGGGACACCCTGGACTAGGGGAAACCTGACCCAGAGGAAGGACTCGGGCAACCAGGACTGCCGGCTGCAGAGTACCCTGAGGAACTGGAGGAGCCGGGCTGCAACCCAAGCCTGAGTGAGCCCGACGCTGAGGGTGAGCTGGAGTTACCAGGGCTACCGGCAGCTGAATACCCCGATGAGTTGGAGGAACCAGAGGGACCCACTCGAGAGGCCATGTAGGAAGTAGCTCAGGGGCGGAACTGGACAGTGTTTGATCAGCGTGTTGTGGACGGATCCCCACCGACCCAGTGGCGGGACCCTCTTCTCCCACCACTGTCAGGGCCCTGGGATGGAATGCAGTGGACAGGGCCGGCTCCAGGCACCAGTGCAGGAAGTAGGTGCTTGGAGCAGCCAATGGAAAGGGGCAGCATGTCCGGGTCTTCAATGTCAATTCAGCAGCGGGTCCCTCAGTCCCTCTCGGAGGGAAGGACCGGCTGCCAAATTGCCGCAGAAGAATGAAGTGATGCGGTAGAGCTGCCGCCGAAGTGCCGCCGATCACGGCTTTATCTTTTTTCTGTTTTTCTTCGTCGCTTGGGGTGGCAAAAAAAATGGAGCTGGCCCTGGCAATGAAGTCGGGTGGGTCTGTGTTTCCCTACCTCTGCCACCCCGCCTTAGGGTGGCAGAATCCCAATAAAGAGCTAAGGACTCTTGCCGGTGCCCCACTGCCTGAGGGGCACATCACGGACTGTTGCCGGTGCTCCCCGGCGTGAGGGGCGCGTCACGGACTCTTGCCAGCGCTCCCCGGCCTGAGGGGCACATCACGGACTCCTGCCGGCACTCCCCGGCATGAGGGGCGCGTCACGGACTCTTGCCGGCGCTCCCCGGCCTGAGGGGCACGTCATGGACTCCTGCCACTTGAGGGGCGCGTCACAAACTTGCCGGCGCTCCCCGGCCTGAGGGACATGCCACGGACTCTGGCTGGTACTCCTGTGTTGTGCCAACTGCGATGGCACACCTCCATCCAGTAATTCCCCATTGATGGAGAGGTGTGACCAAGGCCTTTCGGCGAGGCAGCAGCTCCCCACCACCCCCCAGTAGCTTGGCAGACCAACTGAGACCTTGCTACAGGCCCTTTGCCTAGGGCAGGGGTGAGCAAACTGTGGGCTGGATCTGGCCTGCCAGCCATTTTAATCCGGCCCTCAAGCTCCCACTGGAGAGCAGGGTCTGGGGCTTGCCCCACTCCAGCCAGGGAGCAGGGTCGGGGGCCGCTCGATGTGCTCCCAGAAGCAGCGGCATGGCCCTGCTCCGGCTCCTATGCGTAGGGGCAGCCAGGGGCTCCGCTCTGCATGCTGTCCTGCAGCTCCCATTGGCCAGGAACTGTGGCCAGTGGGAGCTGCAGGGGCAGCCCCTAGGGACGGGGCAGTGCTCAGAGACGCTTGGCCACAGCTCCATGTAGGAGCCGGAGGGGGGACATGGCCACTGCTTCCCGGAGCCGCTTGAGGTAAGCGCTGCCCAGAGCCTGCACCCCTGAGCTGCCACCCCCCCACATCCCAATCATCTGCCCCAGCCCTGAACCCCCTCCCGCCCTCTGAATCCCTTGATCCCAGCCCAGAGCACCCTCCTGCACCCCAAGCCCCTCATCCCCAACCCCACCCCAGAGCCCGCACCCCCAGCTGGAGCCCTTGCCCCCCCACTCCACTGCCCCAGCCCAGAGCCCCCTCCTGTACCCTGAACTTCATTTCTGGCCCCACCCCAGAGCCCTCACCCCCAACCAGAGCCCTCACCCCCTCCTGTACCCCAACTCCAATTTTGTGAGCATTCATGGCCCACCATGCAATTTCTATTCCCCGATGTGGCCCTCGGGTCAAAAAGTTTGCACACCCCTGGCCTAGGGTGAACATGCTCTCAAAAATCATGCAAGAACAGTCACATTTAGTCATTGGCTCTCTTTTTGCACAGCACATTCAATTTCTTTGCCGAGTGGAAACAAAAGATCAACACCTTGGCCTTTTGTGATTCCCCAAAGTACGTTTTATGGTGTTGGGCAGACTGCAAACATGCTTTACCAAAAGTAATGGAAGGAAATTCACCCAGCAAAAATTCCATTCTATTTTTATGAAGCATGGAATTTTCAGAACAGAAGTAAGGGGTATTTAACTGTATCACCACCTCAGAAGTGAATGGGAGTCATACTAATAAGTTACCCTGTGCGGGGGTGTACCAACCCCACACTGGGCCAGAAAGGGTTAATGTGAGTATGTGGGCTCAAACAGCCTTGCCCTGCTACAGCTGCAAGAGTTGTGAAGTCTGGAGGGAGAAGTTAAAAGGGTCTACTCCATTCAGGGGCTGACTAGGAGGGAAAGATGCCTAGCTGGAGTCAGAAAGCTGAGTTGGCCTGCTGGTGGACAGGGTGTCCTGAAAGAAAGTTAGGCTTGCAATAGGGAGCTCAGGGTAGTTTAGAAGGAAAACTGGAGGAGGTGAGTTGGCCCAGGGTTTTCTGTGTTGGTGGAGAGGTCTGCAGTGCAAGCGTTATCCATAAAGCTCATAGTAGGTGCTCCAGTCTTGTTCCTCATTGCTTTGATTTAAGGAGCTTCCAAGAACTTGGGACACAATGAGATGCAAGTGTTTTTTTTTTTTAATTTAGTTATGTTGAAAGGCTAGAGCAGCCTACCAAAACATCCCTTAGTTTGTGTCCATTTCCATCCACTCTTTAATTTAGACCTTTAAATGTTTTGAATGCAAATTCCATGTGAAGATAGAAAGCCCTGCTCTGCGTTTGTGCTGAAATTCTAATTTGCTCTTTGCAAATAATACTCCTCTAGGCAATCATTCCTGGCTTAGGCATTTAGGCAGCTGCAAAATTGTGTCAGCAGAGACATTGCCATAAATTATGGAACTGCAAAATATGACTTTTTGTTTATAAATGATAACGGGGATGACTTGTGCACCTTGCAATATATGTGTATGTATATATATTTTCTGTTCCTGCTAAATTGGTAAGCCCCTACCTCCCTTCCCCAGATGCTGAGTAAGCAGAAAAATCACTTCAGGGATGTCCATTAATTTTCAGTAAGTCCTTTGAATGAAATTTACTACATTGATATTAATAACAGTCTATTACAGAATGTCATAAACTTTCCATAAAGGTATTTATCACTTATCCTGAGATTCAGAATAGAAGTTGATGGTTTATCTCTTTATCAGACTCAATGTGAAATATGCCATTGTCATGAGCTGTAGGAGTCTCACAATTGCAAAACTCATTATTTTCTTCTCCAAGTCATATGAAATGTAAACATTCACAAGCTGGTGTGGTCTTATGATTATCAATTCATTCCCAAATCTCAGACAACATCACTGCCAAGGAAGAGTTGAGCTACATAGGTATTCCATCTAGTCTATCTCCCACCTATCTTGTCCACATCAGTGTGACATTTAGGCCTAGTTATCAGGGTAGCTATAGGCATACAAACACAACAAGCATCTTACTTTGCTTCCTAATTCCTGCACCCAGAACACTGGAGTCAAACCTAAAATCTCAAAGTGAAATTCCATTGGAAACCAGTGAGATCAGCCTAATTTTGCTTTAAATCTATATGAAACCACTAGTTTTTTTTTATGTACCTGAGACTTAAAACCTCTCTGTCACCAGAAACTTGGTCCATATATACTTGAAAGGTTAGCTCCCCTGCCCCAAATCAGGGGTTTGCAACCTAACCTCAAATCTCATTTTGTTATTAAACATTTATACATCCTTACAAAGATATTATATAATCATATCTCCATAAAAACTCTTTGGGTCAGGAATCATCTTTTTGTTCTATATTTGTACAATGCCTAGCTCAGCAGGCTCCTAATCTGTGGTTTGGTCTTCTAAGCACTGCTTCAACACAAATAATGTTATTGATAACTCTAATCCTATCTATATATCCCGATTTTCAGGGCATTAATACACCACAATTAACATCAGCTGATCCTGTAGAGTGCAGAATCCCTCCCGGTGAGGAGCTGACCAACTTCAACACCCACTGAAGCTAAACAGACTTGAGGGTGACTCAGCATCTTGTCTGAGGTGCACATACTACCTTACAGGATTAGGCCCTACCTGTGGATTGAGGTTTGAGACCCAGAAGTGTTTCTGTTAGCCCTTATTTTGCTTGGGCTATAACTATACTCAAGACATAGAAACAGTGTCGAGATTTCTTTCTAGCAGCCTAGGCCCTAGTTCAGCAAAACATTTAAGCATGTGTTTAACATTAAACATCTGTTTAAAGTCCCACTGCACTAAAGTCCCATATTTAAATACTTTCCTGAATTGGGGCCCTAATCATGATAAAATCATATAAATGTTAATACTAATGACAATGACAATTCCTTTTCCAGACCTGAAGAAGAGCTCTGTGGAGCTCAAAAGCTTTATCTTTTTTGGTCCAATAAAAGATATTACCTCACCCACCTTGTCTCTCTCAATGAAAACAACAACACAAATGGCAATACTGCAAATATATAGATAGTTGCTCTCCAAACTAGACTAGATACTACAGGGAGAGATGCCTTAGAAGGGCCTGGGATTGTTATTAACTGCCAGCCATTTTCTGATTTGTAGCATTGGTCCTGCCCAAAGCTTCGCCTGGAACCATTAACTCTGTCCTCTCCCCAGGGAAGATGAGTAACTTAGTCTTACTGTAGCATCACTTTCATGCCTTTGCATTCAGATGGACTTCTTCATTACAGTTTAAAGCTTTCAACCCAGATCCTCAAAGGGACCTATGGGCATTAGGTGCCTAAACACCTTTAAGGATCTGGGCCTCTTGTGCCTGTGTTACTGGGATCTTTGCTTCTCTTTGGTCCCAGTGTAGCTCTTTTTCCTTGTTGCAGTAGTGGAGAGTGTTAACATGGCTCAGAGATCAGCATATGATCCCTAGCTAGCTGTGAATAGGCTACCAGCCATGACACCTCAGGCTTCCTTGCCAGCCTTTTACTTCAGACAGTTGGAGATGCATTGTCCAATTTCCTGTCCGACTTGTGATGTATTTGTCTTGGACAAGGTTAAATAAATATCGTCTCACATCAGGGTACTTCTTTCAACACTTCGGTGGAAATTATCACTTTGGAAAAATTCGTCTACTCTGTACTGGGGGTCAAAATGTAAAAGCTACACTTTATGCATCTGGCTAAATTTAGATCAAGGAATCTTTCCAAAACTTGCTCTCAAACTTCTTGCAAAGTGATAATATTTGCTTGATTTTATTTAGATGTAGGAAAAAAATGCTTATGTTGATTCTCTTAGCTTTGTGATTTTATATATCCATAAGAATTTTCAAGGAACATAAAACATCTCAGATCCTTTCTATACCCGTAGGACACTTTTGAAAGTCTCTGTGTTAAAGTTTCTCAGCTCTAGACATTTGCTTAGTTATGTCAAGTTTAATTCTTTATAAAGTGTAGGTGAGAGCTGCCAGATTGATAGTCTCGGAGCCAGGGCCAGCTCTAACTTTTTTGCCGCCGCAGGCAAAAAAAAGAGCGCTGCCCCGCCCTAATCCCCCCCCCCGAGCACCACACCACCGAAACCCCCGCCCCCCTGAGCGTCATGCCGCCAAACCCCCCCTGAGTGCCGCGCCGCTGAAACCCCTGCCCCCCCCCCCCCGAATGCCGTGCCAGGCTGCCGAAACCCGCGCCCCCCCAAGCGCCGGGCTGGGCCGCTGAAACCCACCCCCCCCCGGCCCGAGTGATGGGCCACCCAAACCCCCGCTGCGCTGGGCCACCCCCCCCCTGAGTGCCGCACCAAATCCCGTGTGCCGCGCCGGGCCGCCCAAACCACGAGCACTGTGCTGTCCAAACTCTCGCCCCCCGCCTAGCGCCGTGCCGGGCTGATCGAGCCCCGAGTGCCGTGCCGCGCCAATCTCTCCCCCCACCCCAGCGCTGTGCCGCCGAAGCTCCCGCCCCCCCTAAAACTGTGCCAGCCCCCGCCCCCCAGTGCCGTGCCCCTGAAACAAAAACAAACAAAAAACCTTGAGCGCTGCCCCACCGAACCAAAAAAACAAAAAACCGAGCGCACCCCACCACCCTAACATTGGCCGGCCCTTCCAAGGTGCCGCCCCAAGCACATGCTTGGTCGGCTGGTGCCTGGAGCCAGCCCTGCCTGGAGCACAGAGACGACTTCTCAGCCTTTATCAACACCAGGAATGTCTTGCCAGCATAGTTATACCAGAATAACTATATTGGCAAAACTCTCTCAAGTGTGGATGCAGTTACATTAGTAGACAAGTACTTATATCCATCTAGCATATACTGGTTCACCCGATAGACATAAGCTATGTTGTTATAATTACAGTTAAGCTGCTATGAGTGCATCTACATGAGGGTTTTACCAACATAGTTATGTTGGTAAAAAGTCAAAACCCTAATCGACTTAGCTATAGTAATACAACTTTCGATTCTAGACCAAGACTAGGCCACAGGCTGGGTAAATATTGGAAGTAGGAGCATGGTTTTTACCACATTGTCCCAAAACCTAACTTTAATATGGAAAGTTCAACTCTAGTATATGGGAACACTATTCAGGCCTTGATTCAGCAAACCATGTGCTTAATGTTAAGCATGTGCCTATGTCCCATTCAGATCAATAGGATTTAAGCACATGCTTAAAGTTAAGTCTATGTGTCAGTACTTTGCTAATTCAAGGAACTGGTGTCTAGGCCACTCATCCCTTAGTTGCTGTTGGTGACTTCTAACATTGGTGCCACCTTGTGGCAATTTCATTTCTGGTTCAGATACTTGTCCATCAGATTGTTCCTTTCGGGAATGACCAACAAAGGCTGGGCTTGAGCTGAAGATCTTGAAAAGAAATGCTCTACAGAATGCTGCCAATCCCCTGAACCATCCAGCTCTTGCAACATTAACTCTTAGAGTCACAGATTTTAAGGCCAGAAGGGACCATCATGATAATCTAGTCTGACCTTCTGCACATTGCAGGCCACAGAACCTCACCCACCCAGTCCTGTAGTTGGCCCATAATCTCTGGCTAAGTTACTGAAGTCCTCAAATCTTGATTTAAAGACTTCAAGTTACAGAGAATCCACCATTTACTCAGACCAGCAATTGACCTAGGCTCCATTCTGTAGAGGAAGACAGCACACCTCAAGGCCTCTGCTAATCTGACCTGGGGGGAAATTCCTTCCCAACTCCAAATATGGTGATCAGCTTGATCCTGAACATGTGGGCAAGACCTACCAGCCAGACACCTGAGAAAGAATTTTCTGTAGTCACTCAGAGCCTCCCCACCTAGTGTCCAATCTTTGGCCGTTGGAGATATTAGCTCATGGCAGTCGCAGGTGGGCCATATGCCTTTGTAAGCAATCTCATCATACCATCCTCACCATAAATTTATCAAGCCCAGTCTTAAAACAAGTTAGGTTTTTTACCCCCACTGCTCCCCTTCGAAGGCTGTTCCAGAACATCACTCCTCTGATGGTTAGAAATCTTCATCTAATTTCAAGCCTAAACTTATTGATGGCCAGTTTATATCTATTTGTTCTTGTGCCACCATTGTCCCTTCACTGAAATAACTTCTCTCCCTACTGGTGTTTGTCCCTCTGATGTATTTATAGAGAGCAATCATATTTCCCCTCATCCTTCATTTTGTTAGGCTAAACAAGCCAAACTCCTTAAGTCTCCTCTCATAAGGTAGGTTCTCTTTTATAACTGCTCACTTGCTCTCACGGTCTGTTTAGCCTATCAGCTCCATGTAAAGTCCGATGGTTAAATCCAAGTGCAATAAACATCTATTATCTTTGAAATTTTTGGCACAATGTATGAAGAACTGGGTACAGATTGTTCTGCTTAATGGGAGTTAAAGACCTAACTTCCCAGAGCTTGGCAACAGTAAAACCGAGGCATTGTTTTGCAAAGCTTTGTGATAAGTATAAATACAGACATCTATTTAAACATTAATTAGTGTTAGATGCATGCTGGACTAGATTAAATAAATGCACAAATATACATGCCTAAAAATGTTGAGGGGAGATATTGATAATACTGTTACTGAACATACTCCTGAGATCTTGTAGTTCATTGTTTTTTGAATATTTGACTACTTTCCTCTGTCTCTAAAGCTTTCTGGGTCTCTTCTGTTTCTCATCTAGCTGATTTGAAGACCCTTGCCAGATTTCTCACTCATTCAAGGCCTTTCGCAAACATTATCATGTTGTTAAAAACCTGCATTGTGTAACTTTGAGATGCTACATTGTGTTGAGTGTTCTGTTTATTAGACAGTCTTGTAGCAGTTTGAGTCTAATCATCTTGATGACTTGCCAACACTATAAATTTGTAGTTTGCTGTAGCCAAATACCTTGCCAGGCCAATAGTATAGGACAACTTTCTTTAACTTTTGCTCTCTAGTTTGTTCATTGATCCTAGGAGAGCTGAGCTATTTACATTATTTTATATAGAAAATAAGGCTATTTCTGCTTTCATTGCATGACTGAGACATAGTTCAACCATATTGGCTTCTTTGATATTGTCTAGTGTGCTGTACTCTTATTGTGTACACTGTGTGCAGCAAAGCATGGCTAGCATTCTTCAGGAATATTGTATAGTGGTTAAAACAGAGGACAGGGGGTTGGCACTCCTAGGTTCTATTCCCATCTTTGCCACTAAACTGCTGCTTTGATTTTGAGCAAATCATTTAGACTTAAATCTTAACTGTCCAGTCATGTTGGGTGCCCACCATGAAACACCTACGGCTTGATTTTCAGAGGTGCTGACCACCCACAGCTCCCTAGGGAGTCGTTTTTTGCATTTCTTTGTGTATTTTTCCCAACTGTAGCTCTGATATTCAGGAAAACACATTATGTTTTTAGTGTCTATATCTGTTGCTTTGGTAAGTTGCAAATAATATTGTATATGAATGCAATTATTAATTGAATCTATACATTTGGAAAGTTTCTAATTTGAACTATTAGACCTCTTTAGCTTTATACATAAGCAAACAAAGCATGGGTCAAAATATTTTACTTTTGGCCACCCTTGACGTTACAAGCAATCACAACACACACATTCAGGAAAATGAAGCAGACCCCACTCCTTTCTGAAAGGTAAATTCTTCCTTCTACACTTTTCACTGTAGAGCCAATAAATATGGATAATGACCTTAGTTTTGCTGTACAGACTAGAGCAGAACCATCACACAATCCTTCAGGTTGTCCCCTTCTTCCTGTATTAGAGGGACACTCAATAAAATTTAAGGGTAATACATTTAGAACACATAAAGGACAGTACTCTGTAGAGCCTGATTCTTCAAGTTGCAAAATGCAGTTATGATGAGGACTTTCAACTCCACTGGTTCCAATGAGAGACGAGGGCAGTCAGCACCCCACAAGACATGCTCATCAATTCACTTTGGTAGCATTGTTAACTCATGGGATTTGCATCTGCTGCAGAAGTCATTTAGACAGAGCGTGGCTTAGGGCTGGTTGAAAAATTTAAGTTGAGTCTGTTTTGTGACTAAATAAAACTTTTGCTGCAAAGTGTCTGCTTTCCACAGAGAAATGTATTTGTTCACTGAAGAACGGAACAGTTTAAACCTGAATTTTTTTGATGGGGAAATGCTGCTGTGGTGCCTCATGGGAGTTGTAGTTTGGGTGCTTCGTGCTCCCATTCTCCTTTATGGCATTGGCTTCCCAGCAAGGCTTCATTTCTTGTGGGACTACCATAATGCCCCACCTCCCCTCACCAAGAGGGCAGACTGTGATGCATCATGGGACATGCATTCTGACCAGAGAGCCCTGCCTGTAGCAGAGAATGTGAGCATGAGGCACCCAAATTATAACTCCCATGAGGTGCCATGGAGGCATTTTAGATTCACAATAGTTTGGTTTTTAGCCAAAGTATTTCAGTTTTCCGATTTTCACCTCAACTTGATTTTTTTTCACAGAAAAAGACCAATTTTTTCTGACAGGCTCAATTTTCAGAAAGGACCGTGTAAGCACATGACCCTTGATCATATTTGCTACTATGTGAACTAAGAAAAATATAAATGTGATGTAATCACATACTTAAGGAATGAATTGATGTCCTGGCATAGTCACCTCTCACTCTATACCAGGGATCGGCAACCTTTGCTCGTGGCTTGTCAGGGTAAGCACCCTGGTGGGCCGGGACAGTTTGTTTACCTGCCGCATCTGCAGGTTCAGCCGATCGCGGCTCCCACTGGCCGTGGTTCTCTGCTCCAGGCCAATGGGGGCTGCGGGAAGCGGCGCGGGCCAAGGGATGTGCTGGCCCAGCCCCCCCCGGCGGGGGCTTCAGGTGGCGTGGTGCTCAGAGGGAGGGTGGGGGCTTCGGGCGGTGCTCGGGGGGGCGGGGTTTCGGGCGGCGCGGTGCTCTGAGGGGGCGCGGGGGCTTCGGGTGGTGCTCGGAGAGGGTGAGGGGGCTTTGGGCGGCGTGGTGCTTGGGGGGGCGGGGCTTCAGGAGGCGTGCTGCTCGGAGGGGGGGCAGGGGCTTCGGGCGGTGTGGTGCTTGGGGGGGCGGGGCTTTGGGTGGCATGGTACTCGGGGGGGCGGGGTCTTGGGGGCAGGGGCTGGCGCGGTGCGGCGCTCGGAGGGGGGTGGGGGCTTCGGGTGGCGCGGCGCTTGGAGGGGCAGGGCTTCGGGTTGCGTGGTGCTGGGGGGGGCGGGGATTTCGGCGGCACTCGCAGGGGGGGTACGGCGGGGCGGCACTCTTCTTTTTTGCTTGGGGCGGCAAAAAAGTTAGAGCCGGCCCTGTGCTGACCGCTGCTTCCTGCTGCCCCTGTTGGCCTGTAGCGGCGAACCGCAGCCAGTGGGAGCCACAATCAGCCAAACCTGCGGACGCGGCAGGTAAACAAACTGGCCCGGCCCACCAAGGTGCTTACCCTGGCGAGCTGCATGCCAGAGGTTGCCAATCCCTGCTCTGTAGTATTAACTAAACATGTTATAGGTGTAGCTTCTTTTGAACATCTATTGCCTACATCAGAAGCAAGATACCACATCAACAGTCTGATCAGTTATAGCAATTTGCTTCTATTGGGAGAAAAGCATTCTAAAATGTTGTATTGATTTGGAAGTATGCATGAGTTTTGCCTTGTAACTGAGCAATAACTATGTTGTTTCTATGGCAAACATAGTATAACCAATTCAAAACAGTTATATTATCCTGTATCACAAATCTTCTGTAAGGATTAGGCAGAAGAATAAAGTGATTTCCTAAGGTCTTCTCTTGTGACATACTGTTCTGAAGCAACTGTTTGTTTTCCAGCACATCAGATATGAAGCTATCTTGTTTTATTTCCATATGGATGAGTTTCACAGCAGTGTGTTGGAGAGTGTTCTCTTTACCATGCGTCTGTATTTGATTATTTCATTGAACCCCTCTCACTGATGTCATACAAGCTGCTAAAAGGCTCTGATATAACACAACTGTACACTTCCAACAACTTGGTCCATAGTTTGTTTGTGTTTCGTTTTTTTTAATGGATGGGATTTTACTGAAGCAAGACATTTCAGATGGTTTAACATGCATTTTTAGTTATAAATTCAATTCCATGTGTTGCATTATTATTTGTCCCCTCTTATCCTGTTGAGACTGTTTAGCTGGGTTCCCTTTCATCCTTTATGCTGACACTAATAACACGAAACCCCGATTCAGCAAAGCATTCTATCCCATGCTTAAAGTGAAGCATGTATTTAAGTCCCTTTCACTTCAAGAAGCCTTAAACATGTGCTTAAGTTTTTACCTGAATAACAATGCTTTCCTGAATTGGGGCCCTGAATAACGGTGGATTTGAGCATATATTTAAAGTTAAGTATATGATGAAGTTCTTTGCTAGATTGAGGCCTGAGTTCTCGATTTTCAAGCCATGATGATAGCTGGCTCGCGTTTGTATTACATGAAATGTAGGCACTACGGGCCAGATCTTCAGTGGTAATAAATCAGCATAGCCTCACTTATTTTAATAGAGTAGAGCTGATTTATACCTGCTGAGGCTCTGCCCCTGTATGATTCTAGGGTGGAACTCACCAGGAATCAGTCGTCTTTAACTCTGGGTTCTTGAGCTCACAAGGAAACATTTGATTGTTATGTTCTGGAGAGAGCTGAAAATCCAGAAGATGAATTATTTAGCACAAATCAAACAAAACACTTCAGTTCATGAGTGCAGTGCCTGGAGTTTTGTTTTTCATCAAGTGCACAGGTTAAAGTTGCCTATAGGCAGTTTTAGTTTGTGTGGTTGGCATTTATGAAGCAGATAAGCCAGACAAACCCTGACCTTGCCATCATCAAAGAGGACAATATTAATGTTAGGACCAGCTGTCCATCTATTTTCTCTAGTCTTTTAGACAGAAAAGGTTGTAAGTAAACATCTCATATGCCTGTACTTTTAAAACATCTTGTATGTATTTTATTGGAAGAAAAGATATATTTATTAAACCCACTGCAAGGGGGGAAAGTTCTTATTATAGGACTATAAGAGTATTGAGGGAGTACAGGACTGTGTTACAAATAGTGTATGTCTTTCAGTAGGATTTTTACCTAGTGCCAAAAAACAAAATGGGTATTGACCTACATCTCTGGTTTCAGCTCTTGGAGCTTGAGATGAATTTCCTTCATCTTGTCATGAATTCCAGTGTGTGTCCCTTCTCCCCAAAGGATCACCAGCAGCACATGATGCCTAAGCAGCTGCAAATATGACACTTAAGACAATCTGAAATGGCAATATTAGAACAATCAGAATGGGCCATTATCCGCTCTCTGCTGCAGAATTGGATAGTGATTGTATACTGGCTGGTAGTAGCCATGTTAGTCTGTATCAGCAAAAACATCAAGAAGTCCTTGTTGCACCTTAAAGACTAGCACATTTATTTGGGCATAAGCTTTCGTGGGCTAAAACCCACTTCATCAGATGCATGGAGTGGAACATACAGTAGGGAGGTATAATTACACAGCATATGAAAAGATGGGAGTTGCCTTGCCAAGTGGGAAGTCAGTGCTAACGAGACAATTCAATTAAGGTGGAAGTGGGCTATTCTCAACAGTAGACAAGAAGGGGTGGAAATCACTTGTGTAGTGCTAATGAGGCCAATGTAAACAAGGTGGCCCATTTCAAGTGGGCTATTCTCAACAGTTGACAAGAAGGTGTGAGTATCAGCAGGGGGAAATTAGTTTTTGTAGTGACCCATCCATTCCCACCCCCACGCAGAACTAGAATTAATTTGCAAACTGGACACCATCAAATTAGGCCTGAATAAAGACTGGGAGTGAAGGTATAATTCCGTCATATCTGAATACAAATTTTGGACATAATCTTGTAAGCCCTCTGCACCAAACATACTGAGGTTTTCTAAAATCTGGTCTCAGCTCTGGTTGTCAACATCTCTTGAAAATCAGGCCCATAAAGTTAGAATGAGGTCTTGCCATTAGCATGACCTACACATTGGATAAAATTGTTGTTGAAGACATATCTGATACATTGTTTTGCGATGATCCTGATGGTAGCTGTGATCCTTTTATAGTAAAAAAAAATAATATAGGGAGTCATCATTCATATTTCAGTTTTGGGTGCAGACCCATCCCTTTGAGTCAGCAATGATTCAAGTGGCCCTGCATCCCACTAAGAAGGCACAACTGTACAGCTTACTTCTTGGATAATAGAACCCTAAACTGGAAGGTTTTCAGGGTGACTGATTAGGTGAATGGTGGTTCATTGCCATATAGCCTTGAGTGATGCCAGGAAGAAACTGTGCACATTTTAAGAATAAGCCAATAGCTTTGAATAGAGGTGACTTACTAAAGAGGGCAGACAGCCATTGATGTCTTTATTCTTCAGGAAATATATAAGGAAAAAAATTAAACTAGGGGAGCATGACTACATCATATGCATTGAGATGCAACTTCACCTTCAAACTGCCATATCTGCAGGTACAGTGGCGACACAAATTTATCTTTCCAGGCTGCCATGGTGTCGTCATCAGTCTTTGCACGCTGTGTAGAAATGTCCTGTCCTAGCTAGAAAACAGTGAAGGAAGATGTCGTTATGCTCGTTAAATGGAACCGAGAAGTGCTGTTTCCTGATAACACAGGAGACAACGTATGTCATTTCCTGCAAGATTCAGGTATAACAAAAGTCCAGGTTAAGAAAAGACAAATGAAACCTTGGAGAAAGGAGAATAATCTAAATTTTGTCATCTTCATGATAAGACTAAGAGAAACTCTGATAGGAAAGAACAGAATAGGACCCTGGGCAAATTTACTCTTTCCAGATAATTTTATATAACCCATTCTCTCCAGTGAAGTTTTTCCTTCAGATTCATTGAAGTCCTTCTGATAATTAAGCAGTATGTAAACATGTCCAATTCAATTTCCTATCACATCTCCCAACACTTCCTATCTCATCCGTTCCCACGGACAACTCTGCTATCCTGACTGTCTCCCAGGCGGCTAAACTGTAGGTCAGCTTCAAATCAGTCTGTCATGAAGTCTCACCATTTCTTCCCTGTTTAATCCATCTTGTGCCTACTGCTAAAAATCTTATTATACATTGCTCATCTCTTGCTTTGATTACTGTATACTTCCCCCTTCAGTCTGTCTGGAACACCCCTGCTAAAATCAGCTTCCCAACCTGGAGCTCCAACTGTTGCCCACTTCTTGAGTCTCTTTCTCTGGCTTCATCTCTCCTGCTGCACCAAATGTGAGTTCCTCATGCTCTCTTTCAGTGTCCTCCATAATCTTTTCCTCACCTAGTCTCTGCTCCATTGACTCCTAATCTCTGAGTTTCTAATTCTCTTCCCCTAATGTTCTCTTTATTTCCTCACATCCCTGTCTTTGCACCTACTTTCATGCTGTTCAATACACTTGGAATAGTCATCCACTTTTCTTACAAGATTATCACTGGCCTCCTTCAGATTCCTCCTTTAAAAAAAACCACCCTTGGTTCCTATAGATTCTTCTTGTTTCTTCACCAGTGTTCAATTCAGGGTATAAAAGTAATGAACTTTAATCAACAATGATAAAAATACCCAGAAATGTTATTTTCAAATAACTATTATGAAATGATAACTACACATTGTGGATTTATCATGTTCCCTCACCTTCATTGATAAAATCGTTATAACATATTACTCTTCTTTATAAAATCCACAAAATTGACACCCCTTCTAGCCGAAAAACCCCATCCAACCCCCCCAACCTCCAAACAAACACTCTACCCTAAAGAGAGTTTTATCCAAGAAGAGATGTTTCAGAGACTTCATGAAGTCTGCAAGGGTCTTTGCTATTGCTGTTGTTTACTCAGATACTACAGTAATGGTGGCAGTATAAACCCATAAATAGATAACATCAGCGCTGGACAGACCTCAGTAGGCTTGGAGGTGACACTCAGGGAACAATCTACAAGTTTGGATGCTCCTCTGAGTGTTCTGTCAGTGAAGACAAAGCCTGGGAGTGGAATTCCCAGCTCAAGGAGACATACCCTCGCTAGCTCTGATGGAGCTAGCCTGCTAAAAATTGAGTGTAGCCATGGCAGCAGGAAATCTCACAAGAATAAACTTTTCCGTGAGATTTCAATTCATTCCTGATTACAACCATCAGAAATCTCATGAAAATAGCCCTCGTTGGACCAGGAGGTAACAAAGTTAAATTAACTTTTTCAAGCCTTCACAAAGACGTGGTTTGAGTAAGAGCTGTGGAAGAAGATTAAGGGTCAATCCTTCTGAATTAGTTTGTCCATCCGTAGCAAATATATAACTAAATGAAAACTTTCAGAACTCACAGACCCACAACCTTTTACTACTAAATATATCATCTGGATCATGTTGCATTGGTCTAGGCCAGGGGTGGGCAAACTTTTTGATCCAAGGACCACATTGGGGTTGTGAAACTGTATGGAGGGCTGGGTAGGGAAGGCTGTGCTGCCCCAAACAGCCTGGCCCCTTCCCCTTATCTGCCCCCTCTCACTTCCCGCCCCCGACTGCCCCCCTCAGAACTCCCGACCCAGCCAACCCCCCCTGTTCCTTGTCCCCTGACTGCCCTGCCTCCTCCCGGAACCCCCTGCCCTTAACTGCCCTCTGGGACCCCACCCCCATCCAACCCCCCTGCTCCCTGTCCCCTGACTGCCCCCCTGGACCTCCTGCCCCTTATCTAACCCCCTGCTCCCCACCTCCTTACCACACTGCTCAGAGCAGCAGGAGCTCGCAGCCCGGCTGGAGCCAGCCATGCCGCCGCACTGTCCAGCAGGAGCAGAGGGCCAGAGTGCTGGCAGTGCGGTGAGCTGAGGCTGTGGGGGAGGGGGGACAGAAGGGGAGGGACTGGGGGCTAGCTTCCCTGGCTGGGAGCTCAAGGGCTGGGCAGGACGGTCCTGCGGGCCGGATGAGGCCCGCAGGCTGTAGTTTGCCCACCTCTGGTCTAGGCTAATAAGCATAGTATGTGATATATTGATGACTGATACACCCCATGAAACATTTTCCTAGAAGCTTTTTGGTTCTTACTAATTCTCTCTACTGCAGGGATAACCCTTTATTGGAATTTTCCCCACAATATATTTCTGGGGCTGGCCCCTTAAATTTGGCTGAGCCAAGCAGCTGCCACCCTGAAGTATTTATTTTGCAATCTCTCTTTTTCAGCTGGTAAGTACCTGCTACGTTTTCTTTCTTACTGCTGAGGAGATAACACGCTCTCACCTACTGATATAAATGACATAGTTTAAATTTTTTTTAAGGTAAAAATCTTATTGCAATCAAAGAAGACAGGTAAAATCTTTTCCCAGCTAACCGCAACTTGGATAGCTCTGCTAAAGAATAAAAATCCGGTTTATGAAGTTCTGTGAAGATCATGTCCTTGTATTCCTCCAGGAGAGGGGAAAAAATCAATTTCCTTTACAATATTTATTCTTGAAAATAACAATTCTAAAGCAAACTGGTAGTTTATGTGCAGCGCCAAATGGTTCTTTCCATGTCAAGTACAGCAATTTTGTCAAACTCACTTTGCTACTAACAGTCATTTCATACTGTTAAATATAAGCTGATGTAATGTACGACATAACTAGATAAAGTCTTATTCACAGGGATCAATTTGTCTTTTGGAAAAATAAAAATTCTGCCTTCAGAAGGGTTTTGGACTGTCAAAAGGAGACAGTGTTCTGGCCGGAAGATATCCCCCTGAGGCAATTCATGGTTGTCAGTGGAGACAGGAATCACTACCTCCAGCTTGGCTTAGAGTCCTAATTTGTCCAGTTGGGCTTGGGATATGGCTATGTATGTTAAGTGCTGCTGAAGTATGCTATGCCAGCATAGAAGGAGAGACTACTATTTGCTGCCCAGACATAAACCTTTTCATTTAGAATGATTCATTTTTAAATGATTTCCTTGTGTGTTATACATCCGACTTCAGAATGTGTTGCAGAAGAGCCTTATCATGCCAAGACCACTTGAGGTACTTCACACACAAAAAGACCCATGGTTTAATAATACAGTCTGCAATGCCAAGATAACCGAATGCAAATGAAAACAAGCAAGTCCTGAGTTTTGATTTTTAAGTGACCGCCTCCTTGAGCATGGAATTACACAGAGCAAGGTGCTAAGGGGCAGAAACAATAGCCACCCAATGTGGCAAGTCTCAGGGACAAATAGGCCAGTAGAGAACACACTCAGCTCAGAGCCTGCAACAGCTGTAGTGATTCATCAATGTAAAATGACATGTGAGCCATGTGAACTGGCATTTTTGAAGCGTGCAACTTGCTGTCTTGTGTCCTCCTGGAGAGTGTAACAATCCTGGTGATCCATCAGCAGCCCCGGATGCCTGCCAGCTCTGCTCCCTTTGTCTGAGAGCGTAACCCCCATGTTCCAGGGGAGAACCCTGATGAATGTTGTCAGGACTGAGATCCCCACTTTGAACTTTAGGGTACAAATGTAGGGGCCTGCGTGAAAAACTTCTAAGCTTAACTACCAGCTTAGCTCTGGTTCGGCTGCCACCATCAATGGATTCCCTCCCTGGGAAGCCTTGAAAAACCCTCACCAAATCCCTGGTGAAAACAAATCCAAAACCCCTTGGATCTTAAAACAAGGAGAAATTAACCATTCCCCTCCTTCCTCCCACCAACTCCTGGTGAATCAGTTCCAACCCCCCCCCTGGGATCTATAACAGGGAGAAATTAACCATCCCCCCTCCTTCCTCCCACCAACTCCTGGTGAATCAAGATCCAAAACCCCTTTGGATCTAAAACAAGGAAAATCAATCAGGTTCTTAAAAAGAAGGTTTTTAATTAAAGAAAAAGGTAAAAATCATCTCTGTAAAATCAGTATGGAAATTAACCTTACAGGGTAATCAAACTTAAAGAGCTCAGAGGACTCCCCTCTAGTCTCAGGTTCAAAGTACAGCAAACAAAGATAAACACTCTAGTAAAAGGTACATTTACAAGTTGAGAAAAACAAAGGAAAACTAACACGCCTTGCCTGGCTATTTACTTACAAGTTTGAAATAGGAGAGGCTTGTTTAGAAAGATGTGGAGAACCTGGATTGATGTCTGGTCCCTCTCATTCCCGGAGAACGAACACACTCCCAAACAAAGAACACAAACAAAAGCCTTCCCCCCCCAAGATTTGAAAGTATCTTGTCCCCTTATTGGTCCTTTAGGTCAGATGCCAGCCAGGTTACCTGAGCTTCTTAACCCTTTACAGGGAAAAGGATTTTGGAGTCTCTGGCCAGGAGGGATTTATAGTACTGTACACAGGACAGCTATTACCCTTCCCTTTATAGTTATGACACGCCCCCCAAATCACAGATAGTGTTGGATGTTCGGTTCCACACTGGCTGTGATTTCTTCCTGGAGTTCTAGGAGAAAACAGAGTTAATAAGACACATGTACTACTGATTATATAAAAACTAACAATATGTTTCATTCCAAAAACAATTGTTAACCAGTTAACTCTGGGAAACTTTCCCGGGAGAGTGCATCAGCCACTTTGTTAGAAGCTCCCGAAATGTGTTGTATTTCAAAATCAAAATCTTGGAGAGCTAAACTCCACCGAAGAAGTTTTTTGTTATTTCCCTTGGCGGTATGAAGCCACTGTAGCGCAGCATGGTCTGTTTGTAGTTGGAAACGCCGTCCCCAAACATATGGGCGTAGCTTTTCCAGCGCATACACAATGGCATAGCATTCCTTTTCGCTGATTGACCAATGGCTTTCCCTCTCAGACAGTTTCTTACTGAGAAATACGACAGGATGGAATTCTTGATCCGGTCCTTCCTGCATTAAAACTGCTCCCACGCCTCGCTCGGACGCATCTGTGGTTACTTGGAACGGTTTGTCAAAGTCTGGGGCCCTTAGCACAGGGTCAGACATGAGTGTTGCCTTAAGCTGGTTAAAGGCCTTTTGACACTCATTAGTCCACTGAACTGCATTTGGCTGTTTCTTTCTGGTTAGGTCTGTCAGCGGGGCGGCGATTTGGCTGTAGTGGGGTACAAATCGCCTATAATATCCAGCCAAGCCTAAGAAGGATTGGACCTGTTTCTTAGACTTTGGAACCGGCCACTTTTGGATAGCATCCACTTTGGCCTGTATGGGATTTATAGTTCCTTGACCCACCTGGTGCCCCAGGTAAGTCACTCTGTTTTGGCCTATTTGACACTTTTTAGCCTTAACAGTTAGTCCTGCCTGCTGGATGCGCTCGAAAACTTTTTCCAGGTGCTCCATGTGCTCTACCCATGAATCAGAAAAAATGGCCACATCATCGAGGTAGGCAACTGCAGATTCTCCCAATCCCGCTAGGAGACCATCTACAAGTCTTTGGAAGGTGGCGGGTGCATTTCGCAACCCGAAAGGGAGTACATTGAATTCATACACCCCTGCCTGGGTGACGAAGGCTGACCTTTCCTTAGCGGGTTCATCTAGTGGTACTTGCCAGTACCCCTTGGTTAAGTCTAAAGTAGAGATGAATTGGGCATGTCCCAATTTCTCCAATAGCTCATCTGTGCGTGGCATTGGATAGTTGTCAGGACGAGTTACAGCATTTAGCTTACGGTAGTCCACGCAAAAGCGTATTTCCCCATCTGGTTTGGGAACTAGAACCACTGGAGATGCCCATGCACTCTTAGAGGGGCGGATTATACCCATCTGTAGCATGTCCTGGATCTCCCTTTGTATAGCAGTTTTGGCATGAGGTGACTCCCGGTAGGGTGGGGTTCTAATAGGGTGAGCATTACCTGTGTTAATGGAGTGGTATGCCCGTTCGGTCCATCCTGGAGTGGCTGAGAAAATTGGTGCAAAGCTTGTGCACAGCTCCTTGATCTGCTGTCGCTGCAGACGTCCAAGGGTCATGGAGAGGTTCACCTCTTCCACGCCACCATCCTTTTTTCCTTCGTAGTAGACACCTTCAGGCCACTCCGCGTCATCTGTTTCCTGGGCTGTAAACTGGCAAACGTTTAATTCTCTGGAATAAAAGGGCTTAAGAGAATTAACATGGTATACCTTAGGCTTTATGTTGGAGGTGGGGGAGGTTATGAGATAGTTAACAGCTCCTAGGCGCTCCTGGACCGTGAATGGTCCTTCCCACGACACTTCCATTTTATGGGCCTGGATTGCCTTTAAGACCATGACTTGGTCTCCTACTTTGAAGGACCGTTCTCTGGAATGTTTATCATACCAGGCCTTTTGCTCTTCCTGAGCATCCTTTAGGTTTTCTTTAGCAAGGGCCAAAGAATGTTGGAGGGTGTTTTGTAGGTTGCTTACAAAGTCTAGAATGTTTGTTCCTGGAGAAGGCGTAAACCCCTCCCATTGCTGCTTCACCAACTGTAATGGCCCCTTAACCTCACGGCCATACACAAGTTCAAATGGTGAAAACCCTAAACTGGGATGTGGTACAGCCCTGTAGGCAAAAAGCAACTGCTGCAACACGAGGTCCCAATCATTGGAGTGTTCATTTACAAATTTACGTATCATGGCCCCCAAAGTTCCATTAAACCTCTCCACCAGGCCATTGGTTTCATGGTGGTAAGGGGTGGCAACCAAGTGATTCACCCCATGAGCTTCCCACAGGTTTTCCATGGTTCCTGCCAGGAAGTTAGTTCCCGAATCTGTAAGGATGTCGGAGGGCCAACCTACCCTGGCAAAAATGTCTGTTAATGCCTGGCACACACTTTTAGCCCTGGTGTTGCTTAAGGGTACTGCTTCCGGCCATCGGGTAGCAAAATCCATGAAAGTCAGTACGTACTGCTTTCCTCTGGGTGTCTTCTTTGGGAAAGGACCCAGAATATCCACAGCTACGCGCTGAAATGGGACCTCAATTATGGGTAGTGGCTGGAGAGGGGCTTTAACCTGGTCTTGGGGTTTTCCCACTCGTTGGCACACCTCACAAGACCGGACATAATTAGCAACGTCCTTGCCCATTCCCTCCCAGTGGAAGGACTTCCCCAACCGGTCTTTGGTTCTGTTCACCCCAGAATGGCCACTGGGATGATCATGGGCTAAGCTCAAGAGCTTTACCCGATACTTAGTGGGAACTACCAACTGCCTTTGAGGATGCCAGTCTTCCTGGTGCCCACCAGAAAGAGTCTCCTTGTATAAAAGTCCTTGTTCTACAACAAACCGGGATCGGTTAGAAGAGCTGAGAGGCGGTGGGGTGCTCCGCGCCGCCGCCCAAGCTTTCTGAAGGCTGTCATCTGCTTCCTGCTCGGCCTGGAACTGTTCCCTTGATGCTGGAGACATCAGTTCCTCCTTGGACTGTGGACTGGGGCTTGGTCCCTCTGGAAGTGATGCAGGTGCTGGGGCTGTTTCCATTGACTGTGAACCGCTGTCCGCTGGTGCACTATGTGGTAACTCAGGCTCTGGCTGAGCCTCTTGGGTAGGGTTATCTGCTGCTTCTGCCAGTTCAGGCTCGCTGGTGCCCTCTGGCGTTGGAGTTGTAGACGGGTTTGCAAGCGCTGGACTCAGGGCTGGCAATGGTTCTGGTGCTGGTTGCGTTGCCAGTTCCGGTTCTGGGACTGGCTTTGGCTGGGTCTCTGGGATTGGATCCACTACGGCTGTTGCAGTCGTTGGCAGGGGATCCAGTTCCACCACCTTTGTCTGGGTCTCCGGTAACACAGACGGGGCCCTGGTGGACGGCTCAGGAACAGGGATGGGGGTGAAAGCTTGCTTAGCCTGACTGCGGGTGACTATTCCCACCCTCTTGGCTAGCTTCACATGGTTGGCCAAGTCTTCCCCCAGCAGCATGGGAATGGGATAATTGTCATAGACTGCAAAAGTCCACATTCCTGACCAGCCCTTGTACTGGACATGCAACGTGGCTGTAGGCAAGGTTACAGATTGTGACACGAAGGGTTGAATTGTCACTGTAGCCTCTGGGTTGATGAGTTTGGGGTCCACTAGGGATTGGTGAATAGTTGACACTTGAGCCCCAGTGTCCCTCCAAGCGGTAACCTTCCTTCCGCCCACTCTCAAGGTTTCCCTTCGCTCCGAGGGTATGAGAGAGGCATCTGGGTTTGGGGATCTTTGGTGTGATTGGGGTGTAATGAACTGTAATCGGTTGGGGTTCTTGGGGCAGTGAGCCTTTATATGTCCCAGTCCATTACATTTAAAACATCGCCCTGCTAAGGTATCACCGGGACGAGGTTGGTTGGTGGAGACTGGTGTGGTGGGGTGAGAAGGCGTCTGGGGTTTCCTTTGGGATGTGGGTGGGGCCTTGGGTTGTCCCCGGTGGTAAGGTTTTGTTTCGGCTCGCCCCTTCTGATATTCGCTCCAACTGCTACTAGTTTTTTTCTTTTCTGCCACCTCCACCCATTGGGCTCCAATCTCCCCCGCCTCAGTTACAGTTTTGGGCTTCCTATCTAGGATGTACCTTTCTATTTCCTCAGGAACACCCTCTAAAAACTGCTCCATTTTTACTAGGGAAAGCAGATCTTCCAGAGATTTAACATTTGCTCCTGATACCCAGGCATCACAATTTTTGTCAATGTGGTAGGCATGACGGGTAAATGACACATCCGGTTTCCACTTTAGGGCTCTGAACCGCCGACGGGCATGCTCGGGTGTTATCCCCATTCTGATTCTGGCCTTGTTTTTAAAAAGTTCATAACTGTTCATGTGTTCCTTAGGCATTTCAGCCGCCACCTCTGCTAAGGGTCCACTGAGCTGTGGCCTCAGCTCTACCATGTACTGGTCTGTAGCGATGCTGTATCCAAGGCAGGCCCTTTCAAAATTTTCTAAGAAGGCCTCAGTATCATCGCCTGCCTTGTAGGTGGGGAATCTTCTGGGATGGGAAGTGGTACCTGGAGGGGGGTTGTTAGCATTGGCTGGTGCATCCTGCTTAGCCTTTGCTACTTCCAGTTCATGCTTCCTTTCTTTTTCTCTCTCCTCCATCTCTTTTTCTTTCATCTTCATCTCTTTTTCTTTCAGCTCCATCTCTCTCTTGTGGGCCTCCTCTTTGGCTTTTTCTTCTCTTTCTCTCTGCTCTGTCTCGAGTTTTGTTAATTGAAGCAGTCTCTGATGTTTTCTTTCATTTTCTTCTGCTTCTAGTTTGGCCAGTTCTATTTTGTTAGCTACTTCTTTGGTAGTCATTTTCCTGTTTTCTTGTGCTGGGTAACCCCCTTTGCAGTTGACAAACTGGGAAGCTCTCAGCTCTGGCTGCTGCAGAGTTAACAGTAACTTTCTAACTAGCTACTCCCGAGGATGTAAAAAGAAAAAAAAACAATTCAGCTTGTAAATACCTTTTACCAGTCATTTGCTAATTGAACCCTTCTCTTAACAAAGGACCTGTAAAAAAAACTTAACACCTCTGCCTTCAGGCAAGGAGAGATAAGATACGCATCTATCTACTTCCAGCTCGGCTTTCCAAGCAGCTAGAAGGAAAAAAAAATCTCACTGGCTTTTGGGTTTAAAATGATCCCACCGCTATTCACCATGTCAGGACTGAGATCCCCACTTTGAACTTTAGGGTACAAATGTAGGGGCCTGCGTGAAAAACTTCTAAGCTTAACTACCAGCTTAGCTCTGGTTCGGCTGCCACCATCAATGGATTCCCTCCCTGGGAAGCCTTGAAAAACCCTCACCAAATCCCTGGTGAAAACAAATCCAAAACCCCTTGGATCTTAAAACAAGGAGAAATTAACCATTCCCCTCCTTCCTCCCACCAACTCCTGGTGAATCAGTTCCAACCCCCCTCCCTGGGATCTATAACAGGGAGAAATTAACCATCCCCCCTCCTTCCTCCCACCAACTCCTGGTGAATCAAGATCCAAAACCCCTTTGGATCTAAAACAAGGAAAATCAATCAGGTTCTTAAAAAGAAGGTTTTTAATTAAAGAAAAAGGTAAAAATCATCTCTGTAAAATCAGTATGGAAATTAACCTTACAGGGTAATCAAACTTAAAGAGCTCAGAGGACTCCCCTCTAGTCTCAGGTTCAAAGTACAGCAAACAAAGATAAACACTCTAGTAAAAGGTACATTTACAAGTTGAGAAAAACAAAGGAAAACTAACACGCCTTGCCTGGCTATTTACTTACAAGTTTGAAATAGGAGAGGCTTGTTTAGAAAGATGTGGAGAACCTGGATTGATGTCTGGTCCCTCTCATTCCCGGAGAACGAACACACTCCCAAACAAAGAACACAAACAAAAGCCTTCCCCCCCCAAGATTTGAAAGTATCTTGTCCCCTTATTGGTCCTTTAGGTCAGATGCCAGCCAGGTTACCTGAGCTTCTTAACCCTTTACAGGGAAAAGGATTTTGGAGTCTCTGGCCAGGAGGGATTTATAGTACTGTACACAGGACAGCTATTACCCTTCCCTTTATAGTTATGACAAATGTGATGTCATCAGTATAGTGCATGCCAGCTGCCTTGTTGACTGTGCTTGGGGGAACCTCCCAAAAGAGGGCTTTTGGGATCCATACCTGCATTGATGCAGGAAGTGATTTGTGCCTCCTCAATTCCAAGGCTGCTGGGGGCTGATTTGTGCAGTTCTAAGGCAGCCCTAAGTTGAAAACTGGCTACAAGGGCTACGGTTACACATTAGCTGACCCTTTAACGGAGCGGCGGCAAGTTCCACTTGTACTTTATCTGCCTCCCAGGTGATGGGTTTGAGGCCCAGGGTCAGGTGATAGCCCTACAGGCCACCTGATCTTTAGGAAAGAAGCAGGCAAGCAGCTCCATCCCCACAGAGACCTGCAGGAACTAGGAAGGCTCCTGTAGGAGATCCAGGGTCAGAAAGGACCTGGGAAAGCCTTGAATGTGGGGCCTCTACACCAGTCAGATGAGAAGGTTTGGGTCAAGCTACATGCAATAAGGGACAGGAATCTTTAAAGGAAAAGGCTAAATGAAACACCAGATAGTAGGAGCAGGGTTTTCGGGAGACTATTGAGTCCTGCAAGGGGACTGAAGAACCTGTAGAGCGGGGGGAAAGACTTTGATTTATGTTGATGTTGAACTGTGATGCTTATTTTACCCCCCAGCCCTTACGGTGGGGCGTTTTGTGCATGAGAGCCTATATGTGACTGTTGGGGAACCCACAGTCAGCAGACAGCAGACCTATTGATGTCAAACTGGATAAGCTAACCCTCTCCAATTCCTATGGATGTTCTGGCTACTGGGAAATAACTGGGATACTGGTTGCAGCTCTGGCCTTGCCCTTCCTTCCCCATCCTGCCCAGAAGTGAGCCTGGACTAGCTGCTGCTGGGCAGGAGCACAGAGTGGGTTCTGTGCATGGCACAGGAGAACTTCTTTGCTGGTGGAATTCAGGGGGCTCTTTATACCTCTGGCTCTGGCATAGCTGGCACAAAAGTGCTATGATGAATCTGGCCTCTAGTGTGATGAAAAGCCCACTATCCTGGCATTTGTGGGTGGGTGCGGGGGAGCAGGTCACAAGCCTCTGTTCAAGTGACTTTAAGACAAGGAGGAATAGTTTGCAGGTAGAATTGATAGCAGCCTTTGTCTTGAGCCTACACAAAGCACTGTTGAATATACTGTAGGGGACAATGCTGTACAGGCAGGAGGATTTCTATTAGACCTAGTAGTTCTTTGCACGTATGAAATATCTGTGGGTTTGTCACCAAAGCCCAATCCTCCTTTCTACTGAGTCCTTCTCCAACCACATCCTCTTTCCTCTAGTTTGTTTCTTTTTATGGATCAGATTGTTTCAGTAAAGCAATGTAAAAACACAGTGAGTGCTATGCTTAAGTTGATTTTATTTGGTGCCGCCTTACAGAGTGAATAAAATGTGGCTCTTTTATGTGGGAAGTTGCACTAGCTTTCTCCCTGGACAAACCTGGCTGTTTTGTCTCATTTGTTGCAACCTGCAGCAACAGATGTTTGATAGCAAATGTACTTTGGAGACAAAGTCCAATTGCGGCCGGGGGATTATAGCAGACAAATCAGGGGTGCAAGTGTAGATTTGGGAGGAACTGGTCCCACTATGGACCTCTAGGACTTAACAGGGTCTATAGAAACAATGATGTAAACACCTAGTTCAATCACCCATTTAAGTAGATACTTGTTTATAAGCTGGACACCAATCTAATTCTACAAGAAGAACATAGTAATGTAGATTCTCTTTCAGTGGGATTTAAATAAGCAAGTCTTCCATTTCAGAAGTGCACATGACTGAACTGCCAAATGTTTCTTAATAAGAGGATTATACTGGATTTGATTTTACTTAAGGATCTCTTTTATAGAAAGCAATTTTTAGCAAGCTCTTTGCTTTTGGGATACCAATGTGAATTCAGCATGTAGTCCTAATTGACATGAGTTAATTTATCTCTTTTCAGTCCCTTATCGCGAAACCTCCATATACTGTATAATTTGATACTAATAGGAGACTCATAGAATCATAGAATATTAGGGTTGAAAGAGACCTCAGGAGGTCATCTAGTCCAATCCCCTGCTCAAAGCAGGACCAACACCAACCAGGGCCGGCTCCAGCATTTCTGCCGCCCCAAGCAAAAAAAAAAAAAAAAAAGCCACGATTGCCGGTGGCAATTGGATGGGAAAAAAAATTAAAAAGCCGTGATCGGCGGTGGCAGTTCAGTGGCAGGTCCTTCGCTCCTAGAGGGAGTGAGGGACCTGCCGCCCCCAAATTGCCGCTGGTGCCGCCCCTCTCCCTTGGCCGCCCCAAGCACCTGCTTTTTAAGCTGGTGCCTGGAGCCAGCCCTGACACCAACTAAATCTAGCCAGGGCTTTATCAAGCTGGGCCTTAAAAACCTCTAAGTATGGAGATTCCACCACCTCCCTAGGTAACCCATTCCAGTGCTTCACCACCCTCCTAGTGAAATAGTGTTTCCTAATATCCAACCTAGACCTCCCTCACTGCTACTTGAGACCATTGCTTCTTGTTCTGTCATCTGCCACCACTGAGAACAGCCTTGCTCCATCTTCTTTGGAACCCCCCTTCAGGTAGTTGAAGGCTGCTATCAAATCCCCCCTCACTCTTCTCTTCTGCAAACTAAATAACCCCAGTTCCCTCAGCCTCCATGCAGATTACAGACCTACTGCTTAGTAGGCATGTAGGCAGAGATTCATTTCTTGGCCTTAGACATGTGACACAAGTAGGTTGAGAGCAACCTCTGCAACAATAAGCTTAGTGGACTGAGGTGTGTATTTTGTGGTATGTGTTTGGGCAGGCAGGGGTGGTGTTTGTTTCAATGTTTGGCAAGCACAAAAAAAAAAGCATCAGGGGAATTGATGAGTGGCAAAAAGTTGGGTCTCTTTTAAAGGTCATCTGAAGCAATGTAATGAAGAAAATCAACCAGAATGAAAACTAATGATTGCCCATGCAATTGATGTGGGTGGACTGCAGTGCCTATACAGCCCCCTCGGCTTCAGTGGGACTGCCCCTGGGGCAGCAGTTAACACATGCATTGTCAGTCGTAGGATCTGACCTAAAAGCAGGGCCGCCCGGGGGGAGGGGGGGGCAAGTGGGGCAATATGCCCCAGGCCCTGGGCCCCCAGGGGCCCCCAGGAGAATATAGTATTCTATAGTATTGCAACTTTTTTTTTATGGAAGGGGCCCCCCAAATTGCTTTGCCCCATGCCCCCTGAGTCCTCTGGGCAGCCTTGCCTAAGAGAGGACAAGCACCCTTGAGCTTTTCAAAGTGTTCCATGTCAAGATTGTAACTTTGCCCTATGTGGGCACACAGAGGCATACTACCCAGCTTGCTTGTCTCTGCACATGGGTAGAGCAAACTCTACCAGGCTCTACTACCTCCACTCCAGAAAGATGGGTGGCAGCACCTTGACTCACAACACAATAAAAATGTGGGGGAAGAACTGATTTTTTCCCCCCTGGAGCAGATTGTGTCCTTGCTCCGGTCGGGAAGTGACAAGGAAAGGAATTGACTCAGTCACGATTATTTCCTTTAGCTCCTCCTGTGACGGTACAGCTATTCACTGCCCTTTACATGGGGCTTAGATGGAAAGGTACAACTGAGCCCTTAAACCTGTCTTAAATGAAAAAACTAGTGCCTAGATTCAAGCACCAGCAGCTCTGTAATATGCATTGACAGCTCTCCTTAGCTAGAGAGAGCTAATCCTTGACCTGTTAGGGCTTCATGTGCCACTGGTAACATCAGTTAAATACAGCCACCTCTGAATGTAAAAGTAGTTGCCAGGCTAATGAGGAGGAAGAATTAAAACTCAAATTAACTTTTACTAAATTCTATATTTTTTTTTAACTTGGTCTGTCTGAATTTGGTATATTAGGACACACAGGTTATGCAACTAAATGAGCAATTCCTCCCCCCACCCCTAGCAAACCCTTTATAAGACCTTATCTGAATCCAAACTCGATAGATTTTTATCCAAATGCAAAATCCAGTTCATCCACAGCTGTCACTATCCACAGTTGTGGCCACTTGGAACTACAGAGACATCAGGGATAAAACGTCTGACCTTGCTCCAAGAGCTCCATTTTGTTAGAGTTAAAGCAGAATTTGTTAGCTGCCTAGGGCCTGTGGCAAAGAATTGACTGGCTTGGCTGCCGTTCAGTAAAGAGCAATGATGCACACGCATGCTAGTCAGTTTGTTGCCACACCTCGCAAGAAGTTTCATGCCGGAGCCTTGACCGAAGATAGGAATCCTCCACGGTTCACAGAGCTATGCTGTGCATGCAGCAGCTTTCTGAGAACAGGATGAGCAGGGGCTAAGGTGAGGCAGGGAAGAGGGTATATCACTGCACCCTTTGCCTTGCAGAGGGGTTGTACGTGCAGTGGAGACTACCACAGTCATGCAGTTGTGGCATGTGAATAATTCTAACTAGGTACAGTTGGCATAGCCCATGCTAAGAGAGTGGGTCTTTGGCCCCACTATCGTGGTTGGTCTGCATGACTCATGCTTCTAGTGAAGAAGATGAATGTTCAAGCCCTGCTGATACCCAGTGAGGTCAACTGAGATAGAGTCCAAGAGCAAGACCCACATTGCTGACAGGCAGCTCCATGGTGATGGGGGACTTCAACTATCCAAATATATGTTGGGAAAATAACACAGCGGGGCATAGACTATCCAACAAATTCTTGGACTGCATTGCAGACAACTTTTTATTTCAGAAGGTTGAAAAAGCTACTGGGGGGAATCTGTTCTAGACTTGATTTTAACTAATAGGGAGGAACTCGTTGAGAATTTGAAAGTAGAAGGCAGCTTGGGTGAAAGTGATCATGAAATCATACAGTTTGCAATTCTAAGGAAGGGTAGAAGGGAGAACAGCAAAATAGAGACAATGGATTTCAGGAAGGCGGATTTTGGTAAGCTCAGAGAGCTGATAGGTAAGGTCCCATGGGAATCAAGACTGAGGGGAAAAACAACTGAGGAGAGTTGGCAGTTTTTCAAAGGGACACTATTAAGGGCCCAAAAGCAAGCTATTCCGCTGGTTAGGAAAGATAGAAAATGTGGCAAAAGACCACCTTGGCTTAACCACGAGATCTTGCATGATCTAAGAAATAAAAAGGAGTCATATAAAAAATGGAAACTAGGACAGATTACAAAGGATGAATATAGGCAAACAACACAGGAATGCAGGGGCAAGATTAGAAAGGCAAAGGCACAAAATGAGCTCAAACTAGCTACGGGAATAAAGGGAAACAAGAAGACTTTTTATCAATACATTAGAAGCAAGAGGAAGACCAAAGACAGGGTAGGCCAACTGCTCAGTGAAGAGGGAGAAACAGTAACAGGAAACTTGGAAATGGCAGAGATGCTTAATGACTTCTTTGTTTCGGTCTTCACCAAGAAGTCTGAAGGAATGCCTAACATAGTGAATGCTAATGGGAAGGGGCTAGGTTTAGCAGATAAAATAAAAAAAGAACAAGTTAAAAATCACTTAGAAAAGTTAGATGCCTGCAAGTCACCAGGGCCTGATGAAATGTATCCTAGAATACTCAAGGAGCTAATGGAGAAGGTATCTGAGCCTCTAGCTATTATCTTTGGAAAATCATGGGAGACGGGAGAGATTCCAGAAGACTGGAAAAGGGCAAATATAGTGCCCATCTATAAAAAGGGAAATAAAAATAAACCAGGAAACTACAGACCAGTTAGTTTAACTTCTGTGCCAGGGAAGATAAAGGAGCAAGTAATTAAGGAAATCATCTGCAAACACTTGGAAGGTGGTAAGGTGATAGGGAACAGCCAGCATGGATTTGTAAAGAACAAATCATGTCAAACCAATCTGATAGCTTTCTTTGATAGGATAACGAGTCTTGTGGATAAGGGAGAAGCTGTGGATGTGGTATACCTAGACTTTAGTAAGGCATTTGACACGGTCTCGCATTATATTCTTATCGATAAACTAGGCAAATACAATTTAGATGGGGCTACTATAAGGTGGGTGCATAACTGGCTGGATAACCGTACTCAGAGAGTTGTTATTAATGGTTCCCAATCCTGCTGGAAAGGCATAACAACTGGGGTTCCGCAGGGGTCTGTTTTGGGGACCGGCTCTGTTCAATATCTTCATTAACGACTTTGATATTGGCATAGAAAGTACGCTTATTAAGTTTGTGGATGATACCAAACTGGGAGGGATTGCAACTGCTTTGGAGGACAGGGTCATAATTCAAAATGATCTGGACAAATTGGAGAAATGGTCTGAGTTAAACAGGATGAAGTTTAACAAAGACAAATGCAAAGTGCTCCACTTAGGAAGGAAAAATCAGTTTCACACGTACAGAATGGGAAGAGACTGTCTAGGAAGGAGTACAGCAGAAGGGATCTAGGGGTTATAGTGGACCACAAGCTAAATATGAGTCAACAGTGTGATGCTGTTGCAAAAAAAGCAAACATGATTCTGGGATGTATTAACAGGTGTGTTGTGAGCAAGACGCGAGAAGTCATTCTTCCGCTCTACTCTGCTCTGGTTAGGCCTCAACTGGAGTATTGTGTCCAGTTCTGGGCACCGCATTTCAAGGAAGATGTGGAGAAATTGGAGAGAGTCCAGAGAAGACCAACAAGAATGATTAAAGGTCTTGAGAACATGACCTATGAAGGAAGGCTGAAAGAATTGGGTTTGTTTCGTTTGGGAAAGAGAAGACTGAGAGGGGACATGATAGCAGTTTTCAGGTATCTAAAAGGGTGTCATAAGGAGGAGGGAGAAAACTTGTTCACCTTAGCCTCTAAGGATAGAACAAGAAGCAATGGGCTTAAACTGCAGCAAGGGAGGTTTAGGTTGGACATTAGGAAAAAGTTCCTAACTGTCAGGGTGGTTAAACACTGGAATAAATTGCCTAGGGAGGTTGTGGAATTTCCATCTCTGGAGCTATGTAAGAGTAGATTAGATAAATGTCTGTCAGGGATGGTCTAGACAATATTTGGTCCTGCCATGCGGGCAGGGGACTGGACTCGATGACCTCTCGAGGTCCCTTCCAGTCCTAGAATCTATGAATCTATGGCATTAGGCTTGACGAGGCATTTACTTAGAAGGCATTTAGATCTTGCCCATGCCATTCAAGGCCCTATCTCATCTGCTATAACAAGAGTACTCTATAAAAGAGAGAGTTACAGCAAATATCTAGAAAAACCAGAGCCCAGTAGGAATCCTGCCTTGGTCAGTTTTCCAGTTTTGTTTTTTAACCATTGCATGCATACAGTTTTTTATTCAGCCAAGCTGTCCTCCGGACACTACCTCTAACCCTTATTTTCCTCACTGTCTCTATGTAAATAGCTAGCTAGTAGGTAAGGTGCCAGTGGGTGGCACTCAAGGATATACAGCATTATTCCTGGGTGTTGTAGGACTAATGAAACTTCTTGTTGTAGTGCTCTGCAAATGGCTTGGTTGGTACAGCTCTTAATACCGGCAAGAGAGCACCCAGACCCTAGGCTAACAACTCATGTCCTTCCTGGGGATTGGCCCTTCTGGTGCATAAAATGTCCTCCCTGAGCTTGACTGTCCCCAGGATTGCCCTCTAGAGCCACCACTAGGGTCCCTTCTAGAGAGCCACTCCCACCTCACGAGTAGCCTGGGTTTATGTAATGAGCCGCACGAGGCACTGTGGGGCAGTAGAACCACAGCAGCTTGTGCAGCGTTCGGATGCATGCTCCCAAACTCAGCTGAGCAGAAGAGCTGTGCCACCTTCTGAATGCCCTACAACTAATAGC
Organism: Malaclemys terrapin pileata; assembly: GCF_027887155.1. Taxonomy (NCBI): domain Eukaryota; kingdom Metazoa; phylum Chordata; order Testudines; family Emydidae; genus Malaclemys; species Malaclemys terrapin. The sequence goes on from NC_071505.1 coordinate 327,965,119, forward strand.
TACCATGCAGCTTAGCTTTCAGTCGGGGCAACACTGTAAGACAGTAATTATTTAATGGATCTCCACTCAAGATGACATGGTGTAGGTAGATAACGGCCCCTGACTTTAAGTTCAAGTACTCTTTAGTGGCTGACAATGTGTGTTAGTGATTTAATGGTATATTTATCGCTAGCAGCATTGTCTAATGAATGAATACTTAAGTCTCCACTAAGCTTGGAAGTGCCCTGTTTTAAAACCATTAGAGCATTATTTTAATAAGGTGTTTTCTACTGCAGAGAAATTAAAGCAAACACCGTGCCCTTTGAAGCTGGATGACTGCTCTAGGCACAACAAAAAAGCAGAATTATTAAATCAGAGAAATAGAAAGCTCAGTCTAGGTCAGAAACCATGCAGAGAAATGGAAGCTTTGATTTCTTCACCGTGCTTCTTGGTTTAGAAACATGCAGTTTATATTGCCAAGATAAGAGCTCTGACTTTTAGCACTGAAGGTAAAGATCATTAATCATGCTGCCAGAACTATCTTTTTGCTCTTACTTTCCCCTGGAGGGTCTACTGTTCATGGAGGATGACTGTTTTGGTGGGGAAAGTCCCATCCCAAGCAAATCAAGGTTTTTTTCCTGGAGATTTCTTAATTGTAGATAGGATGGTCCAATGGTTATGGCACTAGGTTGGGCCTTGAGAGATGAGATTCAGCTCCCTGTTCCTGTACCATCTTCTGTGTTACCTGAGTCACCTAAATATCTTTCACTAGGTGCTTCTCTCTATCTGTAGGTGCCTAAATATCATTCAAAATGTTTGTCTGGGCCTCCCTTCCCCATCTGTAAAATGGGGATACTAGCACTGGCCTATCTTCCAGGGATATTGTGATGAAACATTTACAGATTGTGAGGTTCTTAGATACTACAGTAGTGGGAATTGGGAAGAGGTGGTAATGAAAGTGCCACAGATGTTTCTTCAAGTAATACCAAAGACACCTAGATGGATAAAGCAAAGACTGGAAGGGGAGGAGAGGGAGAATCAGGGAAAATTTAAATATAAATGCATATGTCTAGTCTGTCTGAGTCTAAGAATTATGCTTATCCAATCAGGGGAAAGAAACATACCATGTGATCTATGTGTTCAATAAAAACTAACCAACATACCTTGACCTAAAATTTTGATCACTGAATACTTGCATTGAACTCTTTGTGAATTACCTACAGACCAAGCATTATGGGCCTAATGCAAAGTCCATTGAAGTCAATGAAACACTTTATATTAAAAAAAAACAATGAGGAGTCTTTGTGGCACCTTAGCGACTAACTAAATTTATTTGGGGATAAGCTTTTGTGGGCTAAAACCCACTTCATCAGATGCATGGAGTGAAAAATACAGTAAGCAGTATATATATATTACAGCATATGAAAAGATGGGAGTTGCCTTCCCAAGTGGGGAGTCAGTGCTAACGAGGCCAATTCAATTAAGGTGGAAGTGGCATATTCTCAACAGTTGACAAGAAGGGGTGAATATCAAGAGAGGGAAAATTACTTTTGTAGTGCTAATGAAGCCAATGCAATCAAGGTGGACATCGGCCATTTCCAACAGTTGACAAGAAGGTATGAATATCAGCAGAGGGAAAATTGCTTTTTGTAGTGACCCATCCACTTCCAGTCTTTATTCAGGCCTAATTTGATGGTTTCCAGTTGGAAAAGGCCGACGTCCACCTTGATTGCATTGGTCTTGTTAGCACTACAAAAGTAATTTTCCCTCTCTTGATATTCACCCCTTCTTGTCAACTGTGGAGAATAGGCCACTTCCACCGTAATTTAATTGGCTTCGTTAGTACTGACCCCTCACTTGGTAAGGCAACTCTCATCTTTTCATGTGCTGTGTATGTATCTACTGCTATATATACTGAAAATCATGTGACCACATCCTGGAATTCATTGAGAAAAAATAAATGTCCAGCTTAGAAAGGAACAAGCACATTTTAGACCAGGGGTCGGCAACGTTTTAGATCAGGGGTCGGAAGCCGCGGCCAGCACATCCCTCGCCTGCGCTGCTTCCCACCGCCCCTATTGGCCCGGGACGAAGAACCGTGGCCAGTGGGGGCTGCGGTCGGCCAAACCTGCCGCGTCAGCAGGTAAATAAACTGGCCCGGCCTGCCAGGGTGCTTACCCTGGCGAGCCGCGTGCCAAACGTTGCCGACCCCTGTTTTAGACCATTAAGATCATATGTAGACCATATTGTTAATCTCAGACATATTATAAAACAAAGTGTGGAGTGGCAAGCACCTTTTGTGATAAACTTTATAGATTTCCAGAAAGCTTTTGACAGTATACCTAAAGACAGTCTTTTTATGGCATACTATGGGACACCAGCAAAAATAATTAAAATAATCAAGTAACTAATGATAATGCTGAATATGCAGTCACAGATGATGACAGCATCAGTCAATAGTGTGCAGTGACAAACAGTGGAGTAAGGGAACGGTGTATTATGTCCCCACTATTGTTTGCACTACTTATTGACTGTCATGAGGAAAATAAACGCAGAAGGCAACCAAAGCATTTTATGGACAAATGACAAAGCACAATTGAATTATCACATTTTTGCTGATGGTATTATTGTCCTCAGTTCAACACACTGCTTAATGGAAAGCAAGCTGGCTTGTTTTTCAACAAGGGGATGACAAAGGACGATTGCTATCAATGTCCCAAAAGCAACCATCAGATGGAAAAACACTAGAAGAAGTAAGTCATTCTTACCTACCTAGGGACTGAAATATGCAATGATGATGACACCATCCTAGAGGTGAAGCAACAAATATAAAAAGCAGCAAACAGCTTTCACAAACTTGAACAGAGTTGGAAAAGTAGCATAATTGACACTTATACAAAAACTCAAATTTCTAATACTGACATCATGTCTCTCCTTTATGTAGCAGAGTCCTGGAAAACTATAACAAAAATTGATAAGATCAATTCATTCCAAAGTAAATGCCTGCAGAATATCTTCAGTGTCCATTGGACAGAGTTTCTCTCAACATCAGAAATTCTCAGTAGAGCAAACCAACCTAAAGCATCAAACATGGTAAGAAGATGACGATGGACATATTTAGGACATGCTTTAAGGATGCTACCAATATGACTTCCACATCAAATGATAAAATATGGACACACCTGGGAAGAGAAAAAGCGGGCATCCTATAGAAACATTGCACAGAATAGAGAAAGAAGCCAAATCCATCAACATGAGACTCAAAAGCCAGAACAGACCAGCACAAGACCAAAATAAATGGTGGAAACTGGTGGACACCTTATGCACATGAGGATGCAGAAGGATAAAAATAAAGAGGGAGAATCTTCAACACGAATCTAGGGCTCTCAGCACCTCACAGGATCAGGCCCTTTGTGAAGTTGTTATGGAAGCAACCTATGTAGGCTCAATTAAGCCCAAACTAAAACATTTTCTAATTTGAAAGAGTACTAAACTTTTTAAAATCTAAGCTTGATTGACACCAATTCTTTTATTTCATAATGAATCAGTGTTTTGAGGACTAAACTCGTGTCCTTTATTCATATCCAGACTAAGAAAAGCAAGACGGCTACAGTGCGGCTTTTCCTCTCATTAGTGGCCGAAAGAGTTATCTGCAAATGGATATGAGCTAATTCAATCTTCATGCTGCATTAGTCCTGAGCAGATATTATCAAGTAAGGTCATTTATGTTATAGAATCTAATAACATAGCAAGGAGGCTATTACTGCACCTTCCATGGACTATTTTACTGCAGTTATTTCACATGCAACCAAGAATATTTAAAGCCACCATTTCTAGGGGTCAGCATCACATCACTTATTTTCATTATTGAACAGTATGACGCTACATAGCTTATACATACACAATTGCCTTTAATTTTTGACAGTGGTTCCCCACAGCTATAACTTATTACAGCGTTGCCACTCACTAGAGGCAGGGATGCAACTCTCCGGTTAGTAAAAGATGGCAACTGAAACTGACAAGATTGCTATCCCTTACTCAGGGCTCTAGGCCTTTGGCAGTGGTAGTGAAAGTGAGCAGGCACATGTAAGTTTCACTCTGCTGGAGCAGCTCCAGAAGCATGTGCTGTGATGGTTTACTCCATTAATGGAATCCAAAAGACTGTACTACTCTGAAACTATTGCCGCTGGAGTCACTAGACATTGACTGACTTCCTGTGTTGTATCAGGGATATTTTGCCGTTGGAGCCGGGCTTGTGTCAGACCTTTTCTTGTGTCCCTTATTAGGCTGACAGGGTTTCATTTGAGACAGACATTTCAGATATGAGGATTGTGAAACTAAAAGTCATAATCCTCATGATACATGTGTGAAGTTTTGGGGTCCTCTCAAAACAGTAAGAGGCTCCATCACTACCTGGCCTGTAACTTCGGGGGCCTTTGTGATATGCAGCTATGTTCAATTCCTTGACACCAGTAACCAGTCCACAAGCATAAAGTTTCACCCTGGCTCTGACCAGCCTAGTTACACTCTTCAGGATGACACCAACCGCCTTTTCAGCCCCAGGTCTCCCCAAATATCTCCTTCACGAGTTCTTAAGTACCAGTTACTTGGACTGCCCCCTCTGGTTTGTCACCCCCCAAGTTACTAGCTCACTTTGGCACATACATTCCACACAGTTTGTACACCAGAGACCGGCCTGGGGTAAAAATAAACAAAGTGTATTTAAAAGAAAAACCACCAACTCAAAGGTGCCATAATAACAGAAAGAAACCGTACACAAGTTACCCAGAAAATAAACATAAAGGCGCAACCTTTACATGTCCAGCTGCCAAAAATATCACATATTTCCCAAAATAAAAAAGCTGTGGTACCAAATACGTGTGTGTGTGTGTGTGCGTGCGCAGACACACACACACACACACACACACACACACACACACACACTTGTTGCACCTCTGCTATGCACCACAGAAACTGGAGAGGTGGGGCATAAAATGATGAATGATCTGCATGCTGAGACTAGGAAGATAAGTGGCAGAAAAGAAAAGAGCAGGTAAACTACAATCACCATTAATGAAATCTATGGGATCTGAATGTCAAGTTGGGTTATTTCAGTCATTCATTTCAAGAATAAAGATTCTGCAATTGCAATGCAGTTAACAACTTCTGTTGATGCATGACCCCAGAATAGAATCCAGAATCCTCTCTGTTAGCTATGCTGGTTCTGAGGCTCTACAGGGAGTAAAAAGTAGTAAAAAAAAAAACCAACCCTAATTTTCTTAGTAAAATAAGCAGATACAGTTCTCAAAATACCCAGGGATCAAGTGCTACTTTTATGGTCACTTTTTGGAGAACTACACTTTAAAGAAAAACATACTGCCAATATCCTTCATGTAAGAGTTAGGACATATGTATGTGGGGGTGGGGGCAGGAAATCCCCAAACTGCAATGAATCAGAAGAAGAGAAAGCATTTATAATTATTCTATTCATTTCAGCTGATGTATGCCTCATTTTCTGAATGACTTCCGGCTTAAACAGTATGTGTGTGACCACAGAGTTTACTTTGGAAGTTTTGTGTATTTGTATAAAATTTCAAGCATGCTATAAATGACCAAAGTTGGAAAATTCTCCCAACTCCAATTATGATCTCTTACAAGCATTTTTTTAAAATTAAATATCACCATCCTTCCCAATCAGAAACCAGCAGCACTTGGGAAACTGCTGCAAAACAAATGAGTTTTGGGTGTATCAGGATTCATTTCCTGGGGTGATTACACTAAAGAACCTTTGTAGGACAAGACACAGAACACAATTCTTGGCTTTTGGGACTAGCTGACATAATAAGTGTTGCTAGGTAGAATGACATCAGACTTGGAGCAGAGAGGCAGGAGCTGCTGTTCTCATTAAAGTTGGCCAAAGAAAAACTAATAAAAGTCAGCACAAAGGCCAGACAGAAGCTACAACTCGACTTTTATAGGTTTGCAGGCATAACATGTTAGCTACTGAGCATTCCTTCCTTAAGAATCTGACTGTGGTCACTAGTTACCCAAGTACACTTCAGGCATACAATGTTCTACTCTTTGCATTGTAAATACTGAGGCTTTTCTTTTCCCCTCTGATGCTGTTGTTTTGGATTACTTAGTATTGCAGAACAGTTTTCACCTCTCCATGGTCATGAAAAACATTGTATCACATGGTAAAGTGTTCTTATTTCTTTGAGGTTATTTTCAACAGCCGTTTTGCTTCCCCCCACAGTCTCCTTTTTGCCTTCTTCATTTTCCTTGTTTTATTTAGTTTGTATAGCTTTTACTTGATGCTAAAAAGTAAACTGTAAAACAGAGCAACAGAGAAAGAAACTAAAATCATATGTATCTTTTAATGTACTGAGAGAGGAGAATTTTAAATTCACCATCTTCTCCTCCTCAGTCTAGTAGTTTATTCGTTGTGACATGGAACAAAATAATGTAGGTGTAGTTATGAGGATCTCCGCATTTTCATTATAAACACCCTATTTTCAGGGCTTTGCAAAATCTGTGATAAAAATTCACTCTGTATTGAAGCTTGGGGTATGAGGTCATTGTAACCCAGGAACAAATTGACCAACCCATTAGGCCAGATCCTCAGCTGATATAAAGCAGCATAGTCCCGTTCAAGTCAAAGGAGTTATTCCAATGTACACTAGCTGAGGATTGGCCTATAGATTTTTATGAATATTGAAAATATTGAGGCTTTAAAAATATGCTACGTTCCATGCAACTATCTAGTGGACCTTGATAGAGGGCTGTTTTGCATTCGTTATTACAGATCAAAAATTTGTCTATGATTCACACATGTTGAAATGCAAAAGTAGCTGTTAGAACACTGAACTAGAACATGCATTAAGAACATTTAGAAGATTATTTTAAAGGCACATAAGTATGCTGCAACAGAAAGCTTTGTGCCATAAGGGCTAGAGTCTGGGTCCAGTGAACCCTGATTACTAAGAAGGGCCTCCTGAGAAGGGATCACCTGGTTCCCCATTAAAGGGCAGCAGAAAGCAGCAAAGGGAGAGCATAAGGCTGCTGGGATTGAGTAGGATCCAGAAGAGGGGATGGGGACTACAGGCAGGAAAGGCCTGGGAAGAGCCCCGATAAGCTGGTAACTGTGTGGAGTTGAGGATACTTTATTTTGAACTGCTTTGTGGATTAAACCACAACCCAAGGAGAATGGAAAAAGAACAGGCTCTTCAGAAGTAAGACAGGACTTTAGCCAGGTAGAGCTGAGAGCAGCCTGCCACGGCAAGAAAGTGCTGCAAGAGGCAGACTGGGGGGGAGAAGAGATGCCCCAGAACTGTTTTTTTTTTCTTTTCTGTTTCATGTCAACAAGTTAGATGGTTATTACCAGACAAAAGTGTTTGAATTATTGAGGAAGTCCCCGAACAGGGAAAGTGCAGTGAGGGGCTGCTTCCCTGCTGTCCTGATGCCATGAGAAGGCCCCAAATTGGCATATGAAAAGAAATAAACTGCTTGTGAAGTTAAACACCAGAGCCCATCTGAGGCAGTCTGAACTGCAGCAGATACTTATTATAACCACAGTACATCTCTGTGTTATGAGCACTATCATTCATCACACTAAGTGATGCAACAAACCGTGCAAGGGTTTGAACGTTCAGTGGCTCTGCATTTTCTAGGCTTCCCAGTGGCCTCATGTTGTTTCAGAGTGAATTCAAGGGAGCGTCCTGCTTGGGAAGGAGAGATGCAGTTGGACATGAACTCAATTAGAGACAAAATTAAAAAAAACAAGGCACAAAACGAGATCAAACTAGCTAGGGACATAAAAGGAAACAAGCAAACATTCTACAAATACATTAGAAGCACGAGGAAGATCAAGGACAGAGTAGGCCCGTTACTCAATGAGGGGGGAAAGATAATAACAGAAAATGTGGAAATGGCATAAGTGTTTAATGACTTCTTTGTTTCAGTTTTCACCAAGAAGGTTGATGGCGATTGGACATCTAACATAGTGAATGCCAGTGAAAATGAGGTAGGATCAGAGTCTAAAATAGGGAAAGAAAAAGTCAAAATGACTTAGACAAATTAGATGTCTTCAAATCACCAGGCTTGATGAAATGCATCCTAGAATACTCAAGGAGCTAACTGAGGAGATATCTGAGCCATTAGCAATTATCTTTGAAAAGTCATAGAAGACAGGACACATTCCAGAAGATTGGAAAATGGCAAATATAGTGCCCATCTATAAAAAGGGAAATAAGGACAACCCGGGGAATTACAGACCAGTCAGCTTAACTTCTGTACCCGGAAAGATAATGGAGCAAATAATTAAGCAATCAATTTGCAAACACCTAGAAGATAATAAGGTGATAAATAACAGTCAGCATGGATTTGTCAAGAACAAATCATGTCAAACCAACATGTTAGCTTTCTTTGACAGGGTAACAAGCCTTGTGGATGGGGAGAAAACAGTAGATGTGGTATATCTTGACTTCAGTAAGGCTTTTGATACTGTCTCGCATGACCTTCTCATAAACAAACTAGGGAAATACAACCTAATGGAGCTAGTATGAGGTGGGTGCATAACTGGTTGGAGAATCATTCCCAGAGAGTAGTTATCAGTGGTTCACAGTCATGCTGGAAGGGAATAATGAATGGGGTCCCGCAGAGATCAGTTCTGGGTCTGATTTTGTTTAATATCTTCATCAATGATTTAGATAATGGCATAGAGAGTACACTTATAAAGTTTGCAGATGATACCAAGTGGGGAGGGGTTGCATAAAAATTGGCATATGCTTAGTGTTATAATTTCTTTGTACCTCTGTAGCACCTAGGAGCCCCAGGCATGGACCAGGACCCTATTGTGCTTGGTGCTGTATAAACACAGAACATAGTCCCTGTCTCAGTATATAATCTATGTTCAAGTACCTTGCTGAAGTTGGGCAAACAATGGATAAGTCTCCTGAAATCTAGCATGCATCCGAAGAAGTGAGGTTTTTACTCACGAAAGCTTATGCCCAAATAAATCTGTTAGTCTTTAAGGTGCCACCCGACTCCTTGTTGTTTTTGTAGATACAGATTAACACGGCTACCCCCTGATACTTGGTTTACATGTGACAGATGTTAGTCACATTGCTTAATGCATTTCTGGAAGGTGCTCAGATACAGGGATGAGGGTAGTATAAGAATATACATGGCATAGAAGAAATGCAAAATGGTGACTAACATTGCTGGGCCTAAGTACTGGGACACAAACTGTACACAATTACCCATACTGCTGGTTACACAATCACCCACATAACTGGTTACCTAGGACCACATGCCAATAGTTTTGTGGAAGGCAATCTAACTGCCAAACGCAGCCTCCCACAAGAAGGGAATCACTGAGCTTGTGGGTGGGATTGCTTAGGTGTAACCATGCCTTCTTGGGCCACAACTGAAAACGCCAAATTCAGGGCGAATTGTTGAGAAATGGGGCAGATACATCCCAAGTCTAGTGGGTAATCCCCCATAGGACATACCAAACCAGCAACAAAAGTAAACTTCTGTTTCACCACATTGGCTAACAAGAAGTCATAAAAACAGTTTCCTTAGGCATTCCAGTCCTTGTAAAATACCACCGAAAACACTAGACTTAGAGATCATCTTGGAGAGACTATTTAAATTAAGTGGCTCTTCAAGAAACACTTAACTGACAATGAACCGTGGGAGACGCCCACTGGTTCTTCAAAACCAGTCTCTTCAAATAAAAGGTTCTTCTGATCCCAAAGGACCAACCACACACACAGGTTAATATATAAATTATATCTTACCCAAAAATCACGCTAATGCCAATCCTTTAGTATCTAAAATCTAAAGCAAGGATCGGCAACCTCTGGCATGCGGCTCACTATGGTAAACACTCTGGCGGGCCGGGCCAGTTTGTTTACCTGCTGCGTCAGCAAGTTCGGCCGATCGCGGCTCCCACTGGCCGCGGTTCGCCGTCCCAGGCCAATGGGGGCTGCGGGAAGAGGCACGGGCGAGGGATGTGTAGGTAAACAAACTGGCCCGGCCTGCCTGGGTGCTTACTCTGGCGAGCCACGTGCCAGAGGTTGCTGACCCCTGATCTAAAGGTTTATTCATAAAAAGAAAGGTGAGGGTTAAAATTGGTTAACATAATCAAATACATACAGTAGTTGCAAAGTTCTTGGTTCAGGCTTGTAGAAGTGATGGAATAAACTACTGGCTTGATAAATCTCTGGTTGCTTCCAAATCATTGGAAGGACCTCAGTCCTTTGGTTGGAATGCTCCCATTAGTATAGGACCATAGTCCAGAGGCTTGAGCAGGAAAGAGGTAAAATGGAGGTGTTTTCAGGGCCTTTTATAGCTTCTGCCATGTAGAGGGAAACCCACTGTTCCAAAGAAAGCCCTCAGCACAGCTAGTGGAAAATTACAGGTAAAAGATGGGGTATGGAATCACATGGGCAGTCACATGTCCATGCATAATTTTGCTTAGTCACAGCAGGAAATCATTACCTATACCCCAGACAGTACGTTTTCAGGACAGTCCATTCAGTGTAGATGGGCATCTCCCACGGTTCACTGTCAGTTAAGTGTTTTTTGAAGAGCCACTTAATTTGAATAGTCCCTCCAAGATGTGCAGGAATACCTTGTGGGCATTACAGGAGCAAACATTTGAAACCCAGGTATAGAGCCGAAACTCATAACTTCAAATACAAAAATGATACATGCATACACATAGCATAATCATGACAAGCAAATTATAATCTTTTCCTAGACATCTTATATGCCATATTTTGTACAAGATTTGTTGCAAATCTATAACAGTGGTTGCAACAATGATCCATATGGTCATATTTTAATCAGATAACGTCACATAAGGCCCGGGTTGGGGGAGGCTGTCTGAGGGCGCAGCCTCAGCCAATGTTTGTTCTTGGAGTTCACAAGCACCCTGACCTGCTCTCCCTTGTTATGGTTCTGTAGGTTTGAAGTCTGATGCCGATACCTCGCACAGCTCTCAAATGAGTAGAGGCCTCAATTAATTTATTTTATATAGTTTATTTTACAGAGTACAATAGTAAAAGACCATAGGCTATCTTGTTCTGTAAATACAATGGGCAAGGATTAGAATTTCCCAAAGCGCTTAAGTGTCTTAAGAGGTTAGGGTCCATTTTCAAAAGTGACTTGGGAGCCTAACGGGGAGATATAAAAAGGTATAAATGACAGACGCTTAACTTCCATTGACTTTCTGTGGGAACAAGGCATTTCATTGCCAGTCATGTGTTTGGAAGTCTCCCCCTCAGTCTCAATGAAAGCCAATGGGACCTAATCTCCTAGGTCATTTAAGTGCTTTTGAAAATGTTACCCCAGGAATCTACAATAAGATCCATAGCTACGAGGGATTCATTTTAGCTATGCCTGTTTACACAATCTGAGGGTCTGGCTTGTATAATCCTAAAACAAATTATTTTAGGGGAGTGTCTGTGCACAAAGAAAAAGCTTCAGCAAAACACAATGGACCCATAAAGTACAGAGATGGGTGCGCTGGGTGGTCTGATTATGCCACTTGGCAGAGTTGGGAGATGATTACAAACTACTGGTCATTTTTAATCCAATCTGCCTTTGGATATGCTTCCGCTAAACCTAACAGTTTATGTGTGTTTCGAGGAAGAATTGGCCCCACACTGCCAGCTTTGCCCTTTGGATTTCCATGCTTGTGTCAGCTTGTTTTGGGCCTGTTTTAGTTGTTGAAAGAATAAGAAAAAAAAACCACCATGGGATTTGTCACAAAGCAAGGGACAGACAGTGATTCATGTCTTTGTAGGTTCGGTGATTCTCTCTAGCACCCCCTGCCAGTGTCTAAGCAAGGTCACTTTCTGTAAGTTATGGGCACAAGCTGCAACTTTAAAAATCCTCCTTTCTAGTAATATTCACTCATCAGAAGACTTCTTACAGCCTCTAAAGAGCACAGGCTGTAAAATAATTACTTTCAGTCTTATTAAAACATCCAGTCATTTGCTGCAAAAGAACAGTTCATGGTAGCAGAAGAAGGTAATTTGTTAAATAAGATATTCACCCAACTATTCATAATGTGATTTAATCAGTAGGTTATATGCAGGTTTAAATATGAAATGTCCAAAATCAGCACAATGAATTATTAACAGCTGATACCTTGGGGAAGGGAGAAGTAGAATCCGTCTTTGCGACGCTGGGAAAGAAAGAAAAAAAACCATAATAGATCACCCACAATGCAACATTTGTCTCTGTAAAACTTTCTCATCTTCCTGCTGAGCTCAGAGGCCAGTTTTCTGACAAGCATTTGACAGGCCAAACAATGGTGGTTCCAGCGTTACCACATTGTGTCTCTCACATATATCTTCTGCCTGGCTTAGATTCCAAGTGTTCTGCCCTATTTATTGGAATTTGCCAGTCTAATTAATACCAGCTCAGTGCTCTCTTCAAGACTTTCCCTGCTATATGTGTTTGTGTATGCATGTGCATTAGCACTCAGTGCTGGTTCACTTGGTGCTGTGGAATCTGCAGCAATATGGGGATGCCTGAGTCATCACTGGGCATCATCCCAGGCTGAAGTGATTATGATTGATCACGTCCCGGTGCCTCAGGGTCTGGCATACAAGTGGACTTTATGGTAATGGAGTTCTGTGGTGATATGCCCATGGGAAATCAAGACATCTCCTCCTATATTACTGCTCTGGCTGGGGGACATCACTAGCTGCCCCTTCCTTATGTTTATAGAAGATATTCATCTACTCTTCACTCTACACACACTGGTTCTGGATGAGTCTCCTATTGTCCTCTGACCCACCAGGAACCCCCCCACCCCATGCCTCAAGCTGTGGCATGGCCTAGGAGTCTGGGAAAGATGGTTATACACTCATTTGGATGTTGCAGTTGAGGGGATGGATGGGTGGGACTGAGTTAAATAGCTTTGCAGAATTGGGCACAACTTGGTTTGAACTGTACCTGTTAGTTATAATGATGAGCTCAAATCAAACCAGATTCACACACTGGTGGACAATGGAGAAGTTGGAGCTAGATGCTGCACAAATGGTCTTTATCGATTATGAGCTGGATCTAAACCACCAAATATTCCCAGATTTTGGATAAATTTAGATCGGCACTTTGCATCTTACAGCAAATTTTATATCAGTTCTGGTGTAAACAATTCAAGAAGGATGTTCATAAATTGGAGAAGGTTCAGAGAAGAGGCACAAAAATGTTTAAAGGATTAAAAAACATGTTTTATAGCAGGGATCGGCAACCTTTGGCAAACAGCCCACCAGGATAAGCCCCCTGGCAGCCCCCTGTACATCCCTCGTCCCACGCCGCTTCCCGCAGCCCCCATTGGCCTCAAGCGGCGAACTGTGGCCAGAGGGAGCCGCAATCGGCCGAACCTGCGGACGCGGCAAGTAAACAAACCGGCCCAGCCCACCAGCGGGCTTACCCTGGCAGGCCGTGTGCCAAATGTTGCCGATCCCTGTTTTATAGTATAGACTCAAAGGAGCGCAATCTATTTAGCTTAACAAAGAGACAGTTAAGGGGTGGCTTGATCCCTGTTTATAAGTACCTACATTGGGAACAAAAATTGGAGAAGAGGGCTCTTCAATCTAGGCTAGACAAACTCAGATTATAAATAAGATGCACATTTTTAATAATTAACCACTGGAACAATTTACCAAGGGTTGTAGTGGATTATCCATCACTGGCAATTTTAAAATCCAGATTGGATGTTTTTCTAAAAGATATATTCAGGGAAGTCCTATGGCCTGTATTGTGCAGGAAATCAGACTAGATGAACACAATGGTCCTTTTGGCCAGGTGATCTATGACCCTGCCACCAATAATTATTGGTCTAATGAGCAGCTGTTCAGCTGCCAAAAGGTCAGTTGTCTAATGCAAGAGACTCTTTAGATTAGCTGTACAGCTTTCTTTAATTTGTATGGTTATTAGTTTAGCATTAGCAATGTGCCTGACACAACATAAAGAAAGTCCCCTCCCAATGAGTTTACACTCTAAAGTAAAGACAGACAGGGCTGCTATAACTTGTGTGGGTTAGAATGGCACCCCAAGGGAAGCCCAAGCCTCTACAGCCCCCATTATGCCCTCTCTCCATCTCAGAACACCCTGACCCCAAACAGGAGGGCCAGCCCAGGCAGCAGTGGCCCTTGCTTGCCAGCCAGGGTTAGAAAACATTTTTTAGCACCAAGCCCACACCCTCGAGCAGCTGAGATGGAGGAGCCTTGCCTTCCCCCTAGAACCAGCCTTGAGCCCAGCATGCATTAGCCCCATTTAGACCCCTTAACATCACTCCAGCAGGCAAATACTTTATCTTGAATTTACTACCCTTTGAAACCACAGTACAGACTTCACCACAAAGCTGGTGGCTTCCATCATGTGTATATAGCCAATTTCATATGCAGTAACCCAAATTAAGGCAAACTAATGTGTAGACAATGTCTTAGATACAGAGCTCTTAATTGCCCCTACCTATTGGATACAAGTAGTTGGTGCCACACGGTATTCATCACCGACACAGCACACTTCAGGAAGGGATAGATTCAACCATTCCAGATGAAGTAAGAATAGACTCAGATGTTTGCTCAGCATTCAAGCCAATCACTTTTTACAGGTTAGAAAATAATTTGATAACAGTGGGGGGGGGGGTGGAGAAACAGAGTGCCAAGTTATCTTTCATTTTTGTGTGCCTCCTGCTCTTTGGATTTCTAGCTGGGACATGAAGTGGAAGTGCTGGAATATTTTTAAGAGGCTATTCCTATGTTAGTTCTAGGATATACCAACAATCTCAGCAGAGGGTCTGTCCTCACCATATTATTAGCCCAGGTTAGCTGGGCTAACTTGTGGAGGAGCATCTCAACCCCTTTGTGGTATTTATCCAAATTAAGTTGAACTTCCAAACGGAGGCTCTTCCATCATTAATCCACAATCAGGTGCCATAAATGAGACCATTACAGGAAGGTGGAATTTTCAAGAGTGCCCAACTGACTAAGGAGAACAAGTCCAATTGACCTTGAATATGGCTTGTGCTCCTAAGTCACTTGGGTGCTTTTGAAAACTTCTCCCAAAAGCCTGTTTTAATCTAATCTGCTGGCAGAAAAATTCTCCATGAGTCATGGCAAGGCCTGCCAAATTGCTTGTGCTATGTACTGTACTGAAAGCAAAACCCCTTGATTTTCTTCCCTGAGGCCTTGGCTACACTTACCAGCTAGTTCGACGGCTGGAAATCGAAGTTCTGGGTTCGACTTATCGCGTCTAGTCTGGACGCGATAAGTCGAACCCGGAAGTGCTTGCCGTCGACTGCGGTACTCCAGCTCGGCGAGAGGAGTACCGCGGAGTCGACGGGGGAGCCTGCCTGCCGAGTGTGGACCAAGGTAAGTTCGAACTAAGGTACTTCGACTTCAGCTACGTTATTCACGTAGCTGAAGTTGCGTACCTTAGTTCGAATTAGGGGGGTAGTGTAGACCAAGCCTGAGATCCCTCTCAATAGTTAATGTATCCCTTACTTTTTAAAAACCACACACTTACTTACACTTTCTCTTCCTGTTGGAAACTATATGCCATAGGCTGCTCAGGGAGTCTCAGTGGTTTTATGAGGTGAAAAAAATCCTACATGATTTTTTGCAAAATGTGGCACTTTTTTGTGTGTACACATGAAATGTACCTAAAGCAAATTTGCCTGTTTTGCAGAGTTCTCATATATGATGTCTGTACATATAAGCAGTTTTCTAACAACATATGGTAGAGGAAGGAAACCTTTAGAAGTATTTCTTTTCACTCCAGCCACTTTTAATAGCCTGTAGAGATCTACAGATTTTTTTTTTTTTTTTATCATCTCTAGCAGACAAAATACAGTGTTACAAAACAGGAAGCAATGCCAAAGTCTTACAATATGCTGCTGCTACATTTCTGTATGGTGTCTGGCATATGCCAAGCTGTATGCACAGGATTAAAGGCTTAAAAAAACATAACTTGTTAGCTGAGTTTGCCAGTTTATTGGAAAAATTACAAGTCAAACTTCCTGCTTGTTTAAAAATAACCCGAATAATAAAGGCCTATATTATAGTATGTAAGTAGAAAATGCTAACTTGATTTCTTAATCTTTTATACTATAGAACATACCCTTTCAGGTTAAAGAAAACCATTAATTTTATTTCTTCCTAGTCTAAAATCTGTGATCCAGGGCATAATGCCAGATTTAGGCTGATGTAACGCCATCAATTTTAATGCAGTTTAACTTCCATAGAGCTGGTGTAATGGAGGAGGGAATTAGATATGTTCATGTTATGTCACTGTAAAATGGCGCTGGGAGTCAGAATGCCAGGGTTCTCATCCTGACAGCTGCTAGCTCACTATATGCCCTTTTGTAAAGCACCTTGAAATTGTCAAATGGAAGACAAATCCTTAGTTGGTGTAAGATGATGGAGCTCTGCCAATTTACAACAGCTGTGAATCTGAGCGCAAAGTAGCATTAGTGGGCGTGCTCTGGCTCCCACTGAAGTTAATGGACTTGCAGCATTGATTTCAAAGAGGCACAAGTTGGGCCCTTTATTATTACCCTGACCAGTGTGAAATTTGATTAATATCATACATTTCTCATTCTTTCAAGATTTTTCTACCAGTTCAATCAAGAATGAAGGCCAGACTCTAATTCATAAATAACTAGTCCCTATATCATGATTTTCCTCAGTAGATCTCAAAGCACATTGTAAATGAGGGCAGTATCGTTATCCCCATTTTACAGATGGGAAATGGAGGCACAGGGAAGGGAAGTGACTTTCTCAAGGTCACTCAGCAGGCCAGAACTGGGACTAAAACCAGGTCTCCTAGGTGCTAGCCCAGATGGTTAGCCACTAAGCCAGACTTCTTAAAGGCTGGTAGGGGACAAGGGAACCCTAGTCAATGGTACTAATTCCAGAACTAACATACAGTAGTGTCACTAAACCATGCTCTGTAGTTTTAAACAATCTAACTCTTACCTAAATTTAACAACTGTGTAAGGACCAACCACGATCCCACTGATGTCACTGGCAAACATTAGCGAGCCAGCAATCCTCCTGGGCATTCTGGCTGCAGTGTGGTCCTCCACACCATGTCCGAGGGCTGCGGATGGCAAGGACAACATCTGTCCCTGACAGTTATTGTTCATTTCTCTGTACAGATTCTTTGTTACACCTGAGCAAACCTCTCTGTCCTTGGTCAGGTTGTGATGGGGTGTAGCCCCACACCAGCACTGAAAGGGTTAAGGGTAGCTGGAGAACTCAAATAGTACAGTGGGTGGCAACTACAGGGTGTGTCTGGCTCGACTAAGGATGAGACTCAGCTGGGAAGGCGCTGGATGGCTAGTACAAAGGAAGGGGTTCGGAGTGTGGAGGAAGGGGAGTCGGGGGATAGTCGGCCTTAGCATAGTCTCTTGAGGAAGGAATGCTGGCAAAAGGCCCGGAGAGACACTGAGGTGGAGCAAGTTCCTGCAGCGAACCTTGATCAATGGGCATGAACTGGGCTTCCAGGGAGAAAGTCCTGGGAGTCATTGTTTGCTACCAGGGCCGGCCAGGACTCTGCAGAGCCTGGAAAGGATCTGGGGAAGAGGGCCTGGCAGCAGAACAAAATGGGAAGTAGTGCAAGGAAGCAGCATGAACCTTAGCTGCTCACTACAGGGTCCCTGGACTGGAACCCTGAGTAGAGGGATGGTTCCCATACCAATGAGGAAGGTGATGTGAAACCCCATGGCACAAGGGATGAGGACTATCAGAAGCTATGTAGCGAGGAGTATTAGGGCCACTGGGCCCAGAGTCAAGGCTAAAGACGTGGGGGAGATCATTGGACCATGTTTGTGGGACTCTTATGCTGGAAAAGGTGGGGCTGAACATCACCTGTCTGGAAGGTTGAGTCATGAGAAGATCACCACTGTAGGGCTAGAGCAGGCTAGCAGGGGAGGAGAGACTACTATACCCCATCCTGTCTCAAGGGGGATGCTCTGGTCTGAGTGACTCTCTGACACAGGTAAGTTTAAAGCAAACTGTGTACTAGGTTTTCTTTCCAATACATCTGATGCAGATGCTGTTCCGATATGCTGACTCTAAAGCATTGATAAGGAATAGCTGACTGAATCCCGGAAAGACACTCCTAGCTACAACATTGCCACCATTGGCTCTGCAGATACATTTGCAAGCGGAGACCCCACTGTTTGCAGCCCCATTTCAACGTCAAAAGACAATTTTATCCTTGGTGTAACTCATGTCCTTATGCTAAGGGTGTGTTTTCTGGATGTGCTATCCTGGGGAATCTCCCAAAGAGACTCTGGAGTCTTTGCTCCAGAAAATGGAAAACCAAGAAAACTGAATAGTACTTGTTTGTAAATTTTATGCAGCACAAAACCCGCAGAAAACCAGCAAATTATACAATGTATATGAACACATGTGAGGCTGCTCTGCACATGCAGCAGCTGGTGCCACACTTCGAAATCTAATTTACTGGGACCAAGGAAATCTGCCTACTTATTAATAAAAGGATGTCAGTGTGTTGCTATTCAGAGGACGGCTCTATTGAAATGTGGATTAACTGTGGCAGACAGCAATATAGATTTGTATTAAAGAAAAGGCAGCATAACATGTTTCTCTGATTGCCAATATATATTATAGATTTCCTGCACAAGGAGCATCATTGAACCAGAACAGAAATATAATGATGTCATTGAACGTGGGGGTATCTTTGTATGAAACTACTTTGTTCTCCAGAATCAATACTAAAATAACAATTGAGGTTCCTAAGTAGGGTTTGTAATGAAGTTCCCCTTGAACTGTCAGCGCCTCAATCACAGGACAAATAATTGATTTGGCAAGGAATTCAAAATGACAAGACACCCAGAGAGACATCTTGACAATTGCTCAGTGTCGTACTGTTAGGAATTTAGAACTTGAGACACTAAATAGTAAAATATTTCAAAATGACTGTGTGTGATAAAAGAGTGGAACTGTCTGAAATGAGCCATATTGGCCTGTCTGATTGCTCCTAATAGCTATAAAAATAAGGCTCTTAAAGCCAGATTTACTAACATTTTGCAACAGACCAAGAGCCGAATAAAAATAGCACAAATAGCTTAGGTGCTGGTGATTATGCTGGTACAAAATAAATGCAATGTTTAACAAACTAAATCCATTTGGTGGCTCTTTGAAGGCAGTTAAGTATATCAAGTAATATGTGGTAAATTAATGTTTATGCAAGAGCATTTTCTGTATGGTACATGTTTAATTGCCTCCAGTATATTTGGACAGTTACACAGTTTGTTAAATATATACATGTTTAAAAATGAACAATGATTCTAATGACGGTAGGTGGTGGTGGTAGGGATTCCCAGGATCTGGAGAGGGGTCCCAGGCCCCATCCATGCACCTCTGCACAAATACCAACTCTCCCTTCTGCAAGGGACAAGGGGAAATCAGAGTTAATCCCGGGGACAAGCACAACACTCGTATCCAACCCAGGCAAAGCCAGGAGCACACCCAGATCAGGATCTCTAGCAGGGGTGATCCAGACTCCCTCACCCCAGCACAACATACAGCAAAACAGCTCTCGCTACATGGCTGGATGCACACAGACTCTCTGCCCTGAACCAGTGCAATCCCCTTGGGTCAGTCCAACCTGTCCCTACGCTATGGTCTGGTGCTGGTTTGCCATGTGAGCTCAGGATGCTGTGTCCGTGACACAGTCTCAGCTTCAGGCTGAGTCCCCTTTTGCCAGCAGTTGTCTGTCCTCCAAGCAAGTCTCTCTGCCCTAGCTCAGGGGTCCTTCTGCTTCCTCTTTCTCCTGTTTCAATCTTCCTGGGCTGGTCCTCGGTCCCTCCCCCCATCTGCTCATTGGCTCAAACCCTGCCATTAATTCTGTATGTTTGACTGGCATCTACCACCAATCAGGGGCTGAGTAGCAGGAAGTGGGGCAAAAGGGGGAGAAAAGAAAGGTGCTCTCTCTCCAGCTCCACAATGAGTTGCAAATTAAAAAATGTGGCAGCTCAATTTTGCACGTTCTTGAGACGAAGATTGTGCCATGCAGGTTTACATGTAAGTAGCCCTGAGGTCTTAAACAGATTAAATAGTACTTATCGTGCTTAAGAGCAACTGTAGGAGTAGAGTTGCACAGGTTTGCAAAATCCTGAGACTTTGGGGTGAAAATAAGAGTGAAGGTGGTGCTAGAGATCCTATTATGCTTTAAATGTGAGCAGTGTATCTGTATGACCTTGACAATACCCAGAAGAGAATGATTTGAATAGTTGAAATCAAGATGTAGGCAAATTATGCCATGGGGGAGGGAGGATAGTTTTCTGTCTAAATCAGTAGACTTTTCACAAGGACACATAGCCAAAAATGAGCAGGGCTAATGGAACAATAGTGTAGTTATAACGAGCTTGTGAAAAGCACCATGCTAATGTTGCATCTAATATTTCTATCCCCTTTCCTGTACCTCAGCTTACCTCTCTGTTGGGATAAAGACCAGAGTTTTGTCTTTTCAGCACTTTGATATAGTATCTGTATGTTATACAGAATGAAATATCTGAGAACAAAGCCATACAATCTCCCAAGGAAAAATATTTACTAAATCTGTGTACGTGTGTGTGTATAAGTGCATAACATTTTACTTAACCCATGAAACTATTACAAATATTGTCAATACAACTTTTTAATGTAACACTTCTAGGACGAGGGGGTGAGGCCCCACATTTTAGTACTTGTTATTACCCCCCATTAAACCAGAATTTTTAGCACACTAGCTTGAGCAGAGCTAGTGCGTATATGTCTACCTGCACTAGGAAGCATGCTCCCTAGTTGCAGTGTAGATGTAACTCCAGTCTCTGCAGAAAAGTGTCCAAGCTCCTTAATGTTGAGAAAACAAAGGTTAGGCCCACAGTCTTCTTCAAACTCCCTGGAGTCTTTGCAACAAATGTCTGCAGTTTGTACAGGTTGCAACAACTCTAGTCCTTGCCTTCTCTAGTGGGGTGATGGAGCCTGTGGTTAAAAGCCAACAAAACTGGCAAAGCCCCCGGAACACAATCTTGACAGCACTGCTTGAAGGACTGCTGAGTCCTTCTCCCTCTCCTCCTATTTATAAATGATTTCCCCACCCCTTGAATTCTTATTGGTTCCATCCACAGATTGACTCTGGATGTATCCTGCCAGGCTGGTTGCCCACAATGGAAATCACCCCAAAAGCTTCCAACGCTAATGAACACACCTTATGTTCACCAGTTTCTGGATGATTCTGGCTCATCCAACTGATTTCCTCCACCTCACCCCACTTTGACAAGTATGAAGGCACGCAATCCGCTAAAACAAAAACAGGAAAGTATGTATCCTTCCCAGTATTTCTTCCCTTATTTACACCACTAAACGATGCAATGCAAGCATGTGGGTTACGTAGGTGTTTAGGACAGGATGGTTCAGAAATGCTATATGAATGTTGATTATAACAGCAATTACAGAGGAATGGAGGGAGCAGAGCAAGTTTCTGAGGGGGCAGAATTTGGTGAGATACAAGCAAGGATCAAGGGAGTAAGTTTGGGCTCATGATGGTAAAAAGTCAGTACAAGGATAACTGAGGAAAGCCATGTGTCTGGTCCTAGCATAAAAGTGGTCTGAACTGCACATTGTCACAAATGCACACTATGTGCATTTCAGTGGGGGCGAAAGATCCGTGAATGAGACATAGAAGGACAAGAAAGGTCTTGAACTTAGAGCTGGGCAAAATTTAGTTCAACAACAAGCTCTATGTGAAACTTGAAAACTCATGCAATTAGTTCAACCCTGTAATATAAGCAGGGTATTTTATACTCCAGCCATAAAAACCAGGGTAGGCTTGTCTCCTCCCATTTTCTGCAATTGTTCCCCTCATTAAAAAAATAAAACAAGTTTAAAAAGTAAAAATAGAGCTTTCAATTTGTCTAATAAAAGCCATTATCCTGTGCCCTTTTGAGAGAGCCCCACCATGTTCATTGAAAATAAAAAAAACACAACATTTTCACCAGAAAATGAATCATCTGATTATACGTTTGATTATACATAAAATGTTGTATCATTAAGAGATAATTTTTGTGGCTTTGTACTATACAAAGCAATAAACAGCTGCCGAGACTGATTAATAGCCAACGCAAAGATGAAGCATTTAATCAATCTCAAAACCATTTATTATATAGCAACAAAGATTAGTCCTACTCTGTCTCATACACTAACACTTAAATAGTGAGAAAAAAAAGAAAAGACTCTGCCCCTGATTCTGATCTTGTTTATACTAATTTATTGCCCTGTTTCAGGAGAACACTTATGCATGTGCTTAAAGTGAAGTCTGTGCCGAAGCATGCTTTCACACATAAATCTGCTTTCCTGAATCAGGGCATAATTCAGCAAGAAGTCCATTAAATTCATTACATAAATTTGTGTACTTGAAATTGGAATCTAGCAGTCTATTTCTTCCCTTGTGAAGGTTTGAATGTGCTGTGTGTGTATGTGTCTGGCATTCCACTGGGGACAGGGATAAGAGGAATAAGCAGGGCTGGCTGGAAAATGCAATTTCTCAAAAAAAAATAGACATTTCAAAATTTGTTTTTGCTGTGATGCAGAAGAAAGCCAGGATGGCTCAATTTTTTTCGGGGGGAAGGGACGATTGAGCTCCTGTTCCCCCTGCCTGCCCAGGAAGTACACTGCTGGTTAGGGCATTTGCCCAGGCTGTAGGAGACCCAGGTGTCAAGTCAGTGCTTTACCTGATTCAGAGCAGGGACCCCAACCCAGGTCATTCACATTCCAGGCAAGTCCCCCAACGCCCCTGCTGCTGGCTACTTTATGGTGGTAGGGTTCTGTCTCACACACCAGAAATTCCATCCTGACCCTGAGAAATTTTCCCAGTGGAAGTATTAGTGATTGAAATAGATACATTTATATAAAACATTTTGGCATTTTCCAATGGGAAAAAAAAGGTTTGTCAAATTTCATTTGACTATCTCTAGGAATAAATATCGGTGGAAAAGTTTTAAAGGGGTACAGTTTCTTGAAGTCAGGTGTTTACAGGTGAGTAATTGTTCAAAGGGTGTTCATGTTCATGTGTGAGTTGGCACAAGTTCCCACTCCTCCTTTCCTATATGATACTCTATCCAGCCCCTCTGCACAAATTTCTGCTTCCTTCCAACTTTATTCAGCCTCACAGAACCCATACCTGACCCACCATGTATCCACATCAGTTTATCTGCTGACCATCCTCATCATATCTCTGGCTCACTGTAAACTCCTTCCTGGTGAGTGGCCCAAACCAAGTCCAGAGAACTCTTAAACTTGTTGTGTGTAGATGGGGTGGAAGGAATGTGGGTGGAATCAACATCCAATCCTAAACTTTGCAAATGGTGCTTCTCTTTTGATGGGCTGAATGAAAATCCAAACAACCCTAGAAGTTATTCCAGATCCAAGTTCTTCCACTTGGTTTTACAAGGGAATGTGATGCAGTTTACTAAACCTCACACTTACAGGTGCATTGTTTTGAGGTTTTTGTTGACCCAGCTCATTAAATAGAAGCAGGGCCGGCTCCAGGGTTTTGGCCGCCCCAAGCAGCCAAAAAAAGAAGAAAAAAAAAAAAAGCTGCGATTGCGTTTGCGATCTGCGGCGGCAATTCGGCGGAAGGTCCTTTGCTCCGAGCAGGAGTGAGGGACTGTCCGCTGAATTGCCGCCGAATAGCTGGACCTGCCGCCCCTCTCTGGAGTGTCCACCCCAAGCACCTGCTTGCCAAGCTGGTGCCTGGAGCCGGCCCTGCGCGGAAGGAGTTTGGGAAGGGGTTAGCAGACAGTAGGGTGACCAGATGTCCCGATTTTATAGGGACAGTCCTGATTTTTGGGTCTTTTTCTTATATAGGCTCCTATTACCCCCCACCCTCTGTCCCGATTTTTCACACTTGCTGTCTGGTCACCCTAGCGGACGGTAGGATGTTTTTCCAAAAGATGTGCTCTAGTTCAACCACAGCTATTGGGCTTGAAGCATGAATTAATTCAGGGAACTTCCATGGCCTGTGATGTACAGAGGGTCAGACAATGATCCTGCCTGGTTTTAAAATCCATGGGCCTATGAAAGGGCAAAGAGGGCTGAGTGAGTGATTAGAATGGAGGAGTGCATTCTCTTTCCAGATTCTTACTGTGCAAACTTAAGGAGCCTTGAGTTTCCTGGGTGAAATTTACCCATGGTATGGAGGCCCAGTGCAAGGCTGGGAATTGGTCCTGCTTTGAGCAGGGGGTTGGACTAGATGACCTCTTGAGGTCCCTTCCAACTCTGATATTCTATGATTCTATGATTCTATGCCACCCAGACCCAGTGGGGATTAGTTGGCAGAATGGCCACGCGCAGTGTATGTAAACATAGTCCCTCTGTAGTCTCCAGGACAGCCTCTGTGGAACCAGTGCAGAAAGACACTATGAAAGAGGGCTGTGGATTGGCATTAATACTGATCTGGTGGCTCCTGTGCCTCATGCAGCCAGCACAGAGGAGCTGTGCAGCTATTCTAGTCCAGTAACGGGTGTGGGGAAGCTGCATGGAGGCCCTGCCCTCTAGCCCTGGGTAGGGTGGGAGGGTGGTGGTAAATTTCACTGCCAGCTGCATAGCATCCAAATACTTGCGCTCCAGAGTGAATTTGCCCTTTGTCCTAGGTTACCCATCTGTGAAATGAGTCCACTTTTGTACTTTCCTACCTGTGGCAAGGATCAATGAATGGATATTTGTAATCACAGTGAGATCTGTAGCTCACAGGAGATACATGTGAGTGATTAATTGTTATTTTTAAAACCTCAGTGCTGGAGTAGAGTCCTCATTTTCCTATTCCCCCACCCCCCCATCCTATTTTTCTTTTTAAGTGAACATCTTCGAAGTTAGCCCTTGTCTATACTGGGATCTTTTTGTACTATTTGCACCTGCATATGATGGGATTTGCAAAGGTGCAACTTAGGGTATGTCTACACTATATAAGTTTTGGCTGTATACCAGGCTTACTCTAGTAAACTACTGGGTAGATAAAAACTAGTGCAAGCCTTGTTTGCATTGGTGGTGAGTGTCTACATTAGGGGTTTGCACTGGTGTAGTACCATCACTGTTCTTACAGTGCTAGAAATCTTCTCTAGACTAGAAAAGCCCCAAGAAAACTGACAGAGCCTCAGCTGGTATACATTAGTGTAACTCTGTTGACTTCAGTAAAGCTACACTAATGTACACCGGCTTCTGATCAGCAGTTTGTGGCTTAAGACAGCTCTCTAGCCTTCACTCAATCAGGGAATGGGGTGGTGTAGATAGAAATTTGTATTTAACCTTTGTTAAATTATTTACAGGTCATAAAAAATTAAAGTTAAATAATACAAGGAAAATACTGAACAAATGATTGAAGTGTGCTGCACCAGGCACTGTGCGCACACCGAAGTGCACAGGAGGAATAAAATATTAACTAAAGACCATGATGTTTTATATTTGCCAGTGAAAAATCATTATTAATGTATTAAGGTTTTTTAAAGCACTTAGAAAATGAAGGGCAGAATTCTGCTCTGAAGGCTGAATCCTGCCCCAACCTGGCACACGAGAGCAAATGTCTGCAGGCATGCTCTGAGGGAAAGGGACAGCAAGATTTGTGGAACACAAGCTGTCACGCAGGAACACCTTGAGAGCAGAAGGGAATGAGGATGCAGATGCCGGACGTGCTGGAGCTTCAAGGCTGCAAGAGTGGCATGGAAATTACTCCCTCTCAGTTATTCACCTGGAGAAGGATTCTGCCCTTGGTTACTCCATGGGGTGGTGCCCTGTGTAAGTGAGAGGAGACCCTGGCCTGAAAAGTGCTGTAAATACCATTCATTCATACTCTTATTTATTAAATGTTTTACCAATTGTGGAAAAGCCCTTGGAGATTATTTTGATGTAAGAAATTGAAAATTCTGTTTATTATTTTAAATTATTTCACTTTAAAGACTGTTGAGTAAAATTTTCAAATGCATCTAAGCCCATTTTTAAAGTGACACAGGGCCTGATTTTTAAAGGTATTTAGGTGCCTAAAGATGCAGATAGATGCTTTCCAAATTCTCTCTAGGTGCCTCTCTGCATCTTTAGGTGCCCAAATATGGGCTCTAGAACTAGCTTTTTAAAGGTATTTTCAATGACACTTAGGAGCATAAGTACCTATATCTGTTTTGAAAATGGGATGTAGGTTCCTAAGTCACTTAGGTGCCTTTGAAAAAATCACCCATGTTCTTAACCAGGCTCCTTCATTTTGTTGAATGGTACCCTGCCAGAGAGATTCATAGAATGTTGTAATGTACCTGCTGGTTCCTCTTCAGTGGGCTTGGTTGCAGAATCTCATGTATATGAAATGGTTTTTGTTGCAAGGAAAAAGAAAGGTAGGACAGAGGTACTGTAGATGTTCACGTGCACTAGACAAGTCTTCAGATTTCATATCCAGGGTTCTGGTTGGATAGTACATGGTGGCCCATTAAACCAAATAACATTGTTGTAATAAGTGGACCAACAAATTTACCCTAACTGTGAGCTCAGCTGTGGGAAAAAGTTTATAAAGTCACAGTAACCTATAAAAAATGCTGATGGGAAAAGGTGCAAAAAGGAGATAGACTGAATCAGCCTAAAGAAAAAGACTTATTACTGTAACTCATGGAATATGTTAATATCCTCTCTGTTAAACAGGAGACGTGTAGGACCAGAACTCTGAACCAAAATTGGTGCATCAGAAATTAGGCTTAATTGGTGAACAAACTAAAAAGGGGATGAGTGAGTCCACCCATCACTATCCTCTTGGGATCATTTTAAGAGACTTAGGAAGAAAACTGGCAAAGCTCAAATTCAGATGGTGTCTGACTGAAAGCCAGGGAAGGAATGAACTTCACCCCATTGTTTGATGGGACCATGGGATCTACTATGACACCACTGGGTCTTTGTCGTCCAGATCCTAAGAGATGTCCTAACCAGAACAGGCCAAGAGAGGAACCCAGATGATATTGTCACCTCCACTGTTTCTGGCTGACTACTAAGTGCCACCTGGGATGCGAGACTTTGTCCCTCCCCCTCTTCCCACACAAACATTCTTTTCCTTCCCCTTGTCTCATTTTCCCTTCTGTTGAATAGTCTGGCTTAGCCAGCCAAGACTGTGTAATTTGTAACAGTGCTGTAAGCCTGTGACCAGGAAGGCAGCTAAAAGCAATGTCCTAAACTTCCAGATGCTGGTACAAGTTTGCCAGGTCTTGGAATAGCTGATAAAACTGTGTTGTGCTTGTGTATTTTCCAGCAGTGAGACTGCACATGAAAATCAAGACCAGGCAGAGCGGCATTTTCTATCTGTGCTGTGTTTCTCTCTACCCCTGCTGTGTGTGATTGCCTTATTTTGTCTTCTAGGAAATGGGACTGGACTTTAGCAACAAGAACAGCTACAACAGCTCCAGTCCACCCCAACTAACTGTTTCTCTTTCCCAAAAAAAACAGTGATTACCATCTTTAATAGCATCTAAAAGACTGTCAAACATGGAGCTTTCCCTTATAAAAGCTCCCTCCAGCTAAAGGAAAGGGAATATGGTTAAAATGAAAGCTTTATTTAATACTTTATGATTCAAATACTTTTACTGTTTTTCCTTTTCTCTGTCTTTAATGAAAGGATGTTTAATGGTGTGTTGGCCCTGGTACTAAACAGGCTGAGGTCTCTGTATACCAAACTCCGAACCTTGTTAAAAACTGTTTAATGTTGGACTGTTACAAACTCATATTAACTCATTTGACTCTTTGGGCCCATGTATTCCTTCTAAATTAATAAAATACTCAGCAAAATAACCCTGTTTAAATAGGACCACCAGGGCTGAAGCAATGGAATTTGCCCTCCGTAACCTGATTCTATACATTGAAAGCATGAGGAAAGTGAACTGACTTAAACGTGGGATTTACAGGGACCCTGCAGGCGTTAGCAGCCCAACTCCATTTGAATTTAATGGAAGCCAGGCATCTTATTCATTGGGGCCTCTTTCTCCATGGCAGGGCAGGCCTTTTTTCTCCATGATTTTGGAGACAAGATTGCTTCTCCGGGACTGTATGTTTTCTGAAAGCGGAGTATGTCCCATAGCTGTAATGGTCTGGCTGTATGAAAGGAGTGGTACTCTAAACCACTCCTAGATGTAGAGATGTGGACCTGCATGTATTTTACCCATATTCATTGTAACAATGCCCAAATTGCAGGGAAAACTACTTTCTGTCAAGTCATAAGAACGGCCATACAGGGTCAGACCAATGGTCCATCTAGCACAGTATCTTGTCTTCCGACAGTAACCAATGCCAGAGCTTCAGAGAGTGTCATGGATCCACAAGATGAGTGCTACAGCCCCAGCTCTGGAACAGTCTTGAGGAGGAACACCTTCAGTGTGCCAGCCCCTCGAGGGGTCTCACGCTTCCTCCAGGGTAAGCCATGCAGCTTCACCACCTCCTTAAACTGACCTCTGGCCTGCAGCACGCCTGCTTCACACCGTAAGCTCCGTTCAGGGAGTCCAACTGAGTCGGACCCTGATGGACACTTGTACACTCTTTGGGGATCAATGCACCTTGTCAAGCATTTGCAGTGACACTCACACAGCATTATCAAAACAGCAGGGTTTATTAGTCAGCTGGAATGCAGCATAGGAAGTCCTTAGGTTGTCATAAAGGAAAAAAAGATTAAGGCATAGTTCAGTCAGGTTAGCCCACAGTCCAGCCAAGCTGTAGTGAACCCCCATCACGCTCTGTCTGATCTCCTCAGTCAGACTCCAGGTGAGAGCCCCGACTACTTCCAGGAGCCAACACTTATCCCCTGCCTCACATCTCTCCAGTTCTTTGTTCCCAAGTTGAAGCAGTGCTGCTCAGCCCCCCTGCTGAGAGGCGGGGAAGTCTAAGGCAGTGTCTACACTACAGCTTATGTTGGCATAACTTATGTCGCTCAAGGGTGTGAATAAACCACCCCTCCCACCGAGTGACATAAGTTAGACCAACCTAAGCGCCGGTGTGGACAGCGCTATGTCAGTGGGAGAAACTCTGCCACTCACGGGGGGTGGAGTAGTTAAGCTCACAGGAGACCTCTCTCACGTTGGTTTAGAGCGGCTACATTAGAGAGCTTACAGCAGCGAAGCTGCATGAACGCACCTGTGCCACTGTAAACTCTCTAGTGTAGCCATGCCCTATATCTTTCTGAGTCATTGGTTGCTTAGTATTAATGTCCGGGCAATTGGATTTGTCATTGTCTTTTCAGAGGCTCCAATGATTTGGGGCCCAAGACCCAGACAGTTACGTGACACTCACATCTGTCTCTTCACCAAGCCCAAGAGCAAACAGCCTTTTTCCATCCCCTAGGTAACAATGCATCACACAGGGGGAAATTGAGGCACACACAGTCTTCATCAAACATTACAAAAATTCCCACTCTATCTCATCAGGAATGAACAGACAGGGCATATTATCACATAATCCATCCCCTTTCAAACAGTCCCAGCATCTGGCAGTCATAGGCTCAGGGACACCCAGAGCATGGGGTTGCATCCCTGACCATCTTGGCTAATAGCCATTGATGGATCTATCCTCCATGAACTCATCTAATTTTTATTTGAACCCAGTTACACTTTTGTTCTTCACAACATCCCCTGGCAAAGACTTCCACAGGTTGACTGTGCATTGTGTGAAGAAATCCTTCCTTATATTTCTTTTAAACCTGAGACCTATTAATTTCATTGGATGACCGCTGGCTCTTGTGTTATGTGAAGGAGTAAATATCACCCCCTTATTCACTTTCTCCACACCAGTCATGATTTTATAGACCTCTATCATATCTCCCCTTAATCATCTCTTTTCTAAGCTGAACAGTCCCAATTTTTTTAAATTTCTCCTGATATGGAAGCTGTTCCGTAACCTTAATCATTTTTATTGCCCTTCTCTGTATCTTTTTCATTTCCGATATATCTTTTTTAACATGGGGTGACCAGAACTGCACTCAGTGATTTATATAGTATCATTATGATATTTTCTGTTTTATTATCTATCCCTTTTCTAATGATTCTTTTAGGCATTTTTTTGACTGTTGCTCTACATTGAGCAGATGTTTACAGAGAACTACCAACAATGGCACCAAGATCTCTTTCTTGAGCAGTAACAGCTAATTTAGAGCCCATTATTTTGTATGTATAGTTGGGATTATGTTTTCCAAAGTAGATTACTTTATATTTATCAATATTGAATTTCATCTGCCATTTTGTTCTCCAGTCACTCACTTTTGTGAGATCCCTTTGGAACTCTTCACAGTCTGCTTTGGACTAAACTATCTTGAGTAATTTTGTATCATGTTCAAATTTTGCCATGTCACTGTTTACCCCTTTTTCCAGATCATTTATGAATATGTTGAACAGCACTGGTCCTAGTACAGATCCCTGGGAAAAACGCTATTTATCTCTCCATTTTGAAAACTGACCATTGCATTATCCTTTGTTTCCTATATTTTAACCAGTTACTGATCCAAGAGAGGACCTTCCCTTTTATCCCATAACTGCTCACTTTGCTTAAGAGCCTTTGGAGAGGGACCTTGTTAAAGGCTTTCTGAAAGTTCAAGTACACTATATCCACTGGATCACCCTTGTCCACACATTTGTTGATCCCCTCAAAGAATGCTAGTAGATTGGTGAGGCATGATTTCCCTTTACAAAAGCCATGTTGACTCTTCTCCAACAAATCATGTTCATCTGCGTGTCTGATAATTCTGTTCTTTACTATAGTTTGAACTATTTTGCCTGCTATTGAAGTTAGGCTTACCAGCCTGTAATTGCCAAGATTGTTTCTGAGCTTTTTTTAAAAAAATGTCATCACATTAGCTATCCTCCAGTCATCTGGTACAGAAAATTTAAGTGACAGGTTACTTACAAGAGTTAATAGTTCTGCAATTTCATATTTGAGTTCCTTCAGAACTCTGGGTGAATACCATCTGGTCCTGGTGACATATAACTGTTTAATTTAGCAATTTGTTCCAAAATCTTCTCTATTGACACCTCAGTCTGGGACAGTTCCTCAGATTTGTCACCTAAAATGAATGACTCAGTGTGGGAATCTCCCTCACATCCTCTGCAAAGAAGACCAATGCAAAGAATTCATTTAGCTTCTCCACAATGGCCTTGTCTTCCTTGAGTGCTGCTTTAGCCCCTCAACCGTCCAGCGGCCCCATTGACTTTTTTGCAGGCTTCTTGCTTCTGATGTACTTTTAAAAAAATTGCTGTTAGTTGCTGAATCTTTTTTGCTACTTGCTCTTCAAATTCTTTTTTGGCCTGCCTAATTCAGCTTTTACAGTTGACTTGCCAGAGTTTATGCTTCTTTCTCTTTTCCTCAGTAGGATTTGACGTCCAATTTTTAAAGGATGCCTTTTTGCCTCTAATTGCCTCTTCTGAATTGTTTTGGTTCTCTTACTATTTTTTTTTTAATCTGTGGTATACATTTAATTTGAGCCTCTATTATGGTGTTTTTAAAAAGTTTTCCATGCAGCTTGCAGGCATTTCACTCTTGAGACTGTTCCTTTTAATTTCAGTTAAACTAGCTTCCTCATTTTTGTGTAGTTCCCTCTTCTGAAGTGACATGCTGCTATGGTGGGCTTCTTTGGTATTTCCCCCCCACATACAAGAAAGTTAAATTTAATTACTTGATGGTTGCTGTCAACAAGTAGTTCAGTTATATCCACCTCTTGAACCAGATGCTGTGCTCCACTAAGCACTAAATCAAGAATCACCTCTCCTCTTGTGGGTTCCAAGACTAGCTGCTTGGTAACTGGTTAAAAGATAGGAAACAAAGGGTAGGAATAAATGGTCAGTTTTCAGAATGGAGAGCGGTAAATAGTGGTGTCCCCCAGGGATCTGTACTGGGCCCAGTCCTATTCAACATATTCATAAACAATCTGGAAAAAGAGGTAAAATTTGCAGATGATACAAAACTACTCAAGATAGTTAAGTCCCAGGCAGACTGTGAAGAGCAACAAAAGGATCTCACAAAATTGGGTGACCGGACAACAAAATAGCAGATGAAATTTAATGTTGATAAATGGAAAGTAATGCACATTGGAAAACATCCTAACTATACATATACAAGGATGGGGTCTAAATTAGCTGTTACCACTCAAGAAAGAGATCTTGGAGTCATTGTGGATAGTTCTCTGAAATCATCCACTCAATGTGCAGTGGCAGTCAAAAAAGCGAACAATGTTGAGAATCATCAAGAAAGGGATAGATAATAAGACAGAAAATATCATATTGCCTCTATATAAATCCATGCTACGCCCATACCTTGAATACTGCGTACAGATGTGGTCGCCCCATCTCAAAAAAGATATATTGGAATTGGAAAAGGTTCAGAAAAGGGCAACAAAAATGATTAGGGGTATAGAACGGGCTTCCGTATGAGGAAAGATTAATAAGACTGGTACTTTTTAGCTTGGAAAAGAGGTGCCTAAGGGGGGATATGATAGAGGTCTATAAAATCATGAGTGGTATAGAGAAAGTAAATAAATAAGTGTTATTTACTCCTGTTAATACAAGAACAAGGGGCCACCAAATGAAATTAATAGGTAGCAGGTTTAAAACAAACACAAGAAAGTATTTTTCACGCAATGCACTGTCAACCTCTGGAACTCCTTGCCAGAGGGTGTTGTGAAGGCCAATACTATAACGGGGTTCAAAAGTGAGCTAGATAGATTCATGGAAGATAAGTCCATCAATGGCTATTAGCCAGGATGGGCAGGAATGGTGTCCCTAGCCTCTGTTTGCCAGAAGCTGGGATTTGGTGACAAGACATGGATCACTTGATGATAACCTGTCTGTTGATTCCCTTTGGGGCACCTGCCATTGGCCACTGTCAGAGGACAGGATACTGGGCTTGATGGACCTTTGGTCTGACCCAGTATGGTCGTTCTTTTGTTCTTATAAGAAGCAGTTATTAATGGTGTCTAGAAACTTTCTCTCTCCATCCCATCCTGAGATGACATGTACCCAATCACTATGGGGATAGCTGAAATCCCCCATTATTATTGAGTTTTTATGTTTATAGCCTCTCTAATCTCCCAGAACATTTCACAATCACCATCACCAACCTGATCAGGTGATTAGTAGTATATTCCTATTGCTATACTCTTATTATTCAGGCATGGGATCAGGGCCGGCTCCAGGGTTTTGGCTGCCCCAAGCAGCCAAAAAAAAAAGCCGCGATTGCGATCTGCAGCGGCACTTTGGCGGGAAGTCCTTCGCTTCAAGCAGGAGTGAGGGACTGTCCGCTGAATTGCCGCCAAATAGCTGGACCTGCCGCCCCTCTCCAGAGTGGCCGCCCCAAGCACCTGCTTGCCAAGCTGGTGCCTGGAGCTGGCCCTGCATGGGATTTCCAGAGAGATGTGCATCATACTAAGAGATGGCTGCATGTGTAGTAATAAAAGGGTAGCAGTAGGTCCTTAAACATGAGTGTGGTGGGACTGGCTCCTACCCCAGCAAAGAAGCTTAACAGGCTCCTCTGGCACAATCAGCTCCAACCCAGTGCACCTGTGAGACATGCAGCACCTGGAGAAGGTCGGCTCCTTGAAAGGAAGGATCCTAGCTCAGTTAAGGGGTGGCACTCAGAGAGAACAGAGTGAGAATGCAGAGTTCCCTGAACCCACAGCGTTAGGAAAGCTGCTGCTGATCCTCTGGTGCCTGACTCTGGATAAGTCGAGGGGTCTTCTTTGCTTCCGTTTTTTTTCCCTTCAGAGCCCAGAAAGCTTGGCCTGGGTCCTTAGACTGACAAGGGTTTGGACACCTAGCTCTGTCTCAGAGAATGTTGGTCTGGCAAGGAGAGGGAACTTGCCTTTTTCATTTGGACTATTGATAACTCCCAAAAGGCAGGGGGGAGAGCTACCTTCCGGATACTTGTAGCTGGAGAGAGATGGTTGCTTTCTAGATTGACTCTGTGGCAGGGTTAGGGTTAGGTTAGCTCTGTGCAGGGTTTAGCTGAGTAGTTCCCACGGAATTGAAAACCCTCGCATCAGGCTTTGATAATTTGGTGCAGGGCCGGCTCCAGGGTTTTTGCCACCCCAGGCAGCCAAAAAAATAAAATAATAAAAGCCGCGATCGCGATCTGCGGCGGCAATTCGGCGGGAGGTCCTTTGCTCCGAGCCGGAGTGAGGGACCGTCTGCTGAATTGCCGCTGAATAGCTGGACGTGCTGCCCCTCTCCGGAGCGGCCGCCCCAAGCACCTGCTTGACAAGCTGGTGCCTGGAGCCGGCCCTGATTTGGTGGCAAAGAGCATTCTGTTTCTCTGAGCATAACAAACAGGCAGTTTGGAGTTTCTGTCTCATATGGAAACTGTTTAAATGTAGGGGGGACAAATACATGTATCATCATGACTTTGAAATTACTAGGGAACTGCTACAGTATTACTTGATGAGGGGCTTGCATAGCACAGAACAATTGCGTGCTTGCTGATGAGCTTTAAAAGGGAACAGCAGCCAGCAAAACAATGTGACATAAAAGTAGCTTGATTATTAGCCAGTATTGCTGTAATACGGCAAGTGTTACATTTCTTTAATTAGAACAGGAAATAACCATTAATCATGAAGTTCAAATCCTAAAGTTCAAAGGGGCTATGTTATATTATTAGTATTTTATTATTGTAGTGCCTAAAGGCCCCAATCAGGGTCCATTTTTGCTAGGCGCTGTATACACATGATGGAAAAATGGACCTTTACCCAAAGAGTTTAAGTACAGGGGCCTGTCTACATGGCAAGTGAATACCTGTCAGGTCGGAGTGGGACTGTGCAGTGCACCATCTTGCAGCACAGTAACTTGCCATGTAGACAAGCCCTGATTGTGTGAAAAGAGAAAACAGGTGGATACAACAACCAGGCAAAGGGAGCATAAAGTTACAGTGGGATGATAAGTGTCATAATCAGAAGTCACAGCACATCAGTTATCCATTGACAAGTATTTTATAGGCATCACACCACATGTGAGGTTTCACTAGTTACTGTGATTAGGATTCATCTTATGAATCCATACAAAATGTGAGTTGCTGAAGTCAGCTTCTTTATGCCAACCATTTGACACTATTTTTCCCCCTCTTTGTATCCTACTGGTCCTCCATCTGCTCTCACATCCAATTTAATTTCCTGATAAGCTCTACATAAGTGTCCTCCTTTTTCTGGTTGCATGTCCCCTCTGCTGCTTTCCAGCACTCCTGCCCTCTTCTGCTATTTATATGCATGTGTATTGTTCTATGCCTGCATGGTACAACATTTCTGAGCTCAGCCACAAGGCCTTCTCTGGTCATTTAACCTTTCTGCCAGGTAGAGTGGGCAGCAACAAGGGCCCGGTTTATTACCTAGGGGTTCCTCTTAACAACACAAAACAGAACTGGTTCAAACCCCCACTCAGTAATCTGGGAAAACCTAACACCATCCGTGGCACCAATTTGAGCCCTGATACACTGAGTCTGTGTATAACAAAAGTGAACTTTTATTAAAAGGAAAAGAGAAGCAAACATTAGTGTAAACCTTCTGCCAGGTGGAGCCAGCAGCAGCCAGAGCCGGGTTCAATATCTAGGGGTTCCTTTCCATCGATACAACACAGAACCGGCTTGAGCCCCCACCCAGTAACCTGGAAAAATTACACACCACCGCTGGGCGCCTCTGAGAGGCATACTTCCCCACTCACAAGCAGAGTCCGAGTGTAAAAAAGAAACTTTTAATAAAAGGAGGGACGTAACTCAGAGTTAATTTGGGAAAACACCAC
This sequence comes from Malaclemys terrapin pileata, assembly GCF_027887155.1. Lineage (NCBI taxonomy): Eukaryota > Metazoa > Chordata > Testudines > Emydidae > Malaclemys > Malaclemys terrapin. The sequence continues at coordinate 328,000,913 of NC_071505.1, forward strand.
AACACAGGGTTCATAAATATAAACCATGAGTAAAAGACCCACCCCCAAGTGGGTTAGGCAGTGCTCTTTTCCCCTCAGGTTCTTAAGTTCAGCCATCCAAAAGCCCCTTTCACGTGCCCAACCTTTCTCTGCACCCCTCTCACAATTGCAGTCCTTGGCCAGCGCAGACCAAGACTTCAGAGGTGCATCTGCAGAGTTCACCTCCCACCCTGGCTGGGGGGTAAAGAGGCATCTTACTCACTCTGCTGTCTGGCCACGTGCTCACCGTTCTCGCTGTGCCCCTCCACCAGCCACCCAGCTGGCTGTTCGTTGCGCCTGTCCGCCACCGCCCTGCCGGCTGCTCATCATGCCTTTCAGAAGTTAGTCCAGTAAAACACATTACCTCGCCCACCTTGTCACTCTCTAGCTGTGTCACTCTGAAGCAGGGCCGGCTCTAACTTTTTCGCTACCCCAGGCTAAAAAGAAGAGCGCCACCCTGCCGTAACAACCCCCTCCAGCGCTGCACCGGGCCGTCCAAACCCCCGAGCACCGCGCCAGCCAACCCCCCTCCCCGCCGAGCGCTGCACCAGGCCACCCAAACCCCCGGAGCGCTGCGTGCCTCACCGGGCTGGCCAAACCCCCGAGCGCCGGGCCGGGCCACCCAAACCCCCAAGCGCCGCGCCGGCTAACCCCCCGCCCTCCCAAGCGCCGCGCCAGGCCGCCCAAACCCCCGGAGCGCCGCGCCGGGCCAGCCAAACCCCTGGAGCGCCACGTGCCTCGCCGGGCTGGCCAAACCCCCGAGCGCCGCGCCAGGCCAGCCAAACCCCCGGCCCCCTCGAGTGCCTCCCAAACCCCTGGAGCGCCGCGCTGCGCAGCGCCGCCCAAACCCCCGCCCCTGAGCGCCGGGCCGCCCAAACCCCTGAGCGCCGGGCAAACCCCCGCACCCCCTCGAGCACCAGGCCAGGCCGCCCAAATCCCCGAGCGCCGGGCCGGGCTGCCCAAATCCCCGAGCGCCGGGCCGGGCAAACCCCCGCTCCCTCTCGAGCGCCGGGCTGCGCCGGGCCGGGCTGCCCAAACCCCTGGAGGGCCAGGCCGCCCAAACCCCCAGTACGCCGTGCCGCGCCCCTTCCAGTGCTGCACTGCCGAAATACCCTCTGCGCTGCCCAGCCGAAACAAAAAAAAAAAAAAACCTTGAGTGCAGCCTCAGCGAACAAAAAAAAACAAAAACAAAAACACCGCAAGCGCCCCGCGCCACCCCAACATTGGCCGCCCCTTCTAAGGTGCCGCCCCAAGCACGTGCTTGGTCGGCTGGTGCCTGGAGCTGGCCCTGCTCTGAAGCTTATGTCTGAGCCCGTGTGAGGGGATGGACACAACTACAAGCAAAGCTGAGAGCTCGTTTTTTGTTTAGAATATCACCACGTTCAGTCATCATTGGGATTCATGGTCCTTGTTACCGTCCAGTTTTTTTAAGTTCTCAGCTCTTTTAGGCTTTTTTGTATTTTATGAATTACACCCGTATGAAAGCACAGGGTTTCACTTTGCATCATTATAAACCAGGTAGTAAATTGAACATAATGTCATGTTGTATTAGCCAGCTATTGCCTTGGTAAGGCAAATAGAGCCTCAGCTAGCTAAGTGAGATAAGAATGGACAGCCCATCAAAATGCTGACTATTCCCAAAGTTTAAATCTGTTAGAAGTTTAAGGTCTTACTTTGCATTATTATGACTAAGATCAGAATGGGAAAAGACAAACTTGAATAATCCCCACAGCAGTCTGGAGGTTTTGACTTTGTGGACCTCCTTAATTGTTACATGTCTGTGGAATAATTTGTTAGACCTGGTGTGTCTATCTCCCATTTATGATGGTACTCTGCCTTCACATTAGATTCTAGGAACTTCTTCAGCCATGCAATTCCCAACTTCAGAGATAATGCTCTGTAGACTTGATGTATTTTTCCATATAGACATGTGTTTTATGAAAAAAATTGAGCTGAAAATATTTTCAACTGTCTGAAAGTAAATCTCTGTAGTAAAAACAGTCTGTTCAAAATAAAATAAAACCAGGGATCGTCTCAACCTAATTTTAAACATGTTGAGGGACCAAGGAGTGGTTTCAAAAGTCCTGTGAAAAATTACTTCCTCCTGGATGAAGCCCATATTTTTTTCCATGTATACGGTACAGAATATTATGGGTATGAAATACTTTTGCACAAGGAATAGTATCTTACTCTGAGAAATCCTATCAGTTTTCATGAGCTCAATGAGTAATGAGTTCTATTGCTTGCAGAGTAAGGTATTTCACAGCATAAGTGTCAGAATCTGGCCATAAGCCATTAGCCAGCACTCGTTTTCATTAGTAAGAGTGAAATTTTTATTTTGTCCTAATTTTCAACACTAGACAAAATGAGGTCAAAGGACAATAGTTGACCAAATTTCTTGACTGCAATACAGTTTGTATCATGTACCAACAACTCTCAGACTTGAAGATGTAGCATGGCACAGGTAGTAGGGCCAGACACTTCCTTTGCACCCCCTCATGGCCAATGGTGCCTTTGTAGTGCCCTGCTAACAACTCTCCTCTTCAGGGCTCTCCCATTTCATTCCTACCAAACAGTCTCCAGCCCTTCTGTCCAGGCTTTTATTCCTTTTTCATTCTCCTAATACAAGAACCCACCCACAATTGCAAACAACAACAGAACAATTGCCCTGCAGGTCATAGCCTCTGTCCTCAGGGGTTACTTTTCCACAACTCTCTGAGTCTCAGCAACTCTTCACTGCAGCTTCTGATGCTCTTATAATTCAAAGATTCATAGATTATAGGACTGGAAGGGACCTCGAGAGGTCATCGAGTCCAGTCCCCTGCCCGCATGGCAGGACCAAATACTGTCTAGACCATCCCTGAAAGACATTTATCTAACCTACTCTTAAATATCTCCAGAGACGGAGATTCCACAACCTCCCTAGGCAATTTGTTCCAGTGTTTAACCACCCTGACAGTTAGGAACTTTTTCCTAATGTCCAACCTAGACCTCCCTTGCTGCAGTTTAAACCCATTGTTTCTGGTTCTATCCTTAGAGGCTAAGGTGAACAAGTTCTCTCCCTCCTCCTTATGACACCCTTTTATATACCTGAAAACTGCTATCATGTCCCCTCTCAGTCTTCTCTTTTCCAAATTAACAAACCCAGTTCTTTCAGCCTTCCTTCATAGGTCATGTTCTCAAGACCTTTAATCATTCTTGTTGCTCTTCTTTGGACCCTTTCCAATTTCTCCACATCTTTTTTAAAATGCGGCGCCCAGAACTGGACACAATACTCCAGCTGAGGCCTAACCAGAGCAGAGTAGAGTGGAAGAATGACTTCTCGTGTCTTGCTCACAACACACCTGTTAATGCATCCCAGAATCATGTTTGCTTTTTTTGCAACAGCATCACACTGTTGACTCATATTTAGCTTGTGGTCCACTATAACCCCTAGATCCCTTTCTGCCGTACTCCTTCCTAGACAGTCTTTTCCCATTCTGTATGTGTGAAATTGATTTTTCCTTCCTAAGTGGAGCACTTTGCATTTGTCTTTGTTAAACTTCATCCTGTTTAACTCAGACCATTTCTCCAATTTGTCCAGATCATTTTGAATTATGACCCTGTCCTCCAAAGTAGTTGCAATCCCTCCCAGTTTGGTATCATCCGCAAACTTAATAAGCGTACTTTCTATGCCAATATCTAAGTCGTTGATGAAGATATTGAACAGAGCCGGTCCCAAAACAGACCCCTGCGGAACCCCACTCGTTACGCCTTTCCAGCAGGATTGGGAACCATTAATAACAACTCTCTGAGTACGGTTATCCAGCCAGTTATGCACCCACCTTATAGTAGCCCCATCTAATTTGTATTTGCCTAGTTTATCGATAAGAATATCATGCGAGACCGTATCAAATGCCTTACTAAAGTCTAGGTATACCACATCCACCGCTTCACCCTTATCCACAAGGCTCGTTATCCTATCAAAGAAAGCTATCAGATTGGTTTGACATGATTTGTTCTTCACAAATCCATGCTGGCTGTTCCCTATCACCTTACCACCTTCCAAGTGTTTGCAGATGATTTCCTTAATTACTTGCTCCATTATCTTCCCTGGCACAGAAGTTAAACTAACTGGTCTGTAGTTACCTGGGTTGTTTTTATTTCCCTTTTTATAGATGGGCACTATATTTGCCCTTTTCCAGTCTTCTGGAATCTCTCCCGTCTCCCATGACTTTCCAAAGATAATAGCTAGAGGCTCAGATACCTCCTCTATTAGCTCCTTGAGTATTCTAGGATGCATTTCATCAGGCCCGGGTGACTTGCAGGCATCTAACTTTTCTAAGTGATTTTTAACTTGTTCTTTTTTTTATTTTATCCGCTAAACCTACCCCCTTCCCATTAGCATTCACTATGTTAGGCATTCCTTCAGACTTCTCGGTGAAGACCGAAACAAAGAAGTCATTAAGCATCTCTGCCATTTCCAAGTTTCCTGTTACTGTTTCTCCCTCTTCACTAAGCAGTGGGCCTACCCTGTCTTTGGTCTTCCTCTTGCTTCTAATGTATTGATAAAAAGTCTTCTTGTTTCCTTTTATTCCCGTAGCTAGTTTGAGCTCATTTTGTGCCTTTGCCTTTCTAATCTTGCCCCTGCATTCCTGTGTTGTTTGCCTATATTCATCCTTTGTAATCTGTCCTAGTTTCCATTTTTTATATGACTCCTTTTCATTTTTTAGATCGTGCAAGATCTCGTGGTTAAGCCAAGGTGGTCTTTTGCCACATTTTCTATCTTTCCTAACCAGCGGAATAGCTTGCTTTTGGGCCCTTAATAGTGTCCCTTTGAAAAACTGCCAACTCTCCTCAGTTGTTTTTCCCCTCAGTCTTGATTCCCATGGGACCTTACCTATCAGCTCTCTGAGCTTACCAAAATCTGCCTTCCTGAAATCCATTGTCTCTATTTTGCTGTTCTCCCTTCTACCCTTCCTTAGAATTGCAAACTCTATGATTTCATGATCACTTTCACCCAGGCTGCCTTCTACTTTCACATTCTCAACGAGTTCCTCCCTATTTGTTAAAATCAAGTCTAGAACAGCTTCCCCCCTAGTAGCTTTTTCAACCTTCTGAAATAAAAAGTTGTCTCCAATGCAGTCCAAAAATTTGTTGGATAGTCTGTGCCCCGCTGTGTTATTTTCCCAACATATATCCGGATAGTTGAAGTCCCCCATCACCACCAAATCTTGGGCTTTGGATGATTTTGTTAGTTGCTTGAAAAAAGCCTCATCCACCTGGTTAGGTGGCCTGTAGTAGACTCCTAGCATGACATCTCCCTTGTTTTTTGCCCCTTTAAGCCTAACCCAGAGACTCTCAACACTTCCGTCTCCTATGTCCATCTCTACCTCAGTCCAAGTGTATACATTTTTAATATATAAGGCAACACCTCCTCCCTTTTTCCCCTGTCTATCCTTCCTGAGCAAGCTGTACCCATCCACACCAACATTCCAATCATGTGTATTATCCCACAAAGTTTCAGTGATGCCAACAATGTCATAGTTGTATTTATTTATTAGCACTTCCAGTTCTTCCTGCTTATTCCCCATACTTCTCGCATTTGTATATAGGCATCTAAGATACTGGTTTGATCTTTCCTCCCAGTTTTGTCCTGACTCTCCTTTCTCTCTGCCAATATAGCCCACACTCCCTCTCGTTTTCGACCCATCTCCCCGGTCTCCATGTTCCCCACTTACCTGTGGGCTTTGCTCACCTGTCCCCGTCGAACCTAGTTTAGACTGTAGTAATGGAACTCATCCGATCCAAACTAGGTGTGGCTCCTTCATAATCAGTGTTGGTTAGCTCTAGGCCTTCAAGCCTTTCAGGGCAAGCCACCCTGTTATGTACATGTAAAACTCAAAAGTACCTACTCCTTCATAGCTGTAGTTGTAGTGCACAGGTGAAGAATACAGATCACACTATCATCACTCCAAGGGCTAGAACCATGCTGGAGAGAACCCTGAAGGGTACCATCTGCCGCCAATACGTGGAAAACCTGAAATGGAAGCCGGACCAGGGCAAGGCCTTCGAGATGATGCGCAAGTGGGATGCCAGCAAACACTTCCTTCCTGGGAGCAGCTTAACCCGATTTGCCGACTGGAGGTTCATCCACAGGGCCCGGCTCAACTGCGTCCCACTGAACGGAGCCATCCGCCATAGGAATCGGGAAAAGTGATGCAGGAAGTGCTGCTGCATCAACAAGACACTACCCCACGTCCTGTGTAGCTGCAAACCCCATTTGAGAGCTTGGCAGTTGTGACACAATGCCATCCAAGATCGCCTAGCCAGAGCCATCCCGCCATCTGTGAGAAAGGTTGCCGTAAACTCCGTCATCCCCAGAACTGACAGCCAACTGCAACTGGATATTGTCATCACCAACGAGGACCGGAAGAAAATCATCATGGTGGACATCACAGTGCCATTCGAGAACAGGACCCCAGCCTTCCACGATGCCTGAGCTTGAAAGGTAGAGAAATATGCCCCTCTGGCCAAAACCTTGAGAGCTAAGGGTTAACCAGGTCCAGACACATGCACTGATCGTCAGAGCCTTAGGTGCATGGGACCCCAGTAACAAGCGAGTGCTGAGAGAATGCAGAATCGGTCAACGCTACGCTCGGCTGATGTGGCAACTCATGGTGTCAGACGCCATCAGGTGGTCGAGGGACATCTACATAGAACACATCACTGGACATCGGCAATACCAGGAGGGATACTTTCCTTGTGGATTGTATTTTCTAAATGGACAACCAACGTAATTCTCAATTACTGAGGGGCAATCTCCACTCATTGATATATTTTGCTTTCCACAACCAAATCTCTGTACAACCGACTATTTGGATTCTAATATCTAAACTGTATTGTTAAGTTTATTCACCTAAATTTGGGTTATTGCTAATTATGTACTCTATGTATCATTTGACCTTTAAAAACAAACTTTGTATTTGTGGATAACCTAAACACTGTACCCAGATGTACAGACACTCTTTTCCCAACCTATGTATTATATAATTTTTTTAACATTAGCTTTAATAAAAATTTTAAATTTGTAGTTATAAGGGATTCTTATCACCTGACCTGATTGTGGCCCAGTGATACACAAGGTGCAATTGGAGACTGCTGTGGTAGAGGAATTAAGAGCTGTATACTCAGGTTTTACAAAGTACATTGTAACAAAATAGTTTCATGCCAGCAACGTGCTTGCCACGTTACAGCACACACAATAAGGATGGTTCTGCCCCAAAGTGGAACGCACACGGAGCTGCTGTAACTTTTGTTGGCGAGGACACTGTGATTTTGCACCCCATAAGGCTTTATGGAAATATGCTTATGAATGTATATATGACATAACTGGAATATTTTTATGCTACATATGCCATGTAACATACCTATGTAAAGGTTATGATCTACTGTATCTATTCCTCCTATTTGTATGCATGCATCATTTTTGTGCTCAAAGTTATGAATATTGGCTGTGTACTTGCTTGATTTCTAAGTAGCCTTAGTAAAGCATTTGGTCAGCTTCTTGAGAAAGGAATGTGCAAGTTAGGTGCGCAATCAAGAAGCACTTAATGGACAATGGATCTTGGAAGGCTCCAATCCACATAAGACGACTACTTGAGAACGTTCATGGCAGCATGTGAACCATGGCTGCTACCTGTAAGTTCTGAGTCATGCATGGATATGTGACTTGCCTATGTGACTCCAAAACTCCATCTCGTAGCTGAACTTTGCATAGGAGAGAGGGGGGGTCTCCACCCACAAGAGAAAGTCTATTTAAACCTCTGGCAGACCCCTCCATTTTGTCTTCAGCTGGCTCAAAAGATAGCCTCTCCACCCCCAAAGGATACCTGAAAGAAACTGGAACAGAGGACAATAACCACAGGGGGTATGAGTGATTGCTGGACCCAGACTAGAAGGAGACTAGTCTGTAAAAGGAAACTTACTGAAACTCCTCTGAGGGTGACATTTTTATCTGTATTCAGTTTTCTTACTGTATTAGGCCTAGACTTGTGGGTTTTATTTTATTTTACTTGGTAATTTACTTTGTTCGGTCTGTTACTACTTGGAACCACTTACATCCTACTTTCTGTATTTAATAAAATCACTTTTTGCTTATTATTTAACCCAGAGTATGTATTAATACCTGGGCGGGGGCAAACAGCTGTGCATATGTCTCTATCAGTGTTATAGAGGGTGAACAATTTATGAGTTTAAATAAAATGGATTTATTTGGGGTTTGGACCCCATTGGGATTTGGGCATCTGAGTGTTAAAGACAGGAACACTTCTTAAGCTGCTTTCAATTAAGCCTACAGCTGTTAGGGGACGTGGTTCAGACCTGGGTCTGGGTTTGCAGCAGGCTAGCGGGTCTGGCTCAAACCAGGCAGGGCACTGAAGTCCCAAGCTGCCAGGGCAGGAAAGCAGGGACAGAAGTAGTCTTGGCATATCAGTTGGCAGCCCCAAGGGGGTTTCTGTAATCCAACCGGTCACAGACGGTGCTCTAGGGACTGTTCCACTGACTATGGATTGGGGAACAGTATTGCACATTGACCTAGCCACAGTCGCATCCTCACGATATCTTGTCCCCAGCCAGCCCATGGACACACTCTCTTCTAAGCTGAGCACATTATATTTACTAAGCTAGTCTTCTAGAATTTTTTTCCTACTTAAACATTATCAGGATTGTTTAGACAATCGTTCTCCATTAAAATAAAGAGCTTTATGTTCTCTCACTCTTCCCCACATCTTCCAAGTCACAACTGCTTGTGTGCTATTTCAGATTGAATTTGTATTTCAACATTGCCAATTTTGATGTGCTTTTGCCTTCCTAAACTAGCACTGTAATTATAAGTATCCACCTCCTGGTATTTATTATTAATAGGAAGATAATGAAGTGGGTGATTAAGCAGTCGCTGGTTATTCCTGTAATCACCAGATTGGCCCCCTAAGGAAACTGGGTTCAATAACATGTCACAGAAGTGATAAAATCTTAATGAGTCATCAGCTAGATGTGGAATTGTGAGGCTCGGCAGAGTTCACATTCTATTTATCATAAAACAAAAGGGGGTGGGAGAAGGAGAGACAAAACAAGATCTAGGGGTAGATCCTCTGCTGGTGTAAACTGTGATAGCTCCATTGGACCTATGACAGTTTACACCAGCTAAAGGCTGGTGTCAAGTCTCATTGGGCGTGAGATTCACTCATTGCATGCTATCTCACTCTTACACACATTCCTAACCTTATTTCACTCGTTTATAAAGATTAAAAATATTTTTACTCAGGCGCTGCAAGAGACAGCAATACATCCAGGGCCTCAGGCCCGGGGCTTAGAGAGCTGCTTTCCAAGCTTGTGTACTGTGGTAACCGTGGAGACTACAGTCCTGCATTCTTAGCAAGTGTGACAGGAGAGAGGAGGCTGTGGGGGGGGGGGGGGAGGTTGTGGGTGAGTACTTGACCCAAAAAAAACAGCAGAACTTGATCAAAAGTTTGCGGGTTCTGCAAAATACAGTTTAAAATTTAAACCACACTGCACAAATTCGTGTCCATCCAGGTTTTTGTTCCAACCAGCAAATAGTTGTTTTTATTAAAATCCACTGGTTTGCACTGCATATAGAATTCTCACGTTCCCTAGACTTTAGTATGAATCAGGACATTTAAGTGTTTCATATGCAATATTAAGCAGTGTACATTTTAAAATAAACTACTAAGTGCTAGTTGGATTAAAAACCTGGACTATGGGATGTTGCCAAGGACCAAAGATGAGAGTCCCTGACTTAAGCAATGACCTAACCCACCACCTGGAAAGTCTCACTCTTTGGCCTTGAATCTCACTGTTTGGGGCTGTAAATCTTACTCTTAAGGACAACCAACCCTTGGCATCACTATAAAGATCTGTCTAATATTTAGTGTAGCAAACAAAAATAATTATTCTAATATGATTCAATTTTTTCCCAATTCAGCTCCTATGTGACACATCTGCATTAATTTAGGGGATGCCAGTTATAGGATTTCTTCACTTCTTAATCAGCTCCTCTATATGGAGGTAAGGATTTAAGGAAAAGAGTGTCCAGGCCCTCTGGTACTTTGGATCTGCTTAGACAAGCTTGTCCTGAGTAATTCAAAACTCTTCTTGTTCTGATAATCCTCTAGTTTCAAAGCCTCTTTGTAGTTCTTCCATATCTTTTGTCGTCATGCAAAAGAGCAACCTTCAGGTATGTATGTTTAACTTTCTTTTTCAAGTTCCTATAGGAATCGGGAGCTGTGAAATAAGATCTCTTTTCTCTGTCTGTCTCTGTGATCCTCCTGCCATTAATAATTCATTATGGAAAAAAAACCTATAAAGTTTGTAAGACAAAGGTGTGACAGCACATCCAGCAGAAAGACCGCAGGTCAAGTTCAGATCTGCTGTAAGCTGCTTCAACACCATTGAACTACTTCACGATTATTCATAACATCAAGGCGAAATGTCAACTAGGCAATACAGATCCTTCTCCAACCTTCAATTAACCTTTTTTCTTAAGCATTTAACGTGTAAAGTAACACAAATTAATATACTGAGAAAGTAATAAACAGCGAATCACTGTCTGAGCTTAGACCTTCACCTATATAGCATCTTATTTCTTCAAACTGGGTTTTGATTCCTTATTTAAATTTTACTCTTAAACAGAGCTGGGTGGAGGACAGAAGTTCTATTTTGTGAAGGATTTTGAAGTTTTGAAATTTGGTTTCATTCCAAATCAGAGAAAAGACTGAATTATGAAAGTCTCAGCGAAGGAAAATTCAGAAAAAAAAATGTTTTGGGTTGTTGAAAACATTTCAATTGATTGTATGTTATAGTGTATTAGAGTGTCGAACACAAAATAAAAAAAAATTCAGAACAAAAAATGTTGAAAAGTTTAATTAAAAAAAAAGTCAAAATAACACCTATTTCTTTAAAATAAAATGCCAGGGAAATATACAAAATTTCAAAAAAGCATTAAGACTTCAATGGAACTGCTTATTCTAAGGGAATATGGTTCCATTGCAGTTTCTCTGACCAGTTTTACTTTTACATTTTTTTCTACATACTGTTAAAAATATTGTTTTAAGCATGATGTTGCCTCTCCATGATCCAAACAATCTAAGGCAGGGTCTCAAAGTCCTGGCCTGTGGGCCAGCTGCATCCAGAGAACCTGCCCACTGCAGCCCATGGAGAGAGACGCATGCAGCCACGCTGCTGGCAATGTCTGTGGCAGGCGCTGCCCGCCACAGCTCCCATGGGCTGGGAGAGAGGGCTAGAGACACCGTCACTTGTTGCTGGGCAGAGTCAACCATGGAGGCAGGGCACTTTTTTCCACAATGACAGGTTTCAGAGTAGCAGCCGCGTTAGTCTGTATCCGCAAAAAGAACAGGAGTACTTGTGGCACCTTAGAGACTAACAAATTTATTAGAGCATAAGTTTTCATGGGCTACAGCCCACTTCTTTGGATGCATATGAAGAAGTGGGCTGTAGTCCACGAAAGCTTATGCTCTAATAAATTTGTTAGTCTCTAAGGTGCCACAAGTACTCCTGTTCTTTTTGCGGATACAGACTAACACGGCTGCTACTCTGAAACCTGTCATTTTCTTTTCTGAACACCAACTTCAGTGACATTATTGGCCCGCTGGGAGGATTTGAGAACTGCCCCTAAGGTAAATTGAGTTTGAGACCCCTGATCTAAGGTATTTGTGTAACTTTAGTGCCCTCGTGGCCAAGATGGAGTCTGCTCTGCAGGCAGCTCTGGCCAAGAGATGGCGCGCGCAGGAATGCAGCAGGAGAAATCCCTTCCACCCCAGGGGCACCTGTTCCAACCCCCCCAGAGTGAACACACACCCACAGGAAAAGTACAGTGGATATAACAAAGGGAGATATTTATTTACAGAGGGATGAGAGGAGAAAAACAACAAGGGGAATATAGGGGGAGCAGTAAAACAGGGTTGCAGCCAAGCCAAGGCCCCACAGGCCCAGTGGTAGCGCAGTCTGGAAGGGCAGACACTGAGCAATGTGTCTGCACTCAGAGTTCAGGAGTCCTGAGCAAAGTTCCAGTCCAGTGGTGAGTCTTGGGTGCTCCTGGTCGTCTTCTGCGCCAGTGAACTTTCCCCCAACAAACCCCTCTGGTGCCCTCTTCTGCCGCTCTCTGCAAAGCCACACAGAGCGGCCACCTCCCCACTTAACTAGCTACAGCCTCCCTCCTTGTTCCCAATGCAGAGTCCCAAGCCCCAGTACTCACAGCCCCATGCAGCTCTGGGCAGCAGTGATACTGGGTCCAGCTCCGGCCTGTCCTTCTCGGGCAAGTCCTCCCTGGCACAGTGCTCCTCCTGGCTCCTGTCCTGGGGTGTCCCCGATCGGCCCTGTCCTTCCCAGGCAGGTTCTCTGCTGCTTCGCTTTTCCAGGGCCTCTCGCTGCCTCTCTCTCTCCCTGGAGCTCCAGCGCTGCCCCCTGGAGTTTCCCTCTTTTTTTCTTACTTTCCCCTGCCCCCCTAAGAAAAAGATTTAAAGGGGCCATGCTCTCTAAACCCCAAAGGGGTTACACTTATATGCACTATTGCCACAATATCCACAACTATGAGTTAAGGCCATTATCCCAATTTTACAGAGGGAGACTGTTCAATTTATTTTAATAAAATGCAACGTTCTGAACACACGAGAACAGTAAGTAGTTATTGTTCCTTGGGAACATTGTTGATCAGTTCCATGAATTACATATGTGCTCTTCCTGGATCCAATGTCCTCCAGCGGGTCTTACGAAATAGCTCAATATTTTCTACCACTCTGATAAATCATTTTATCGGAAGAGAGTACATCTTGATTCAGTAGCTATTGTTCAAGGGCATTGAGTCATTTGGTTTGTTAAAGAGCTTTTTTTTACATTCTGTAGCTGAAAGAGCCATGTCTTTAAAGTTCACAGGGATATCAGCCTTGGGAAATATGCTTGCAGCTTCTTGCATGCTGGGCAATGTCTTGAAACTCTCCTACTGAATTTCTAGTCCACTGGTGAAATGAGCATCTTTGATGTTCATCTAGCTTTTTCTTGGTAAACAGTGTGAGACAGTGTAGGTGCCCTAAAGAGCTGATATTTAGTGGTTTAAAGGAAATTATGGGTTAGATGGTTCTCAGGTGGTCACTTAATAGCTCTGATAGCAAGTGTTCTGTGAAAAAAATGGCCTGTTTTTTGTATTTTTTTTTAAAACTATACACATATAGTTATCAAGAGAATATATTATTTTCCTTGGATAATGAAAGGTGTCAACTCCAGGATTACTAAACATTCTGTCCCAATTTATAGTTAGCGCAGACACTCTGCTTCCTTCCCCAGACCTGAAGAAGAGCTCTGTGTAGGTCAAAAGCTTGTACCATCCACGAACAGACATTGGTTCAGTAAAAGATATTATCTCAGCTACCTTGTCCCTAAACATTAAAAGATGGCATCCTCTTTTATCCCCTGCTAACTGATCTGTGTTTATTTAAAAAAAATAAAAAGTGGCTACTTATTGGTAAAAGATTCAACTTTTTGGTGAAATTTATCTCAGTTGGGTTGCCTGTGAGGAAAAAGTATATAGTAACTTGTAGCATGGCTACAGGCATGTATTTTTGGTAGTTCCGAAAGCTGGGTGAATTCACAAACTCTGTGCAGTGAATATTTTTTTGAATTTCTATATGAATTCACTTTGACCATATTTGCAACCCTTTAACAAACAAATACGGTAGCAGAAATGTTAGTTGACAGTGAATTTTAGGCAACTAATGTGGAATAGTCATGGAAAATGAAACGTAAATACATAATCCATGAGCATTCATAGCAATTAGAAGTGTTACTCAAAAAAACATACCATGTGACCTATGTGTCCAATCAAAGCAGCTCAATTTTTGAATATCAAACACTCAAAAAGAACTGTTAGCTAACGTACCACAAACAATTTGGTGAAGAGTTTGTTCTTCAAACTAAAAAACACAATCTCTCTGTGTGTGCAGATAATGTACTAAAAAGGTAAAATGCATTTAACACTTCAAAATATTCACCTAGATCCTTCTAAAGGATGCCATCTGGCAGCTGCTACATACCAATGTATGAGGCACTGGTAAGACCTCATTTGGAATACTATGTACACTTTGGTCACCCCTTCAAGAAATATGAATTCAAACTGGACCAGGTGCAGAGAAGTGCTACAAGGATAATCAGGGGATGTAGAGCCTATCTTACGAGAGGAGAATGAAAGAGCCAGGAGCTAGGATACACGATGTGACGGAGAGACTGCCGAGACTCATCAAGCCCTCGGATCGCTACCCCTTCCTGCTTCTCCACGTGGGCACCAATGATACTGCCAAGAATGACCTTGAGCGGATCACTGCAGACTACGTGGCTCTGGGAAGAAGGATAAAGGACTTTGAGGCGCAAGTGGTGTTCTCGTCCATTCTCCCTGTGCAAGGAAAAGGCCGGGGTAGAGACCGTCGAATCGTGGAAGTCAATGAATGGCTACGCAGGTGGTGTCGGAGAGAAGGCTTTGGATTCTTCGACCATGGGATGGTGTTCCAAGAAGGAGTGCTAGGCAGAGACGGGCTCCACCTAACGAAGAGAGGGAAGAGCATCTTCGCCAGCAGGCTGGCTAACCTAGTGAGGAGGGCTTTAAACTAGGTTCACCGGGGGAAGGAGACCAAAGCCCTGAGGTAAGTGGGGAAATGGGATCCTGGGAGGAAGCACAAGCAGGAGAGCACAAGAGGGGAGGACTCCGGTCTCATGCTGAGAAAGAGGGACGATCGATGAGTTACCTTAAGTGCCTATACACAAATGCAAGAAGTCTGGGAAACAAGCAGGGAGAACTGGAAATCCTGGCAGTCAGGGAACTATGATGTGATTGGAATAACAGAGACTTGGTGGGATAACTCACATGACTGGAGTACTGTCATGGATGGATATAAACTGTTAGGGAAGGACAGGCAGGGCAGAAAAGGTGGGGGAATTGCATTGTATGTAAGAGAGGAGTATGACTGCTCAGAGCTCCGGTATGAAACTGCAGAAAAACCTGAGAGTCTCTGGATAAAGTTGAGAAGTGTGAGCAACAAGGGTGATGTCGTGGTTGGAGTCTGCTATAGACCACCAGACCAGGGGGATGAAGTGGACGAGGCTTTCTTCTGGCAACTAGCAGAAGTTGCTAGATCACAGGCCCTGGTTCTCATGGGAGACTTTAATCACCCTGATATCTGCTGGGAGAGCAATACAGCGGTGCATAGGCAATCCAGGAAATTTTTGGATAGTGTAGGGGACAATTTCCTGGTGCAAGTGCTGGAGGAACCAACTAGGGGCAAAGCTTTTCTTGACCTGCTACTCACAAACAGGGAAGAACTAGTAGGGGAAGCAAAAGTGGATGGGAACCTGGGAGGCAGTGACCATGAGATGGTCGAGTTCAGGATCCTGACACAAGGAAGAAAGGAGAGCAGCAGAATACAGACCCTGGACTTCAGAAAAGCAGACTTTGACTCCCTCAGGGAACAGATGGGCAGGATCCCCTGGGAGAATAACATGAAGGGCAAAGGGGTCCAGGAGAGCTGGCTGTATTTTAAAGAATCCTTATTGAGGTTGCAGGAACAAACCATCCCGATGTGTAGAAAGAATAGTAAATATGGCAGGCGACCAGCTTGGCTAAACAGTGAAATCCTTGCTGATCTTAAACGCAAAAAAGAAGCTTACAAGAAGTGGAAGATTGGACAAATGACCAGGGAGGAGTATAAAAATATTGCTCACGCGTGCAGGAGTGAAAACAGGAAGGCCAAATCACACTTGGAGTTGCAGTTAGCAAGAGATGTTAAGAGTAACAAGAAGGGTTTCTTCAGGTATGTTAGCAACAAGAAAAAAATCAAGGAAAGTGTGGGCCCCTTACTGAATGAGGGAGGCAACCTAGTGACCGAGGATGTGGAAAAAGCTAATGTACTCAATGATTTTTTTGCCTCTGTCTTCACGCACAAGGTTAGCTCCCAGATTGCTGCACTGGGCAGTACAGCATGGGGAGAAGGTGACCAACCCTCTGTGGAGAAAGAAGTGGTTCGGGACTATTTAGAAAAACTGGACGTGCACAAGTCCATGGGGCCGGATGCGCTGCATCCGAGGGTGCTAAAGGAGTTGGCGGGTGAGATTGCAGAGCCATTAGCCATTATTTTTGAAAACTCATGGCGATCGGGGGAGGTCCCAGATGACTGGAAAAAGGCTAATGTAGTGCCCATCTTTAAAAAAGGGAAGGAGGATGATCCGGGGAACTACAGGCCAGTCAGCCTCACCTCAGTCGCTGGAAAAATCATGGAGCAGGTCCTCAAGGAATCAATTATGAAACATTTAGAGGAGAGGAAAGTGATCAGGAACAGTCAGCATGGATTCACGAAGGGGAAGTCGTGCCTGACTAACCTAATTGCCTTCTATGATGAGATAACTGGCTCTGTGGATGAGGGGAAAGCAGTGGATGTGTTATTCCTTGACTTTAGCAAAGCTTTTGATACGGTCTCCCACAGTATTCTTGCCGCCAAGTTAAAGAAGTATGGGCTGGATGAATGGACTGTAAGGTGCATAGAAAGCTGGCTAGATCATCGGGCTCAATGGGTAGTGATCAATGGCTCCATGTCTAGTTGGCAGCCGGTTTCAAGCGGAGTGCCCCAAGGGTCGGTCCTGGGGCCGGTTTTGTTTAAGATCTTTATTAATGATCTGGAGGATGGTGTGGACTGCACTCAGCAAGTTTGCAGATGACACTAAACTAGGAGGCGTGGTAGATACACTAGAGGGTAGGGATCGGATACAGAGGGACCTAGACAAATTAGAAGATTGGGCCGAAAAAAACCTGATGAGGTTCAACAAGGACAAGTGCAGAGTCCTGCACTTAGGACGGAAGAATCCCATGCACTGCTACAGACTAGGGACCGAATGGCTAGGTAGCAGTTCTGCAGAAAAGGACCTAGGGGTCACAGTGGACGAGAAGCTGGATATGAGTCAACAGTGTGCTCTTGTTGCCAAGAAGGCTAACGGCATTTTGGGCTGTATAAGTAGGGGCATTGCCAGCAGATCGAGGGACGTGATCGTTCCCCTTTATTCAACATTGGTGAGGCCTCATCTGGAATACTGTGTCCAGTTTTGGGCCCCACACTACAAGAAGGATGTGGAAAAATTGGAAAGAGTCCAGCGGAGGGCAACAAAAATGATTAGGGGTCTGGAGCACATGACTTATGAGGAGAGGCTGAGGGAACTGGGATTGTTTAGTCTCCAGAAGAGAAGAATGAGGGGGGATTTGATAGCAGCCTTCAACTACCTGAAGGGGGGTTCCAAAGAGGATGGAGCTCGGCTGTTCTCAGTGGTGGCAGATGACAGAACAAGGAGCAATGGTCTCAAGTTGCAGTGGGGGAGGTCCAGGTTGGATATCAGGAAAAACTATTTCACTAGGAGGGTGGTGAAACATTGGAATGCGTTACCTAGGGAGGTGGTGGAGTCTCCTTCATTGGAGGTTTTTAAGTCCCGGCTTGACAAAGCCCTGGCTGGGATGATTTAGCTGGGAATTGGTCCTGCTTTGAGCAGGGGGTTGGACTAGATGACCTCTTGAGGTCCCTTCCAACTCTGATATTCTATGATTCTATGATTCTATGATTGATTAGCCTAGCAAATGAAGAATGAGAGAGGACAGTATTGCTCTCTATAAATATATCCAGAGGATAAACAACAGGGAGTGAGAAGAGCTATTTAAGCTAAAGGACAAAGTTGTTATAAGAACAAATCGGTATAAATTGGCCATGAGTGAATTTACCTTGGAATGTAGTAGGATTCTAACCATCAGAGGAGTGAGGTTCAGGAACAGCCTCCCAGTAGGAGTAGTGGGGGCAAGAAACTTATCAAACTGCATCTTAAAGCCAGATAAATTTATGAATGGGATTATATGATGGGGTTCCCGGTGATATCAGGAGACTAGACTAGCTGATTGAGGAGGTCCCTTCCCTATGTTCTTATGAGTGAACTCACAGTCATACATGTAGATCATTGATATAAAAACCTATCTTGCTTTCTGTGCATTTGGGACGTTATTCTGCCTTAACACCACTGAGGTCACTGTTAAGGTTTTTTGTTAGAGTGCAAATGCTAATTTCCTAGTTGTTTATACAGCCAGAGGAGGACTGGACACCCGCTTTCCCAGTGTGTTGCATTACTATCTATTAGTTATCAGTAGAAGATTGGGAATCCTGGAGTCTATCCCTGACTGTGGGAGAGATGTGTTGTCTATGGTAGTTAAAACTAGTGGTAGCCCAAAGTGGCTTAGTCACTCTGAAAGGCATGGGCTATAGTAGCTAACATTAGGGTTTGTCATATTAGAACCTGAGTTCTGGGCCTGCAGTGACCTTGTGTGTAAGCTAGCTAATTTTAAAAAAGCAGGGTAGTGTTCAGTAGCTCTTCCTTAACTGTTTTCTGCATTGGGAATTATGAATTTACTTAATAGGAGTAGTAAATGACATGAAAATTTAAGTTACAAGGATGGATTTGAACTTGAGGGCCTTCTTTTTCCTAAATCAGGAAAATTACCTCTAGGCTATAGGAGGAAAACTTATTTGTCTTTTCTTTCTCCTTTCTCTCATCTATATGTCTATTTTTTGCTCTGAGAAGTGAATGACACCCTTCATACTGCAGTAGATTTTTCATCAAATTAAAATTCAGCAGGTGCAGCTTAAAGCACACATTTCCCATTATGGCTAAACATTACGGAATACTCTATAGATCAATACTACCAATGTATAACTGATATTCTAGGAATCCGCATATAAGGGATTATAATATTGCCAAAAGACAAATCTAGTGGGGAAAAAATGCCCAAAGGAGTGAGTTTTAAGCTCTTCTTATTCTCTCTGTATCAATTCATTTTTTTGCCATGAAAAATTCGCATAGTGCTCAAAGTTTATATTCAGTGGGGTAGCTTTTGCCTTTCAGTGAGATTTTTTTTAAGTCTTAAAGTTCTTGTTAAACGTGAGCTCTGTAATGCAACCTTTAGCTGCACCATAATAATGCATTTATCTCTGTTAATCAAGGACAAACAAGTGGGCTATTCACCAGTGGCAGAGCTGTGAGTCAGGAGGCCTTCCCCTGACAGGTGGCCAGTCCACCTCCCTACATTATTCAACCAGAGTCTAATTCACCAAATACTTAAACCATCTCAACTGTTTTAAACTCACTTTTTTGTTAGAAACCTATTCAGAGTAAAATAAATAAATAATATAGGTGTATGCACTTCAGCACAAAGCATACACTATCAACTCATGAATTAAAAAAGACGGGATTATGACAGTGTTAGTTACATTTTAATGTGGGATTTTCAAAAGCACTCAGCCCTGGTCTAACTCTGCTCCCATTCTAGCCAATAGGCTTGGGATTGTTAAAGGAGCCTAGAGGTATGTCTACATTGCAGCTGGGAATGAGCCTCCCAGCCCAGGAAGACAGACTCCTATTAGCTCAGCGTGAGCTAGCATGCTAAAAATAGCAATATGGACATTATGGTTTGGACAGCAACTCTCAAGTCCACTCAATGCCCTGGGTCTGGGCTCGGGGAGGTGATGAGGGGGAGGGTAACCCAAGTATCTGCTGGTGCTCATAGACTTTAAGGTCAGAAGGGACCATTATGATCTCCTATTGTGACCTCCTGCACAATGTAGGCCACAGAATCTCACCCACCCACTCCTGTAACAAACCCCTGACCTATGTCTGAGCTATTGAAGTCCTCAACTTATTGTTTAAAGACTTCAAGGTGCAGGGAATCCTCCAGCAAGTGACCCATGCCTCATGCTGCAGAGGAAGTCGAAAACCCCCCAGGGCTTCTGCCAATCTGACCTGGAGGAAAATTCCTTCCCGACCCCAAATATGGCGATCAGCTAAACCCTGAACATGTGGGCAAGACTCACCAGCCAGACACCCAGGAAAGAATTCTCTGTAGTAACTCAGATCCCACGCTCTATAGTGTCTCCTCACAGGCCATTGGGCATATTTACCGCTAATAGTGAAAGATCAATTAATTGCCAAAATTAGGCTATCCCATCATACCATCCTTCTATAAACTTATCAAGCTTGATCTTGAAGCCAGATATGTCTTTTGCCTCCACTGCTCCCTTTGGAAGGCTATTCCAGAACTTCACTCCTCGGATGGTTAGAAACCTTCATCTAATTTCAAGTCTAAACTTCCTGATGGCCAGTTTATATCCATTTGTTCTTGTGTCCACATTTGTACTGAGCTTAAATAATTCCTCTCCCTCCCTGGTATTTATCCCTCTGATATATTTATAGAGAGCAATCATATCTCCCCTCAGCCTCTTTTGGTTAGGCTAAACAAGCCAAGCTCTTTCAGCCTCCTTTCATAAGACAGGTTTTCCATTCCTCGGATCATCCTAGTAGCCCTTCTCTGTACCTGTTCCAGTTTGAATTCATCCTTCTTAAACATTGGAGACCAGAACTGCACACAATATTCCAGATGAGGTCTCACCAGTGCCTTGTATAATGGTACTAACACCTCCTTATCTCTACTGGAAATACCTCACCTGATGCATCAAGACCACATTAGCTTTTTTCACAGCCATATCACATTGGCAGCTCATAGTCATCCTGTGATTAACCAATACTCAGAAGTCCCTCTCCTCTTCTGTTACTTCCAAGTGACGCGTCCCCAGTTTATAACAAAAATTCTTGTTATTAATCTCTAAATGCATGACATTGCACTTTTCACTATTAAATTTCATCCTATTACTATTACTCCAGTTTACAAGATCATCCAGATCTTCCTGTAGGATATCCCGGTCCCTCTCTGTATTGGCAATACCTCTCAGCTTCATGTCATCTGCAAACTTTATTAGCACATTCCCACTTTTTGTGGCAAGGTCAGTAATAAAAAGATTAAATAAGATTGGTCCCAAAACCGATCCACTAGTAACCTCCTTCCAGCTTGACAGTTCACCTTTCAGTACAACCCGTTGTAGTCTCCCCTTTAACCAGTTCCTTATCCACCTTTCAGTACAACCCATTGTAGTCTCCCCTTTAACCAGTTCCTTATCCACCTTTCAGTTTTCATATTGATCCCCATCTTTTCCAATTTAGCTAATAATTCCCCATGTGGACCCGTAACAGATGCCTTACTGAAATTGAGGTAAATTAGATCCACTGCGTTTCCTTTGTCTAAAAAATCTGCTACCTTCTCAAAGAAGGAGATCAGGTTGGTTTGGCACGACCTGCCTTTTGTAAAACCATGTTGTATTTTGTCCCAATTACTATTGACCTCAATGTCCTTAAGTAATTTCTCCTTCAAAATTTTTTCCAAGACCTTGCATACTACAGATGTCAAACTAACAGGCCTGTAGTTACCCAGATCACTTTTTTTTCCTTTCTTAAAAATAGGAACCATGTTAGCAATTCTCCAGTCATATGGTACAACCCCTGAATTTACAGATTCATTAAAAATTCTTGCTAATGGGCTTGCAATTTCATGTGCCAGTTCCTTTAACATTCTTGGATGAAGATTGTCTGCCCCCCCCCAATTTAGTCCCATTAAGCTGTACGAATTTGGCTTCTACCTTGGATGTGGTAATATCTACCTCCATATCCTCATTCCCATTTGTCATCCTACCATTATCCCTAAGCTCCTCATTAGCCTCATTAAAGACTGAGGCAAAGTATTTGTTTAGATATTGGGCCATCCCTAGATTATCCTTAACTCCACTCCATCCTCAGTGTTTAGCAGTCCCACTTCTTTCTTTGTTTTCTTCTTATTTATATGGCTATAGAACCTTTTACTATTGGTTTTAATTCCCTTTGCAAGGTCTACATGGCTTTTGGCCTCTCACTTTATTCCTACATGTTCTGACCTCAATAAGGTAGCTTTCCTTGCTGATCCCGCCAATCTTCCACTCCTTGTAGGCTTTCTGCTTTTTCTTAATCACCTCTCAGAGTTGCTTGCTCATCCAGCTTGGTCTACAACTCCTGCCTATGAGTTTTTCCCCCTTTCTTGGGTTGCAGGGTTCTGATAGTTTCTGCAACCTTGACTTGAAGTAAATCCAGGCCTCCTCTGCCTTTAGAGCCACAAGTTCTTCAGTCCAATCCAGTTCCCTAACTTATTTCCTTAATTTTTTAAAGTTAGCCCTTTTGAAATCAAAAACCCTAGTCAGATCTATTTTTGTTTATCCTTCCATTTAGTTTGACCTGAATTAGCTCATGATCACTCGAACCAAGGTTGTCCCCTACAACCATTTCTTCTATGAGGTCCTCACTACTCACCAAAACCAAATCTAAAACAGCATCCCCTCTTATTGGTTCAGCAACAGTTTGGTGAAGGGATCCATCAGCTATTGCATCCAGGAAAATGTGAGCCCTATTATCACTACTTGCACTTGTCCTCCAGTCTATACACTGCTAGTTTTAGTGTTAACTTGAGCCAAACTAGTGGAAGTCTGTCTACCCAGGTTGGGAGTCTTGCTCCCATCTGCAATGTGGATGTACCCTATGGAAGTTGGGAACCATTGACTTCTAGTAGGAGTGTGGCAGTCTAATTCCCCTAGATCTCTTTGAAAATATTAGCCTGGAAGATTGACCAACAACTTCAGTCAGAGCAAAAGTAGGCCAGTCTGACCACTCTTAAATATCCCACCTATAAAGCACAATATAAGTTCAAATTACATAAGTAGTCCCATGTAATTTAATGGAACTGCTGGTGGAGAAAGACTACTTAATATGAAGTGTGACAAAGTTCCTCCTCTATCTTGGTGGGTCCTGCGCTTATTGGCGGATTTTCTTGCCTCAGAGATTCACCATGTGGGTTGGGAAACAGCCCAGAGACCTTCCCCTCTGGAAGAACCCACACTCCAGGTCAATTGGGAGGTTTGGGGGGAACCCAGGCCCACCCTCTACTCCAGGTTCCAGCCCAGGGCCCTGTGGACTGCAGCTGTCTATAGTGCCTCCTGTAACAGCTGCATGACAGCTACAAGTCCCTGGGCTACTTCCCCATGGCCTCCTCCAAACACCTTCCTTATTCTCACCACAGGACCTTCCTCCTGGTGTCTGATAATGCCTGTGCTCCTCAGTCCTCCAGCAGCACACCCTCTCAGCTCCTTGCACCTCTTGCTCCCAGCTCCTCACACTCACACCACAAACTGAAGTGAGCTCCTTTTTAAAACCTAGGTGCCCTGATTAGCCTGCCTTAATTGATTCTAGAAGCTTCTTAATTGGCTCCAGGTGTCCTAATTAGCCTGTTTGCCTTAACTGGTTCTAGCAGGTTCCTGATTACTCTAGTGCAGCCACTGCTCTGGTCACTCAGGGAACAGAAAACTACTCATCTAGTGACCAGTATATTTGCCCTCTACCAGGCTCCTGTACCTCACTGGTCTGGGTCTGTCACAAAAGATGGTGGACTTAGGCCCTTAACAATTTAGAAATACTCAATAATGCTATATTATTAATCATGTTTATTATTGTAGTGCCTAAGCACCAATGAAGAAAAGAACCCCATTGTGCTAAGCCTTGTACAAACACAAAGTAATGTCATGTTTGTGCCACAATTTTGGGGGGAAAGTTGGGCTTAGTTAGCAGGTGATCAACTAGATGGAACGAAAAGTGAAGGGAGAGGGGACATAGAGGAGAAATAGGGTAAGGAAGACAGGGAAAAGGAAAAGAGGGAAAGTTTTATGCTCAATCCCCTACCATTCACACATTCCCTACTTTCTTTGCACCACTTTATTTTCTTCAAAAGATTCTGGGCTTGATTCTTCATTACCTTTTGCCTTTGGTAGTCATTTATGGCCATCCAAACAAGAGTAGAATAGCAGCATTTTACATCCACTTTCCACTATAAATGACTGCACGAGGTGATGGGAAAATCAGGTAGCTTATATCATGAGTTTGATGTTCTCATTGAATTGCAGAATATAATTTTTTTATAAAAAATATTTGCTATGATTGGAAAGAGATTACATAGCAGTTTTGACTTTCATTATGTTCATTATGCAAGCTCAGATGTTTGTCTGAAGACAGAACAGCTGTTTTCTGATATCACTAGCTATTTGAAATCTGCTATACTGGTTGATCAGAGCAAGAACAGATTGACTGATGGCCCACTTGACCAAAAATTTAAGTCAATGTCACTGCTGAAATAAACACTTTTATTGTTGAAAATAGATTTCTTTTTTCAGCTGTTGAAGCAATTATTTCAACAGTAGGAAAAATAAATACCACTTATGTGGCAAAGGTAACCCTGCATGATTTCTTTATAGAGTCTCAAAACCCTACAATACTTATGTACAACAAGGAAAATTAGAAATGGTGCTCGAGCATTAATGCAGAAGGATTTTGAAAAATATAAATAAAAAAGGGCTCCTGATATACCATTCTCAGTATCCATGTAATGGAATCAGTAAGTTATAGTCTTATTTTATTCAGAGACAGATGCATACTGTGGTATTGGACATGTAACAACACTGAAGATGGCATCTTCAAATATGAAACCAAGTTTCCATCTGTCTATTTCTGGTCTTTTTGTTCATGTGCAAGTCTACAGGTCTCATGATGCAGAACATTAGTCAATCCGTTTTTATTTAAGAAGTACTTTCCATGCAAGATACATCACAAACCTCCAGAGAATGAAACCTGGGGAACAAAATATCAATGACAGATGAAGCAGTATAAGAGCATTAGGCAGCATAAGAAAATACTGAAACACTTTGCTGAAGAGAGAGGCCTTTCAGTTTGATATAAGCACATGGAGAGATGTGACAGGCAGAACATGAGGGGACAGTGGCAATCTCAGGTACATCTGTGGATAAGAATTCAAGAGACTGGTCATTTTCACCAACAGAACATGGGTATAGATTTCTCTCTCTCCTCCCCCCCTCTCTCTGCAGAAAAAACATGAAGGAATGAAGGTTACAAGACTGATAGGATATGTCCACACCAGGGGTCAGCAACCTCTGGCACATGGCTCGTAAAACTTGGCCATATCTGTTTGTTGGCGTTTGGCAAACTTATGATTATATAAAGGCATAACACAATCCAATGGTTGGAAGTTGCATCTAGATAAAAAAATGTGCCTTATTCCCAGTTCAACGGTAAGGATAATTGACCCCTGTAGTTGCTGACTAAGGGGTGTGGTGGAATCACCATTATTTGAAATCTGTAAATCAAGATTAGATGTCTTTTTAACAGGGGTGAGACCCTATTGTTACTTACACAAAGGACTTTTATACTGCTTTGGCCATGCAGAGGGAGCTTAATGTTCATGTAAATATAGAGAGAGCTGGCTGGAGGATGAGAATTCCATTTTGAAACTGTTTAAATGCTTTTGCAAAATGGAATTGTGTCTAGACAAATATTCTCGGATCAAAAATGTCAGGTTTTCTATCTGAGTGTCTCTCTCTGGAAGTGTTTGGGCAGTCCACATGGTACCTCAGAAACCTTCCAGATGAAAACTTTTTGTTGAAGTCAATATGTCTCCATGAAACATTTCTGCTTCGATGAAACTGCCTATTTTGACAAAAAACACTTTGAAAATTTGAAAATGTTCCAACTAACTGTATATATAAGCAGTGTAAAGAGGCCTCTGTAAATGAGAATAAGGCACATGCTATACATCAGCCACAACTTACTGACAATCATAAATAGTCCCTTCTGGCCTAGAACTTTTTTTTTCTTTTTTTCAGTTCTTATAGGTTTTCGGTGCCTGAGGCTTGCTCTGAGTTTTGTGTCCCAAAGAAATTAAATGTACATAATCAGTTCTAATAACCTTGTATTCTTTTAAAGAGTTTAGCCTCTCAGACCTAAGATGGTTCTGGAATCAACCAGGAACAGCAGGTGCAAAAATACCAGATTCTTGCCCTGAAGATGGGACTGGCTGTCTAGCATGAATATATCTCTTAGGAGTGGCTTGCAGCTTTTCTTTTTCTAGCAGAGTAGGGCAAAGATAAAATTGTCTTGAATTTTAAGGCAGGCAGAACATTCCACAAAGTAGCTCCTGAAAATAATAGATAGCAGCTATGTGCCCTTAGTAATCTTATCCCACTGTTTCACAAAATGGATAATATTATCTCCCACTAGTAGATGATTAATAGTCAGAATTTACCTCTGGAACTGCATGGGGATTCTAGGATGATGTCTCTTCCCCTGGTGCATTTGTTGAAATAACCCAGAGCCCTGAACTTGGATATAAAGGCACGAGAATGCCAAGGTAAAAAACTGTTTGCTGTGTTGTTATAACTCTGTGGGTCCCAGGATATGAGCGAGAGACAAGGTGGGTGAGGTATTGTCTACTGACTGGACTGAAACTTGGTCTTTTCAGTGTTAGGAACAGTGTCCCTCAGAGGACACGTGTTTCTCCTGAGAGGAAAGCTGTAGAACTTGTTAGTTCTACATTTGTAAAAATTTATTAAAGACTTCCAGCAGTGCTGTAAAATGTCACACCAGTCACCTGACACTCATTCTAATCACATGTTCCGTTACCGCTAAGCTGAAATCTAACATGTATAGATATGTTGCAGAAATGGAGTAGAGCTTCATTCATCATCCTTTTTCTGCACGGTTATAACTCGACGGGTAGTAGGTATGGTGGAAACTGCAGTGTAGACAAGGCACTTGCATTCACACATCCATAGTACTCTTATCGGAAAGAAACTTTGGGAAAGAGAGGTCTTTTTCCTGAGGATTAGGGGAGGTTTTCTTCTGAGTAAGAACAGTTGCCCATGTCCCCGGTTAGACCTATGGACTGGAGTAGAGTTAGGCGGGAAATGGTTTTCCTGATATTTAAAAAAAAATTCTCACCCTGAATTAGAATGAAAAGTCAAAATCTTAAATTTTCCTGAACTGACAATCAGGGGGAAAAAATTCTCTTTGGATCAATCAAAATGAGTTTTTTCATTTCAATTTTTTTCCCGTAACTAGCTTAAAATTTGAAATGAAAAGTCAGGTCAAACCAAAAAAAAAATTCTTTTGTTTCAAAAAAGTCAGTGCCCAATTTTGAAACTTTTTTCAAAATGAGAAACTTGTCTAAACTGACCCTTTCCTGAGAACAGTTTCAGTTACAACAAATTGGCCCTTTCCAAAGAAAAAGTTCCATTGCAAAATTCCCAACCAGCTCTAAACCTGAGTACAGGTTTAATGAAGTAATCAAGGAACATGTCCTACATATTCCCCACAGAACTAGCCTGTGTTTCTGAATCAGACTAAAGATGAGTAGGAGGGAGATGCTCTTTCCTTTTCCTCCTCAGGGAAGATAAATTATGGGACTTTGGGGGAGGGAGGCATTTTTAGTCATTTTGGATGAAAGATAAACAAAATCGTTGACAATATATATTATTTTCTTTCAAAGAATTATCAGGTGAGTGCTGCCTCTCTGGACCATTATGAGACTGAGATGACAGGTTGGGTATTCAGGGTGGGAGCCTTTTGAACAGACCATTTTTGCTTCTACAACACCATTATTTATGTTACCTGCTAATAGAGGGTCAAGTGGACCAAAGGGCCACACCTCAGGGCTTTCAGAGGCATGCCCAGCTGATGGAACATCAGGGATAGCAAGAATATCTGTCAGGGAGCTATGCCAGGTCAGCCAAATGGGGAAAGTGACTGGTCCCTCTCCCTACGCCCAGGATGAAAGAAGAGGCATCATGCCAGCTAAAAATCCCAATTACCCTCCAAATATGGCTCAGTTGATGACCCACAAAAATATTTGTTAAGGATAACATTTTCAAAAATACCCAAGTCCTATTTTCAAAACTAAGTTTTGGGGCCTAAGTCTAATTAAAAGTCAGTAGGTCATAGGCTCTTCATTCAATTAGACCCTTTGAAAATTTTACAATATGCTTGTTGATGTTCACCGTTGAGAAACTGGCAGGCTCTGACCAGGAGAGGCTGGGGAGTGCTGAGACAGCATAGGGATTAGCAGACCCCTCACCCATTGTGAAGCAGTTAATGTGTGAATACTGAAGAACTAGTGTTCATTCTGCACTGAGCTTGTAAGTATGTTTTCCAGGATTCGTCAGTTCCACAAATACAGGCAGTTAGATTTTTACTGATTTTCATCTTATAAGGCAAGTGTCAGCAATACTTTGAATTAGCAACACAGGAAAAAAAGTCTCGTAACTGGAAAGATTCCCCACGTAGCAACTGAATTGGATGGCTGATCTATAATTGCCATGTGACTGTCATACTGGTTTGCCAGAAAGAAGACGCTTGTCCACATTGCTAATATATATTTAGCTGAAAATATCATGGGAGAGCTAAACCCAAAGTCTTCTATCTTGTGACAGACAGAACAAGAACAAGCGGCCGCATGCTCATCTACACTTTAATCTGGTCGGAATTAAACAGGAGAGTATTACTGTAGACATCAATATGTAATTTCAAGTCGGAAAGAGAGTACAACACATAGAACTGTTTATTCAATGTTTTCAATAACAGGGTGCATCTATGCTGCTTTGCTATTCCTCAATAGAAAATGTCCTGCCTGCAAAGCTCATGTTTGACAGATAATGTTTTTGGCGCACATTTAGGAAATAGGTATGATTGGGAATTCACTGAAATTTGGGTCAGCTCAAATGGTGCAGTCCTTAAAGTGACTTGTTCATTCAAATGTCTTGCAAAACGTGGAAACTTGAAACTCAGCTGCATTTGCAGTTTTATATCCTCTTTTTACAATGTTTATTGCTACCTCTCTCTGGAGGTTCTTACTAGGGAGGCAAAAGTGTTTTACTCACCAAAGAAATAGGTTGGAACATTCAATAGCGTTTCATATGTCTTGCCAAGCACAGTAATTACACAAACTCCAGCACATATTTAAAGAAAAGTAGCATTTCTCCCTCATGATGGCTTTGTTGATACTAATGAAGAAGTGAGCTGATATGAAAAAGCTGTAATTGGAAATATGGATGAAGAAATTGAAAAATGAATTAGCATACAACTATCTACTCTCAGTAAGAATAGTGCTAGGCTTTACTGAAGCAGACACTGACATACTGATTTGCCAGAAATAGGGCTGGCTCTAACTTTTTTGCCGCCCCAGGCAAAGAAGAAGAGCGCCGCCCTGCCGTACTCCCCCCCCCGCTAGTGCCGCCGAAATCCCCGCCCCCCAGCACCATGCCACCCGAAGCCCTGCCCTCTCCAAGCACCACGCCACCCGAAGCCCCGCCCCCCCAAGACCCCGTCCCCCGAGCACCACGCCGCCCGAAGCCCCCGAGCACCATGCCGCCCAAAGCCCCACCCCCCCGCCGAGCACCATGCCTCCTGAAGCCCCCGCCCTCCCACCGAGCACCACGGTGCCCGAAGCCCCGCCCCCATTCGAGCACCACACCACCTGAAGCCCCGCCCCCGAGCTCCGCCCAAAGCCCCACCCCCTCCAAGCCTCGCCGCCCGAAGCCCCTGCGCCCCCTCCGAGCACCACGCCGCCTGAAGCCCCCGCCCCCCCTCCGAGCGCTGCGCCGCCAAATCCAAAAAAAAAAAATAAATAAAAAATCGAGCGCCACCCTACCCCAAGGTGCCACCCCAAGCACGTGCTTGGTTGGCTGGTGCCTGGAGCCGGCTCTGACCAGAAAGAAGAAGCTTGTCCACATAACTAATATATGTTTAGCTGAAAATACCATGGGCAAGCTATCTTGTGACCACAGAACAAGAATAGGTTGTCCCATGCATTGTGTCCTACTCCCTGGAAGAAGGAAAGATGTCCCTCACCACAGGAGGAGAGGTTTGATCCCCTTTTTCATGCAAGTGCCTGCGCTAGTATAGAATTGTGGATACTTCACCTGGTCTTCTAGTGCCTCTCTTCCATTCCCTAATTGGCATAGATGTTAGAACACTTTTTCCTAATGCCTAATTTAACATTTCCCTTTTCCCGTTTTAGGCCATTACTCCTCTTACTATCCTTAATTAACCACCTTAAATATTTCTTCTTAAAGCATTTTCATGTTGGCTGTTATCATATCCCTTCTCACCTTTTCTCTAAGCTGTGTGTATGCATTGTTAAGCTCCAAGTGCAGGGACATAATCAAAGACTCTTTGTCTCAGCACAGTTTATCTCTGTATGAAAATGGCCTTATTATATCTCCAGTAATATGCATTTTCTATTATAAGAAATGTCCTAAGAGCCCACACACAGATCCACCACAAAACCCTCTGCTAATGCAATGGTAAGTTTGCAGAGGGAAAATAATATTATTAAAAAAAACACAGGAAATACAGAAATTAAGGCTTCTACCGCAAGATGAGCTCAGCTAGGTTGTACAAGTTGCATTCTCTGTGTCTGTTTTTGGCTTTTATAAGTACTTAGCAAATGCCTAATTATAAGCATGTGTGTAGTCCCATTGAAGTCAGTGGGGAAAATATCATAGGGTCAAAGACTTCAGAGATGAAGCTTACTCATATGCTAATATTTGGGCCCAGCAGAGCAGGCAATAGCTGTGTTTCTTTCTATCAACTCCCCCTCTATTTGCTGGAGAGACTTCATTGTTCAGACAGCAAAACAGAAACCAAAATGAAGGTGAGGCTCTGCACTGAGCATACACTGCCCAACCATTTAAAGGGACAAGACATCACACATACATAGGTATCTTGCTGAATCAGGGCCTTAACATGTAGCTTAATATCTGTTTAGGTACCTATGCTGCAGGCACCTCACAGATATCAAGAGATTTATCCTCACAACACCATGGAAGTAGGGCAAATTTTACCCCCATTTATAGATGGGGAATTGAAACACAGGGCTAGATTCACAAAGGGGTTTAGGCATCTAAGTCCAAAATTTAAATCCTCAAAACCTCCACTCAGCTGCCACTTAACACTGTAGCTACCTAAACTCCCTAGGTGCTTAGGTTTCCACTGATAACAGAGATGCCAAGGTTTGGCTGTCTTTAAGAGTGCCCAAAGAGTGAGATTCAAGGCCAAAGAATGAGACTTTCCAGGTGGTGGGTTAGATAATTGCTTAATTCAGGGACTCTCATCTTTGGACCTTCGTGACATCCAATAGTTCAGGTTTTTAATCCAACCAGCACTTAGTAGTTTGTTTTAAAATGTACACTGCTTAATATTCCATATGAAACACTTAAATGTCCTAATTCATACTAAAGTCTAGGACATGTGAGAATTCTATATGCAGTGCTAACCAGGGGATTTTAATAAAAACAACTATTTGCTGGTTGGAACAAAAATCTAGATGGTTGGAGATCTCTGAGAACATGAATTTGTCCAGTGTGATTTAAATTTTGAACTGTATTTTGCAGAATTCACAAACTTTTGATCAATTCCTGCGGAGGTTTTCTGGGTGAACTCATATTTTTTTGACCTCCGAGTATTCACACACACAAAGAAAACCCTCGCGTAGTCTCCTCTCTCCTCTCAAACACATATAGAACGCAGGCCTGTAGTCTCCATGGGTTATCACAGTACACAGCCTTTCCAAGCTCTAAGGCCTGGGCCTGAGGCCCCAGCTGTATTGTTGTCTCTTGGAGTGCCTGAGTAAAAATATTTTAAATCTTTATATATTTACTCAAAATGCATGAGATAAGCTTAGGAATGTGTGTGAGAGTGAGATAGCTAATGTGTGCATCTCATACCCAGTGAGTGAAACTTGACACGTCTGTGATAGTCCCTTAGGTACCTAAAAATCTGCCATTGTGCCTGCATACAGATGCCTCAGTCCAGGCACTCAACTCACGTTTAAGCCCCAGCAAGATCCTCAAACTTGGCATTGCCCCACCTATCTTGTCTGTAGAGTCAGTGCAGTAGGTGTGCTCAGAGGACACATGACCAATCAGACCCTGTACAAAACAGTAGAAGAGAAGCCTCTACTGCCTCCCTGATTAGCCCAGTTGTTACAACACTGACCCAGGATGTGGGATACCTAGCTTCAGTTCCACCCTTTACCAGGTGTGGAACAGGGAGTTGCACCCCAATCTCCTGCCTCTTAGGAGAATGCCCTGTCCACTGGGCTTTGGGATCTTCTGAGATAGGCATTCCTTGTGTTCTTCTGTTGAAGCTGTTCCACTTGGTATTAAATCATTGTTGGACCAGAGACAGAGGGAAGGACTGTATAATTCATTGGTAGGGCTCTCACCTGGAATGTAGGAGACCTCGATTCAAGTCCCTGTTCCAATGTCTATTTTAACTAATAATTATTTATTAAAGCTTAAGTGACCCACACAAGAAGTCTGGGGCAGGGATCAGAACTGAACCTAAATATCCTGCATTCTATTTCAATGTATTAGCCACGGGACAATCTTTTCTCTCTTTCTAATATTGTCAAAAGTGTATCATAAAACAGACATGAGTAGCAACACAGGCTCGTTAACATTGCTGTAAGACTTAATTTCTGCAATTTATGGTCCTTAATATTCAGCGTTTTAATAGTTATCTTTTATTGTTATATTTGCACCAGCATAAGCTAGTTCCATACATTGAATGGATAAGATAATTGGCTTGAGTTTCCAGCGAATGACAGTTGTGCCAGTGAGTATTAATCTTATAATAGCTGTTAACTATTACTATAACCGGGTGACATAAGAGAATGTTTATCTGTAACTTCATGTAGAATTCAATTCCTTTTTCACCCCCACCATGCATGTTACCCAGGAATGCTGTTCTTGACTCAGTAGTTGGATGTTACATGTCTTGTCCAAAGCAATTATCATTTGAATCCTGAATAGAGAAATGCAAACAGGATGATAATTACCAGTTACTCAGCTGGTCATTTAGTGTTCTTTTTTAGTCTTCAGAAACTGATAAACGGTTCTTTTATTATTATTTCTTTTCAGGGGCATTTTGATGAAGTCCTAACAAATGAAAAGCAACTTGTTCTTTCAGTCAGCTATAAGTGACTCACAATCTTAAATGGATTTTATTATCATAATACACATGTGAGGTATGGAAATATTATCTGTATTTTACAGATCCGGGGAACTGAGGCACAGAGTAGATTAAATGATTTGCCCATGGTAACACAGTGGTCCTATAGCTGAGATGGAAATTGAATGCTGATTTACTGAGTCCTAGTCCTGTGGCCTCTCTGTTAAACCAGGCCTTGCCCCATGTTTCACTGAAAAACATGCAGGGGGAACTTATTAGGGTAAAAAGGAAAAAAAATAGCATTAACTCTAGAAAAGCAAAACTGAATAATTTGTGAGCTATTTTTAATGCCCTTGCACTTATGTGGGGACATTATTATAAAGTAGCCATGCATGCCAGTAACTTAAGTTCAGTTTGATGCTCATTAAGGCCAAATGAGGAGGAAGAAGATAATCCCCAGGACATTTACAATTAATGATGCTGCTTTAGGCCAATACTTGAATGGTTAAGTGTTAGAGGCTAATTCTAATTATAAAACATTTCAGGCCTTCGGTCAATCCTCTTTCTCTTGCTCACCTTTCGTATTTTGACTCCACACACATTACTCAAATGGTCTGGACCAGTTCTCTCACCATCTCTGCAGCTTAATACTGGGGAGGCAAGGTGGGTGAGGTAATAGCTTTTATTGGGCCAAATTTTGTTGGGGAAAGAGACAAACTTTTGAGCTTACACAGTGCTCTGAAAACAGCTCCGTGTAAGCTTGAAAGCTTGTTGGTTTTTTTCACCAACAGAAGCTGGTCCAATAAAAGATATTCCCTCACCCACCTTGTCTCTCTAATATCCTGAGACCAACAAGGCTACAACAACACTTCCAACACAATACTGGTCATTTCAGCTTGCCTCTTATTCAGAGACATACCATAAGACAAGTGCAGTAGGAATTTTATAATAAATATCGGATGTAGTCCAGGATTATGCCCTGGACCTTTTTTTCTGTCTCTAACACCTTTGATCCTCAGATTTTGTGTGTGTCTTTGTGTGTTCTTGCTCCTTCATTCTGCTACTAGCTGAAGGTCAGCAGCTGCCTGAGCATTGGAGGAAGGGCTTGATCCAAAGCCCTCTGAAGTTAGTGGAAAATGTCCCATTGATTTCAATGGGCTTTGGATCAGACTCAAAGACAAAGGATAAATAATCAGCTGAACTACAATAAGCCTTAGTGGTTTCTCTGCCTCTTTTGACAAAGGGCCGTGATGAGTTTTCATGCCCCCTTTCACAATAAAGCTAGATGAGAATTTGACAGAAAATGCAGTTTCCACAAAAATGGGAAAAGTTCAATTTTGCTGAAACTTTGATTTTCTGTCTGGAAAAGCAAAATAAAATATTTCATCTTGGGTCAGTTTGACCCAAATGAACATATTTCACTTCATTGAACCAAACCAACCCCCCCCCCCAACCTTTTTTTGAGCCAGTTCAACATTGAACTGCCTCTGCCAGTGGTGCTGTGGGGGTTTAATGTCCTCATGCTCCCCTATGGAATAGGACTACATCTCCCATGATGCAATGTGCTCTCCCCTCTGACCAAGCCTCATGGTGCATCATGAGTCCCATGACTGCAGATTTCTCCTGTAGAGATGGAGTTTGGCTGGGCAGCCCAGCCCAGCGGAAAGAATAGGGGCATGAGGTGCCTGAACAGCAAATCCCACGAGGTGCCATTGTTTCGTTAGCAAAGAGAGAAGCTGAATACAGGTTAAGCTGAATAAGTAGAACTTGTCCGCATGGCTGAGTTGCTTCCAACCTAACTCCACCTCTCCCCTGTTACCTTGGTATCCTGGCAATAGCAGCTCCTCCAGGGAACAGGGGCCCTCTGATACCAGTTTCACTGATTAGGTTACAACCATGGCACCATTGGCAGATGCAGTTTAATGACCAACTCAACATGAGCTCACAATGTGAGACTGGCCAAGAGACCTTTTATACAATCCTGAGATGCATAAACAGAAGAATCTTGAATATGAGTGGAGATGTTGTTTTATCTCTGTTTTTGGCACTGATGCAACCGCTGTTGGATTACTGTGTCCAGTTCTGGTGCCCACAATTCAAGAAGGATGATAATAAAGTGGAGAGGGTTCAGAGAAGAGCCATATGAATGATTAAAGGATTAGAACTCATGCCTTATAATGATAGACTCGAGAAGTTCAATCTATTTAGCTTAACATAGAGAAGGTTAAGGGGTGACTTGATTACAGTCTACAAATATCCATGTGGGGAATGAATATTTAATAATAGGCTGTTCGGTCTATCAGAGAAAGGTATAACATGATCCAGTGACTGAAAGTTGAAGCTAGACAAATTCAGACTGGAAATAAGGCATAACTTTTTGACAGTGAGGGTAATTAACTATCGGAACAATTTACCAAAGATCGTAGTGGATTCTCCATCACTGATAATTTTTAAATCAAGATTGGATGTTTTTCTAAAAGATAGACTCTGGGAATTATTTTGGGGAAGTTTTATGGCCTGTGTTATGCAGGAGGTGAGACTAGATGTTCACCATGATCCCTTCTGGCCTTGGAATCGATGAATGTTAAACTGACTCGGAATGAAATGTTTTGATTCAGTTCAACAAACCAAAGCAAAAAGTTTCAACATTTCTGAGCCAAATTTATTCAGAACTTTTCATTCAGTGAAAGATTGAGATATTTCAACTTTGTATCCTGATTTGGGATAAAAACAAATGTTGAAATATTAGAATTTCCCATGCGATGGATGTTCCAATTTTTACTCAGCTCTGCTGTTTATCTCTTTTCCTAGCTGTGATGGGGTATATCAACTCCATTCTGCCTGACCCACTAAGGGATTAAGAGACCAAGTAGATACCGCCTCAACTGTGACCAACAGATGAGTTAGGAGACTACAGACCAGGCAGAAGGAGGTGGCTGGGGAGTCTAAGGGGACCCAATTGCTGCTGCAGTAGTAGCAACAGCAGCAAACTGGCAGGAAGTGGCATAAAGAGCTCCAAGGAAAAACACAGGAAGGAGATGCTCTAGGAAAGGGGCCTGGGGGCAGATGAAAGTAGAAAGTGTCCCAGTGAAGCAGAAGCGAGTCTGTGGGAGCAGATCTTAGTTGCTTAATATGGGGTCCCTGGGCTGAAATCCCGAGATTAGTGACGGCCTAGGTTCCTCTACCTGCCAGCAGGGAAAGGGACGTAAAAGCCTGCCGATGCAAGGGAGCAGTGACTACTGAGCCCTAGATGGGGCTGAAAACCTGGGACAGAGTAATTAGATTTCTTTGTTGGACTCTTTACTACCCCACAAGGAATGGGGACTGTAAGTGACCTGGCCAGAATGCTGAGTTGTGGGAATGAGTAAACCACCACAGATTTGGACTGGACTGGCCCCAGCTAAAGAGGCTGCTGCACCATGCCTGGCCATGAGGGCCCACACTGGCTGGTGACTGACCCTTCCACATGAGCATGTTTCCAAATATTGCAGTCCCTTACTCACTCAAGTAGTTTGTATGTGTGGAGGCTCACTTGCTTTCGTGAATGCAGAGTTAGCAGGATTGGGTCCATAGGCTATACAGGTGGCATTTTAAATGCAGTCACTAGTGGCTAAACTGTGCTCCCAGTGAAGTTAAAACTATTGACTACAATGGGAGCAGAGTTAGGTCAATGTTAAATGCTGAAAAGGAATATATAAGAGCAGCAAATGGACATGAACGCTGAAATCAAATGTCATTTAAGAAATATCACTGCCCCTACTACCACCTCGCATGATGAAATGCAGTGTTGAGACCATCGGACGCTAAATTACTGTTGCCCAAGAAATGAGAAATAGACGACTAGTCAATGCTCTAGGTGTCTGCACAATGTTATTTAGCACAGCGTTTCTGTAATTGTGTCAGAGTGGGGAAAATTCAGTGTTCAATGCCCTTTCAGTTCACACTTCTACTTCTGTGCTGGGGTCACTAAAAAGGGCAGGAATATAAAATGTGTAGGAATGCTGGCTGAGTAACCAGGACCCACTCATGCCTCATCCAGCTGCCTGTCTCTTTGTTTCTGCTGTTGTATTTCCCACATCTAAGAAAGGGAGTAGTAGGTTTTAAGGCTGCTGCACATTACATGCTCTACTTAGAAGAAGCACACAGATGCCACATAAAGACTTGAAACTGAGGGCTGATTCTCTTACAAAGCAGGTCATTCTGCTAGCATGCCACAGACTGCGTCACAGGAGCAGCCTGAAATCAGAGTGTGGTGTGTGGTTTCATCCTGAGATACAACGGTGCATAGCCTTTGTCTCAAAGGCCCATAAGAAGCCAAAGGTTGGTTCAGTTCCAGCCCAGACTGTAGTGACTGAAAGTCATTGCTATAAGGTGACTGTTCCGTGGCCAATATGAAATGTGTGCTGTTTTCAGTCCGTCATGTGTTCACACCACACATAGAGAAAATCCTCTATCGCCACCATCATTCATCAGCACCCTTATGACATTCTGTCCCCCTGATGGGGGGATTCTGTGCTCAGCTCTTCCCTAGGAGTGGAGCAGCCCAACGAGGCAGAGCAGTGAGATACAGTAGGGGTTGAGGAAGCAAGGAAGCTTTTATAGCAACTATAGCTCTAGAGATCTGGAGATGGAACTGCAGTGTAAACGCTGCTGACTCCCAGCTACTTGGGACTCAAATGAGGAGAAAATTGGCTCTTGTATTTGGCAGAACCAAACAGTTTGTAAATCTGGGTGTGAAGATCAGTTCAGCATGTTGCAGGATCCCCACTTAGTCTTGCCCAATTATCTGAATCGGTTAGATTTGCAAAATTGGGCCAGAGATCTTGCAAGAATTTTGGTGAATTTCATGCTTCCAGTTGAGCTAGATATACCATTAGAACAGCCTTTCTCTGAGTACTCCAGGAATTCTGCTTCTGCTCCGGGTGGAAATGGGAAGCAGGAGCACATGAGTATGAATTAAAAATAGTAGTAGTTATTCACTTCTTTTTATAAATACAACAAAGGGCCCAGGTTGGTTTCATATTTGCACGAAAGTTTAGGTTGGATTTTATTTTATCTAAACCGATTCCCCTTTTCCTTCAAATACAATAAAATAGGAATCTTTGCAGCTCAGATAAGAACTTGAAAGACCCTTAAGAAAAAAATAGACTGCACATAGAGCTTCATCTGTTTTACTTCCAAAGACAATTGTTAGGTGTCTGACTGGCTGTTACCAAACATCTGACCTGAAACTTTCTTATGTAACAAGACTGTGCATCTCCAGTGTGTGGCAGTGAGTGGATATATTCCATATTCACCAAGAGTAGGATTGTGGAAATCCAACAGGATTCTACTTGCCACTGAACCAGTGGGGAAGGAACAATTGGTATACTGGGGGTGCTGAGAGCCATTGAAGCAAACAGTAAACTGTATATGATGGAGCCAGGGAGTATTGCAGCCCCCCTAACACTCTTAGTGCCAGCACCTATGCCCTGAACAGGGGCTAAAAGAAAGCTGACACCTGTAGATTCATTTGGAGCATTAAATTCAACAAGAAAATCCTGTTTCTCCCTCTGTCCACATGGATCCCTGGGAACTTTTAAGCAAGCCATACCACTCCATGAAAACATCTCTTGTAAGTAGCTCGTAGGGCTTATTGGAGAGGAGATGGCAGCAAAGGAGGAAAGCAGACTATCCGGGGTGAATGGGGCTTTCAGAAGCTTGGATTGAGGTTCACAGATGTATCAAACCCAGAACTCCAGACTTGGTTCAAGTGGGTCTACAGTGCAGTGCAAATATTACACTGGAGTTTTCTAGAGACGTGTGATTTTTCCCATCAGACAACACCCTCTGAAACTTTCATTTAATTCCTCGTCTTCTGTACTGGAGAACAGAGCTATGTCCTTTGGAGACTGACTTCAGATTTAATGACAAGCAGCCCAGCTGTATTAAATCTGTGCAAACATTCTGAATGTAGCAATGTTTTTATTTTATTTGCCTTAGTGACATCTTTGAATATTTTTGATTTAATCAAACAGTTCACGTTTCTAAAGGGTAGCAATGTTAGTGTGTCTAGTAAATCCCCTTTCCTATTGCTTGAAAGATAAATTTAATTTGAATTTCAAGGAACCCTGGAGCATTTGGGCAATGGTCTGAGATTGGGATTTTCAAAGGTGCTAGGGAGGCATTGGTCTAACTCTGCTCTTTTGAAAATCCCACCCTGAATATCCCAGTGCAGTATGTGTGTGAGTGTGTGCATGTGAGTGTATGCATGTGCGTGCACACCTTTTAGTTCCTATATATGTAATGTTTCTAATTGCACTATTGCAGAGTGCAGAGTGTAGTCTCTCTCTTTTTTTTTAAATTTCAATGGGAGCAGAGTTGGGCCAGTGCTGAGCAGTTTAGAAAATTCTACCTTGCATAACAAAATGATTACTGCAGGAAGTATGAAGGGGATGTGTAGCTTGTGCCTTAGGTGTCAGATTCACAGAAGGATTTAGGCACCTAAATCCCAAACTCAGGCCCCACTGGGATTCACAAAAACCCTGCTCAGCTGCCCCCAATTCCCGTAGGTGCCTAAAGTCACTTGGCACCTACATTTTTGCAGGAAAAGTTCCATAGGTGGCTATGTTTCTCCTTTGGGCATGCACACTGCAGTCCCATGCCAGGCATCTGCCTAAGCCCCAGAGCAATGCACAAACCAGGAGAATTAGGCATTCCTCCACCTGACACGGCTGCTAGCACACCTACCAGATCAGGCCCTTCTAGACAAGTTTAAATCAAATGGCAAGGAGGGAGAAATCTCTCATACCTTCTAGCCCAGTGGTTAGGATAGTCACCTGGGAGACCTTTGCCCCCTCCACCTCAGGAGGAGAAGTGATTTGAACTGGGTTCTGTTACTTCATAGATGACTGTTCTAGCCATTGGGCTATGGGATGTTCTAGGATGGGACTCTCTGTCTCTTCTGTTGAAACCGTTCCACTGTGCATGAATAAAGAAAGAATCACTGGGCCAAAGCAAGACAGCAAGCATGACTCTATAGCCATATAGTGGTTAAAGCAGCCCCCAGGCTCCTGTCCCCCTGTGCCGATGACTCTTTTAAAATTATTTATCCACAGTGGAACAGCTTCAATACAGAGAATAAGGGAGCACTGCATCAGAATATCCCATAGCCCAATAGTTAAGGCACTCCCGTGGCAGATCCTGGTTAAAATCCCTGCTCTCCCGTCAGGTGGATGGGGGTTTTGAACTAGGAGGTCTCCCACATCCCTGATGACTACCTGAACCATTGGGCTAAAAGTTCTGAGGGAAGTCTTCTCCATAGGCACCCAATGCCAAGAGAAGATTTGCGGCTGAGAAACGCCAAGCAGACAGCTTACCATTCACCTTGGCATCTCCCAATGTCTATTTTAGGCAATGAGCTACCTAGTGTGCTGGCTTTTGTGCATCCCAGTCTGTGGTGCCTGGTCTCTCTTCATGCATTGTACGGGGAGCCTAGGTGCCGAACTCAGGCTTTGTGAATCCCAGTGATTTTCTAGGTGCCTAAGTTAGGCACAGTGATGCTCAGTGTCACCATGCCTAAATCTCTTTGTAAATCGAGCCTTAGATCTCATAGTATTTGTACAGAATCCACTCTTCTTCTTCTTCTTTTCAAAAATCCAGGTATCAAAGAAATCTTAATATAATGACTCTTAATATTCATTCTGGCTTTTCTGTTTGTTCCCATCTCTTCCCAAAGTATATAACACATCATCACGAGATGCATAGTAGCAGCTGATCACTTCGCACACAGTAGAGCAAGACTTTTCAGTAGCATGGAAATTTAGTTTATTATGAGAAGCAGATTCTCACATAATACATTTGCATTTGACAAGCTGAGGAGAATGGGTTTTAATTATTTCACCTCAATTTTAGCACAAACTGTTACAGTTATCTCTCTGCAGAAGGCTTATCTCTAAATTCCTCCTAGCTCATAAGTTTGAAAAAGTTGGGATTTGCTCAGCCCTTTGTTAATCTCCCACAAACAACTTGGTTAATTTAAAGTTAATATTGCTGGACGGCATAGCCCAACACAAATCATAAAGAGCAAAGAAGTAAGCCATTAAGTCCCTCAACACCTCATTTACAACTAATACATTAGTTCAGATCTTCCGTTGGTGTGAATTGG
Source organism: Malaclemys terrapin pileata (assembly GCF_027887155.1). Classification (NCBI taxonomy): domain Eukaryota; kingdom Metazoa; phylum Chordata; order Testudines; family Emydidae; genus Malaclemys; species Malaclemys terrapin. The sequence continues at coordinate 328,041,915 of NC_071505.1, forward strand.
AATAGATTCATTGATGTTTCTAATGCCTGTAAACATATAAATATCAGTCCATACATGGTAATATTTATGAGGCAGGTTGTAAACTCATTCTGGTAGGGATCATCCTTTTGTTCTGGGTTTGTAGAGCACCTAGCACAATGGCATCTTGGTCCATGACTAGGGCTCCCAGACACCACCACAATACAAGTTAATAATAAATGTATTAAGTACATTTGACCACCACAACTACTTTCCATTTCCAAAAGGAATTACTTCTGAGATCCCAGAACGCTGAGATAAAACTACTGACATTTAAAAGCAAACAAGGAACATATAAAACCTAAACCAAATCACCCAGCCAGGGAGATATTCGTGTCTTCTCCCCTTCCACCTTTAAATAATGCTCGTGTGAGACCCAGGATAAGCTGTTCCCCCTTCTCTATTATATCAAACATATGTTACGTGGCTTGATTTTCAAGGCCCTTCATAGCCTATCCCCCCCACACCTCATCATTCATTCATTCATATCATCGCTCATTCATTAGCCAGATGTTGATTCCAGCCTCCATTACCCCCTTACCAAATTTTCAAACAAGTGCCTTTTTGTTTTCTTCCATGCTGTCCCTAATGCTTGGGACGAACTCCCCATAAACAGTCACAAAGCTACCTCATTATCCTCCTTCAAACTATTCCTTAAAACTCTCCTTTACCTACAAAAAATTTGACAATGGTTAGGTGGCTGGTCTGCCAGGACCACTGACCATCATGCTGACAGTTATCTCATTGGTTCCCTGTACATCCTGTCTGTCTATATCCATCTGTCATCTCCTCTTATACTTAAATTGAAAGCTCTTTGAGGCAAGGACCATCTTTTTGTTCTGTTTGTACACGTCTAGCACAGGGATCGGCAGCCTTTGGCATGCGGCCCACCAGGGAAATCCCGCAGCCCCCATTGGCCTGGAACGGTGAACTGCAGCCAGTGGGACTTGCGATCGTCTGAACCTGCGGACGCTGCAGGTAAACAAACCATCCCGGCCCACCAGCGGATTTCCCTGGTGGGCCACGTGCCAAAGGTTGCTGATCCCTGGTCTAGCACAACGGAGTTCTGACACATGTCTGTGGGTCCTAGGCACTATGGTAAGACAAATAATAAATAACTGAGTTTTGGTCCAGTAAAAGTTTGAAGGTTTTCGATCTCCTCATCAATTATGGCCATATGCAAGTATCAATTTAAGCTTTATTAGCAGTAACGTGGGATGACATACATGACAGTCATGACTTTGCCACTCTGGAATAATATAACTGTAACGCACGGGTCAGTGAGTAGTATGGGGCCCATTTTGCGCCTCATCCATCATGGAGATGTGTTTGTTACCAACCCCCCCCCCCCACACACACACACACTTTGAGAGCTTTAGCTAATGGTTTTAGCTTTGGAGGTCCCCAATTCAATCCCCACTGTGTTGGCCAGGATGGTGCCTGTTACATGAGTATCTGAGAAAATCTCTATACACCTCTACCCCAATATAACGTTGTCCTCGGAGCCACCACATTATAGGTGAAACCGCGTTATATCGAACTTGCTTTGATCCGCCAGAGCGCGCAGCCCCGCCCCCCCGGAGCGCTGCTTTACTGCGTTATATCTGAATTTGTGTTATATCGGGTCGCTTTATATTGGGGTAGAGGTGTACCACCCCATCATGTATCCTCTTTCTCCATGTATAAAACTACAGCTTTACATATAATGTAATTTAAAACAATAAGTGTAGTAATAAGGATACTGGAATCAGCATTCCGCCTACACCCATTAATGCTATTAATCACTGGGTTCAGACCTGATATAAGTGGTTGTATCTTGGGGGAAATTTTTTTCCCAACAGAATACATTTATTTCTGGGCTGTTCAGTAGCACATTTCCCACAGCCGTACCTTTCCCCCTTTCTTTATTGCTGATTGATTCTGCTAATTTTTAATAATAATGCAGTCTTGCTAGTAGGAGCTATTTTGGTAATAATATCCATACCAGCTGCTGCTTTATTTTCTTCTTGCTTTGTCAGGGTTTTTAATTTGTGATTTAGTAATTTATACAATTTGCAGCTATATATTGCTTTAGCTAATGTTTAGATCCCTTAAGAATTCCTCCTTCACAGTGGGATTGTTATTAATTCCACAAACAATCCTGTCTTTTTCAGAGAACCTTGTAGTTCTCCAAACTTGCAAGTTTTACTTTTCAGTCTCAATTACATATGGCTCTATCATCCCACTTTGTAATTGCACATAAGTGAAAAGTTGATACCTTTCGTGGGCTATATTCTTTTTTGGAGTGCAGTATTTATCAAATTTCTGCAAAGCCACAGCTAGATGATAACTTTGAACCTTATTCTCATAGGAGAAGGAGTTCTAAACGTCCAAAGCTGGTTCCTCTCATTACATGGAGGGACAATGAAATCTTAACCCCAGATTCTTTGCTTCACTGAGCCTCCACTTGCACAGCAGAGATGGAAGGCCATCAATCAGGGAGCCAGTTGCAACTGATTTTTATTTTCAGGGCAAATCTGAACCACCTTGAGAGAAGCACCCTGATCCAATTGGTAGAGCACTCTGCTGATAATCCGGAAACCTGGGTCTGCTTGTTGGTACTGTCTGCTGTGTACTCTTGGGCAATTCACTTCACTGTTCTTCGCCTTTATTTCCCCTCCCATGCTTTGATTGTCCATGCCTTAGATCAGGGGCTGCTTGTACGCCACCTAGCACAATGGGGCTCTGATCTCAATTGGGACTTCTAGCTGCTACTGTAATACAAACAATAAGTGAGAAGAATTAGTAATGAACCAGTATCAATGTTGTGGTTTCACTATATGTACTCAGAACTGCTGCAACTTCTTTGAGAGTGATCATTAGTGTTGGAGGAGTTTTCCTTCTTCATCCAATTGACACATGGAAATTATAGTTTCATCCTTTGGAAGGATTGAAGTTGGTGTTTTGTTTCTCATTAGTGTTAGACAGATTACGTTTATTTCAGAGCTTGGAATACAGCCATTCCATTACCCTCAGCCTCTCTCAATCTAGCTCTCCTAGCTGTGCCTGTTCCAAGTACCTGCTGTTACACTGTAGAGTCTAGTGACATTCTGAATATAAATGATAAATAGTAAGTGAAAAATAAACCAAATGAAATATCCATAGGGGTTCTTTATTCTGAAAGTTTAAATACCTCACTTGCTAGATTAAACAGATAGGGTAGACTCCCTGGTATTCTCTCCCTCTCTTTCGAGTGTATTTTGCCAGCAAGCATTGCAAAAGGAAGGGTTTCCCAGCTCAGGGAATGTCAAACCCATCCAGAGGTGTAGGGAGCATGGGAGAGAAGCAGCCTGGCTGAGAGAAGCTGCATGACACTGGGTCCATCCTGCAAAGGTGCTTTTGTGGGTGGGGCTGAGGCAGCAGATGGCTCGTTCATAGATTCCAAGGTCAGAAGAGACTCGTGCTTAATTTGTGCTGGGACTTAGCCCTGGCACCTCTAGGCTTGGCAGTTCATAGCTTCACTTCCCAGCTCTCTGGGTGCCCAGCTTTGAAGGCAGCACGGCTGCCAGCAGCAGTGAAGACGTAAGGGTGGCAATACATGCTCCACTTTCTTCTGTGCTGATGCTGGCTGCGGCGCTGCCTTCAGAGCTGGGCAGCCAACAAGCAGCCGCCACTCTCCGGCTGCCTAGCTTGAGCCCCGGCTCCTCTTCCATTACAAATTAAGCACTGGAAGGGACCATAGTGATGATTATCTAGTCTGACTCCTGCGTAGCACAGACCATAGAACTTCCCCAAAATAATTCCTAGGGCATATCTTTTAGAAAAAAAAATCTAATCTTGATTATAAAAAAATATTAGTGATGCAGAATCCAGCATGACCCTAGATAAGTTGCTACAATGCTTAATGCTTAATGCTTAATTTTCACTGTGGAAAATTGTATGCCTTCTTCACAGTCTGAATTTGTCTAGCTTCAACTTCTAGCCATTGGATCGTGTTACACCTGTCTCACTGAAAGCCACCCCACGTCCCTCCTGCCTGTGCCACATGCTTCCCAGTTCTGTGGCATCTGGAATTGATGCCAATCCCCTGAACTGCTTGCCTTTGACCTGTTGGAGACAAAGGGAATGGGGAGGGAGCAGCCATTATGGGTGAGGAAGCACCACGCTCAGAGAAGAAAACAATCATGTCAAGAAGGGTAAAAATATGAAGTGAAAATGAATTGGAGGAGGGGACAGAAAAGGAGAGAATAACCATTCTGCTGGGGGAGGAGGGACAGTCTATTATCAGGAGGTGCCCCTACTAACAAATAAGACAAGGACTAGTACTCTAAGTCTTTTCTCCCATCTAAAGACCAGCAAGGAACATCTTCATAACATAACTGAGTTGAGGACTGAAAGCTATTTGTACCCTACAGCACTTCCACACTGATGCTGATACCCACTTATAATCATATTTGTTTGTAGTAATTGCACCCTGCTGTGCATGTAATGGTCCTGATCCTGCCTCCTAGCCTTGTATCCCATTGCACAATGGGAAGGGCTGTGGCATGGACAGGCCATACAGGTGGGATTTCTCACTGCCCATGTGCAATGCAACAGAGATCTATAATGGCATTCCCCATGGCAGTGAGTAGGAGGTGGGTAATAACAAATGATGGAACTAGGGCTGGACAGAGACACTTGAATTAAACTATATTCTATAGAAATATATGCTTCCGTTGGAATCAAAATGCTGCATGAAATGGGCCCATTTTGCCAGTAGCTCATTTTGAAAGAATACTGGAAAAACGTAGTCGATGTTAAAATATCCTGTCCCAACATTTTTGCAATGAAATGTTTCAATTTCTCATTTAGAAATGACTCCTCATTTCAGGGTTTTTTTTAGTTTTATATTTAGCTGTGACACTCTGAGTAAGTTTCCCAGACCTGAAGAAGAGTTCTGTGTAGCTCGAAAGCTTGTTGCCAACAACAGTTGGTCCAATAAAAGGTATTACCTCACCCATCTTTTCTCTCCAGTATCCTGGGAACAGCGCAGCTACATGAACAATGCATACAGCAAACGTGCATACACTTAGTACCACTAACTTCAGTGGGAATAGGATTGGCCCTGAATAGCCCTGTAGGAATAATTCCTCCAGAACAGTATTGGGAAGCATATGCTGCCATTGCCTGTTTCATATGGTATAAATTCTCCAGCTAAACCAAGAATACAAGAGTCACACTGTTAAGAATCTATTACTCCTGGAATAATCTGACCAAATAAACAGAACAGCAAAATAGTAACTAATCAGTCTATTCCTTTTGCTGGAGAGCAACACAAGAACGAGGGACAAATTGTTATAGTTCCCAGCTTTTTCTTTTAAAAACCCAAAACTTGGGGATAGTGCAACTATGTTGGGGGCTCATATAACCTTATTACAGACCTAAAGATCTCTCTTCTATTTCTCTGTAGTTTCTGAAGTACCAAATTCAGACATAGAAACTAAAAGCTACCAGATCCTTCTCCCCAAAATAATGACCAGTTTCCAGAAGCCCGTCAGTTGAGAGCTATTTCTGTGGGATTGGGAGCATTGCTGTCAACCCAACTCCGATGGAACAGTTCTAGGAAACAATTATAGATTAATAGCATATTTTGCTTGAGAAGGAGGAGTGCACAGAGTCAAATCTTTTGTGGGTACATCCAAATCTAACATGACAAGTCCCTAGGGGTGCTGTAGAGAGCTTGCATCTAGAAAACTAGAGGGAAATTATCCACAGTTATTTTTACTGGCTGAACATCCCCCAGATATATGCATTGTATTATATGTTTGGAGTGTGTCATTACTTCAGAAAGGTCCAATTGTTACAGAAGAGACATAGCCAATCATACTGCCACTGCACCTTCTGACATAAAATAGGAGCTTTCATAGAGTGGCTTCCATACAACAATACGGTATCTCAAAGTGCCTATCAAGGTAATAAATTCCACAGTGGTAGTTTTTTGGGTTTCTGGGCTCGTGGTGTGACAGTAATAGTTCTAGACAGCATTAGAGTTAGAATTTTTTTAAACTTAGGTCAAGGATATTGCTCACAACACTGGCATTATGCCCTGCTCTTTTTTAGAAAACTCCCTCTGCAAAAAGAGGGTATCTCACTTTAACACCTTATCTGAAGGCAGTGGCCACTTCTGACTACAGCAATATCAACTGCAGGTATAATGCATACAAGTCCCAGTGGGGACTTGAAGTTATAATACCTAGCCCTTACAATGCTCTGAGCCAAACATCTCAAAGTGATTGGCGAAGGAAGACAAGTATCTTTGGCCAAGCTGGCAGGGCTCTACGCTCAAATTGATGGCATTTGTCTGCTTGTCTTTATGTAATACAACAAAGTTTAAACCCTACATCCAGTCCATTCCAAAATTTCAAGGAATGTTTTAACCATCAGTAGCCAGAACCCTGCTGATTTTGTGGAAAATTGGAAAAGCAGGAGGGGGAAAATGGAGCTCCTGGCATCTGGTTCACAGAACCACCTCTTCAGGAACCTCAGTAACTGTCTAGAGATCAAAGAACTGTCTGATGGTGCCTATTAACACCTTCCAGTATGACAATATCCTTATCTCATTGCTTCTCATCCTTCCAATAGAGTTTCATGTTGATACCTTGAATGATTCTTCGTCTAGATGGAAAGAAGAGAAATAATAATAGGAAGGAGGGAACAGACAGAGCCTATGACATGGGGGCACGCAGACTCACTGGTGGTGGGAGATTGGGGGACCCTTGGTATGCGGGAAAGGGGGGCACAGAGCCACTGGCATGGTGGGAATGAGGGGCACACAGAACCTTTGGCATGGGGGCAGTGGGAGACATGGAAAAGGGAGAAGGGGGTTCACATACAGCCCCTGACATGGGGGAAAATGGGGGACTCTGGTCTGAGGGGAGGGGATGATAAGGGACACACAGAACCCCTGGCATGTGGGGAGAGAATGATGGACCTGGGAATGGAAGGCACACACTGTGGTCTGAGAGTGGGGATAGTTCAGGGAGTCTGGCAAGTAGAGAAGGTTGGGAAGGTGGCACACAGAGAGTTTGTGGAAGGGAATGGATGACTGCAAGGATCCTCTGGTAGGTTCAATGAGTTTGGCCTACTAAAACTGAGACATGTGCGACCCTCTAGTTAGTCCTATTTTACTGCCAGGGAAACAGAGCTGAAGCAATTTGTCCAAGGTCAATTGAAGGTAAACAGTAGAGCTAAAGACAGAACCCAGAGCTCCTGGCTCTCAGTCCTACCAGCCGGACCATACTACTTCAGTATGGCCTTAAGAAGAGTGCTAAAAAGCCCAAAGAAATCTTTTGCAGGAGGAAAAATTCTGAAAAATTCCATTTTGCTAGAAGCAAAATTGATTTTTTTTGTCTTGCTCCCAGCTGCCTGACTCCCCAAGCAGCTGCCTTTGGTGTTGCCAACTCTTCAGGAAGCCAGAGAACTGAGGAGCTGAGCAACCACAGGGGACAGCTGGCCAGGGAGCAGCAGGGAGCCTGGCCTGGCAGGAAACCAGGAAGCCAGGCTTGCTGGCCAGCCCACCTGCCTTGTATTTCATCTGGGAATTAGCTCCACCTCATCTGATGCCCCCTTCTAGCCTCTCGCTCACACTACAACCCCTCTCACACTCTAGGAGTTGCAGTGTTCTGTCTCTGTAAATCGGGACAGTCCCTTTTTGTGGTTTGGCCCTCCAGCCAGGTCACTATGTGTTTTTCCCTTCCAGGGTATCAAAGTCTCATCGGCCTGCCTGTCTGGGTATTGTTCCCTCTATGTCAAAGCTATGCCACATCCTCCAGTGGCTGGTAGGGGAACCTGGGCCCAGCCACTACTCCAGGTTCCAGCTCAGAGACCTGTTAATCAGTGGCCAAGGTTTGCTCCATCCCAAACCTTGCTTCCCTTTCCCTGAGCCTTTTCCTATTCCACTTCTCTTAGGCTTCTGTTCCCCCCTCTCCCCCTCCCCCCCCCGGTAAACTCTTCCTTCAGGGCTTCTCCTCTCCCCTTGGGTTTCCGTCTTTCCCTCTCTAATGCCCAGAGAGTGACTGCAGGCCTTCTCATTGCAGCCTTTTCTTTTCTTTTCTTTTCTTTTCTTTTCTTTTCTTTTCTTTTCTTTTCTTTTCTTGTCATTTTATGGTGCAGCAGCCTCACCTACCGCAGTTTTCTCATAAGCAAAAATCCATATCCTCTCACCCAATCTTGTGTCCTTAAAAAGGAAAAGTAATGCTTGTTTACTGCTACCCCACTTCCCCACTACTCTCATCAATCCTTTCGGACTATATTTTTCACCCTGAGGCATCTCAGTTTTTCATAAAAAATCTTTCTGTGTAATTCTCCCTGCTTTGCCAGAGCAGATGCTCAGCTGTTTTTTGCACTTTGCATGTGTCGTGAATCCCATCTGTGTGCTTGTTTCGTAAATATGAATTACCATTCAGGTCCCAGTGACCTGTTACCACATTAAATATAGTTGCTTCACTTCTTCCATCATAGCTATTAACTACACCATTATCCTCAAGTTTAGGACAGATTTCATAGAATCTTTGGCCTTTTTTCTCTTTGGTACATAGTTCTTGCCATTCCTACTTTAGTTATCTCTTCATTAAACTTTTCAAGTCCCCTGTTCTCAGAGGGATCTTCAGATCAACCCTTCATTTTCAAGGCATTTTTCATTGGTTTATCTGCCATTTCATTGCCCAGGATCACAACATAAGCCATAATCCACAGTATTACTATTCCTAATTTTACTATCTCTGTAATTGAGAACACTATTTCTTTGATTAAGTCATTCCTGCTTTCCGAGGTGCTCTTTCTAATCTCCATGATACCCAATAAAGATTCAGATAGGATAGCATACATCCCTTATTGAAGTCAGGGCCAACAGTATGCCCATCAATTCGGCCATCAGAATGGCCACAAAATTGAATAGTCCCATAGCTCTCTTAATTCCAAAGTCAGGAATACAAAAGGCTGTTCCCATTCTATCTGTGTTGTCATCTCTAGAGCTATCAATATAGATTTGTCAATGCTGATCCCATTTGCCATGTATAAACTCATAACTCTATGTCATCATATTTGAGGGTCCTGCTTTCACCGTATAATTCCAGATCCATAACTGGAGAGACAACCGTCCAGCTATAATCTGATTTCCCATGATCAAAGATTTTAATTTCTTCCATACTTTCCTTTTTACTCACATCTTTTACCCACCTTTTGACCCTGTGAGCAGGGCCGTCCCTAGCCATTTTGGTGCCCTACGCAGCCCCCCCATGGGGGGGCTGTGTGGGCCCTAGGCCTTCATGGGGGAAGGGGTAAGGAGAGCTGGCCCCAGGCCTCTGTGGGAGGGGGAAGGGGGGAACCACCTCCCGCTCCCAGCCTGCTCCGCTCCGCTCCCCTGGCTCCCAACTTTGGAGGACGGGGGGAACCACCCCCCAGCACTCGCTGGTGGTGTGGCTGGGAGTCAGGGGAGCAGAGCAGGCTGGGGCCAGGTCGCTCTACTTACCATGTGGTGGGTGCAGGCCTGACCCCTGCTGCAGTCCTCAGGGGAGTGGGGGCAAGGCTGGGGTGGAGCAGAGGTGGGAAGAGGCGGGGAAGAGGCGGGGAAGAGGCGGGGCAGGGGCTGGAGCAGCACGCAGCTGCACGGGGCACCAGGAAATGGGGTCCCCCAAGTTTCCTGGTGCCCTACGCAGCTGCGTACTTTGCGTATGGGTAGGGACAGCCCTACCTATGAGCAGTGGGAGTTTGTAGCACCCAGTTACTTCTTGTCTACTGAATTGCCAGCTGTCTTTGTATGTTCATTTCATACTCGTACATGCACTATTTCCACTAACTTTAGCCCAAAAGCTTAACACTAACAATTTCAACCTTAAGTTTATAGGCATTTCTCAAGTTGCTACCAGCAGCACACACAACAGAGTTGTAATATCGCATTGCGTGTGATTCTCAGAGCTCGGGCTTGGATTGACTCAAATTTTTTTAGTATTGATTTAGAAGCTGAATTAAAGGTTTGGCATCCATAATCTATAACTGTTCTTATTAATGCCCTATACAGCATCAACAGTGTGTTCTTCTCTGAACTCCAATTGTTCCCAGTGTCATTTTAGAGCAGTTTCTTCTTATCAGCACATTTAGCCTGAGCTCTGGGACACTCCCACTTCGCAGCCCGAACCAAGACATCTTCACAGCAATGAAACAGCCCTGCCACCTGAGCCCTGCAAGCCCAAAATTGGCTGACACAGGCCACAGGTGTCTAGTTGCTGTGTAGACATTTCCCCAGCGTCCAGGCCTGACCCTTCTACGCTCTGTCAACCCAGGGAGTGAACGTCCCCTAAATATGAGGTCTCTCTAACATTGCTGTGGGAAGTCTTTATTTTTTTTCCAAATAAAACAATAAAAGAGTAACAATAAATGGACTGCAGGGGCTGAGAGAGCTTATGAATTTGAATTTTTATAAGGATTTATTATGTTTACTGTGTCTGTTAATAAAAACTGCACACGTCTGGGCAAAACTCTTTCAGCTGATGCTGCACACAGAAAATTTCCCTTTTGCTAAATAATGGAGTGTCTTTATTATGAATTACTATAGTGCAGTGCTGAGTTTTATATTATCTATAAACTAAGGTAGTTAAAAAAAATCACCTTGAACTTCTCAAGGTATAATATGAACAGGGAGCTCCTTGTATGTAAAATTTTAATGCCCTCTAGTGGTCGGTGTTGCTAGTTATGGAGAGGAGCAGGGGAGAGAGATTGAGTCTTTGGATAATAGTGTGTTTTTCTTCTTTATTTGTTAGAATCAGTCTGCACCAGGTTCTCAGCATGTTAGCCTGAATTCACAAAACATTCCGCCAGGCCTTGGAATCACTCAGCTGCTGAATGAACTGAAGAAGAGTCTTTCCTGGTAAGTTTCAGAGTAACAGCCGTGTTAGTCTGTATCCGCAAAAAGAAGAACAGGAGTACTTGTGGCACCTTAGAGACTAACAAATTTATTAGAGCATAAGCTTTCGTGGACTACAGCCCACTTCTCCAAAAGATTTCCTGCTGGAAATGGGAATTGTGACTCCTGGGAGTTGTGATTTGTTCCTTGTGTCTCCATTCTTTGCTATGGGCCAGGGTCCGCAGCTGGACTAAATCTCCCATAGTGCATCGGGGTCTCCCTTTTTGGTTGGGGGAAGCTGTGAAACACGGAATTAATTTGGGGCGGTTCTATGGCCAGTGTTATACAGGTGATCAGACTAGATAATCACAATTATCCCTTCTGGCCTTGGAATCTATGGAGTTGCTGGCCTTGGAGCCAGTACTCAGATCCATATAAATGTCTCTGCTGTCTCAAAATCTTGTTAAACTTTCGGTTCAGTATATCTTAGATTGTGAAACTCATTGCAACAATTTACTTTTTTCACAATTGCACAATTATCTCCTTTTATCCTATATCGGTTACCTTTCAATTTCACGTTATGCATCCGAAGAAGTGGGCTGTAGTCCACGAAAGCTTATGCTCTAATAAATTTGTTAGTCTCTAAGGTGCCACAAGTACTCCTGTTCTTCTTTTTCCTGGTAAGATCTCTTCAGTGACCTTGAATCAAGGTCAGCTGAATGCCAAACTCCACTCCATAACTTGGAGCGTTTGTCCTTGTGTGATGCATTTGAATACTGTATAGGTTCAATTCCGAAGAGGAAGCATTAGTGCTATGCAGCTGGCATGTCTCCCTGAAACCCTGAGTTCCTCAGTAGCATATGCTCCCCATCTAAATAAAGGTGATGTCATGAGTTACAATTGTGTGGTGACTATCTAAGCGAATGATGTCCTTGTTTTGAAAAGAGTTATGGCTTATGGTAGTCAGGAAGCAGTACTTTCTATCTCCCCTTTTCCTTGCCTCTTGTGGTCCTCAAAAACAAGGGGCTAGATCATGCCATCAGTTTTTTAATCACTGTTATTAATGGGTCTTTCGGAGTCAAATTGGATGATATGAATTGGCCCAAACAGATATAATCTACCCTCATTTTTATGTTGTTCAAGTAACAATAAGTAAATATGCTTAAAATGCTCTTTGAGTGAGGAAATAGGGGGAAATGAGATAGGGACATAATCATAATTTATGGAGAAAATCACGCAGATAGTTACAATCTTAAATTGTTTTATTGGGAGGTAAACCCATGGCATCAACTGCTCTTGGTCTGACTGTTCCCATGCACTCCGTTATTTTTCATTTTCAAGGACAGCCCTGGTTTTTCTCTGAGACATTATTTTGTCTCTATGTAGGATGATGTCTTAAGGTACCTCTGTGTGTCTGTGTACATGTAAATGCAAGTCTTCATTTTGTTTCAACTGATGGCCCTTTGCTGCTGTCTCTTTGGCAGGACAGTCAGCATGAACAGTAATTGCTAGAAATGCAGGCATGCAGTGCCAATGTGGAGCCCGCCTCTGCTCATTTCTCAAGACCCAGGCAAATACCACCTCCAATGTTGCTGATTATGGTGCTTCTGCACTGTGGTTTATAAATAAATAAATAAGATAGAGTCAAACACTGGGCTAGGGGTAAAACTTTCAAAAGCACTTAAGCGATGTGGGAGCTTAACTCCCATTTTCAAACTTAGACACTTAGGCTCCTTAGTCTCACTGAAAGTCAGTGGCATCAACAGAGTTGTGCCACTGCACACCAGCTAAGAATCTGGCCCATTGTTTCTACCCAGTTTGTCCAAGTCAAGGCCCTGATCCTGCAAGCTGCTCTGCACAGACACATACCTGCACCTGAAAAGAGCCTCTTCCTTCTCTGGGGCTCTGTGGGTAGGTCTACACTGCAGTTGGACACCCACAGCTGGCACATGCCAGCTGACTTGGGCTCATGGGGCTCGCACTAATGGGCTGTTTAATTGCAGTGTAGGCATTCAGGCACGGGTTGGAACCCAGGCTCTAGGACTCTGCAAGGTGGGAGGGTCTCAGAGATCAGGCTGGAGCCGGATCTAAACGTCTACACCACAATTAAAGAGCCCCTTAGTCAGAGCCCCTTAGCCCAAGTCACCTGTCACAGGTCAACCACGGGTGTCTAATTGCAGTATAGACATATATTGAGTGGCCACACGGAAACAGACTACACCAAAATAGAACAACTTGCAGCCAGATCAGGGCCCGTGAGTTTAATCTAATTTATGAGCAACTTGGGGCAGGACCTGTTTCTTTCTTTTCTCTCTAACATTCCATGCACATGTAGGGAGTTGTACTCAGATGTTAAAGAATTGCATATAACAAAGCTTTAATGAAAGACTTCTATTGTATATTTCTTCTTGGCTGCATTTATGAATGAAGAGAAACCGTACAGAGACATTAAGTTAATCTAAATATTGTGAATCTTCCCCATAGGACCAGATTGTCATAAACCAGCCTCTATTTCCGTGGGCGCAAGTAATACTCCACTTACAATAGTCTGCATTCATAGTATAGGCTACTCAGATTTGTGGACACAAACGGGTATAGATGGCAAAGTAACATTAACTGCAGGTGCAATTAACAGCAAGAACAAAATTGCACCAGCAATTTGAGCATGCAAAGCTGTAGGGTCCAGTTAAGGCCAGGTTAAAAAATGGACCTTACGTGTCTTAATACCATAAAGTACTGTTGGATAAACTTGGTGCAATTCCTTTTTGTTTTGTTAGCTAGTTTGCTCTATTTCTCCCTGACTTTCTTCTCGATAGCCCATGGCTCCCTGGAACTGAACCAGTGATTCCCACTGGTTGAGAACAAAAGGTCTCCTTACAATCATCAGCAACGTGGAATTTTGCCACTTCCATTGTATGCCACTCACTTGGCAAGTTGGTTTGATGACACAAGCTCCCCCTGGCATAATCCATCTAGTTGTCTTTCCCCAAAGGGCAAAATCACTTTTATTGATGGCCAAAAATGGTACACACCACTGGGATCAGAAGGGGTTTTATTGAAGACTTAACTAGCAGCGCCAAGAGTTAAGCTTTGTTTTAGAGGAAAGCAATTGTCTCTGGGGCTGTATGTTCAAGCTGATTCTTGTTCAGATTCTGATTCTTTCATCCACATTTTGGCTATGGATAATAATAATAATACTTAGTACCTACAGAGAGCTTTGCATTTTTTCAAAGCATGGTATAAATATTAACTAATTAATCAAGGCTTTTCAAGATCGCTTGCTGCTGCTTCCTTTCTGGAATTTTATTTCTTATGAATAAAAAGGTCCAAATTTCACCCGTGACTCTATTCCCATCAGGCCAAACGAACCATGGGAGGCTTGGGCCTGAAAAAGAGTTTAAAAATAATTTATAAAAGCCTGTGGGAGGTTTAAGAACCTTGCTGTGCTACTGAAACATAGGAATGGCCGTAGTGGATCAGACCCATAGCACATCTAGGTCAGCATCTTGTCTCTAACAGTGGTCAGCCTGAGATAATTTAATAGGAAGGTGCAAAAAGCCTTATAGAAAGCAGCTATGGGATGATCTGCCCCTCACGAAGGTCTCACCCCACTTTTGAACAGAGATTGATTTAATCCTGGAAGCATGAGATTTTATATTTTATTTGAAAATATAGAATTCTGCTATTTCCTTCCTCTCCCACCATCCTTTCTTCTTTTCTGGAGCCCCTGCTAAGTGAGAGAGAGTTCCAACACCGTTGGCATCCCTCTGATCCCTCGACAGGAAATCTAAGGCAGAAAGAATGACAGTATTAAACAAAAAACTCTCTAAATATCTGTCTGTGAAATGCCTGTAACCTTCTCTGCCTCCTTGGTTTCAGTGAGTTTGATCCATTTGTGGTATTGTTAGACATAGTGTATAAAATGACAGTAGTGAAACAGTTGGGTTCATACTGTTACGACAGAACAGCTCCTCTAAAGAGTTTAATTAGTAGAGAGCATCAGAATTTTTTCACTGAAATTTTCCATGGGAAATTTTGAGTTTTTGTCAAAACCAAAAGATTTCCTGCTGGAAATGGGAATTGTGACTCCTGGGAGTTGTGATTTGTTCCTTGTGTCTCCATTCTTTGCTATGGGCCAGGGTCCGCAGCTGGACTAAATCTCCCATAGTGCATCGGGGTCTCCCTTTTTGGTTGGGGGAAGCTGTGAAACACGGAATTAATTTGGGGCGGTTCTATGGCCAGTGTTATACAGGTGATCAGACTAGATAATCACAATTATCCCTTCTGGCCTTGGAATCTATGGAGTTGCTGGCCTTGGAGCCAGTACTCAGATCCATATAAATGTCTCTGCTGTCTCAAAATCTTGTTAAACTTTCGGTTCAGTATATCTTAGATTGTGAAACTCATTGCAACAATTTACTTTTTTCACAATTGCACAATTATCTCCTTTTATCCTATATCGGTTACCTTTCAATTTCACTGAATGTCCCCTCATTCTTGTATTATGAGTGAACAGAAGAGCCAGATCTACTTCTCTAGACCGTTCAGTTATTCAGTAATACACTTATGTCCCTTCTTATGTTTCCTGTCTAATGTAGACAATCCCAGTCTTTTCAATATATCTCTTTGTATGGAAGTTTGTCCATACCTATAATCATTCACCCATCTATGAGTCCCCTGTACTACTGATATCATTTGTGATACAATAACCAGGGCTGAACATAGTATTCCGGTCCAGAGTATGGTATTCCTGGCATGGCAATATAAGATTTCCAATATTTTCCTTCCTAACATGCTGTTTTCTTTTTTGACTGCTGCTGTACACTGA